>NW_008340388.1:0-312 GCF_000622305.1 Nannospalax galili | reverse complement strand
GATGTCACAGGTCCCAGAAGAGGGTTATTGACTGGGGTGGATAGGAGAAGAGTGAGCTGGAGGTAGAGGGAGCTGGTTGTCCCCAGTGTACAGCACTTCATGGTTCTGGTCACATGGCACCTACTCCACGAATTGCAGCCCCAAACAGCTTCACAATTTGGCTCTTGCTTTTTGCCCCAGGGTATCCTGACAATACACTCACTAAAAACAGAGGGAGCTGATGGGGTAGGGTTCTGATCAGAGCTTCTCTGGGAAGGCAACTCCCTCTTCCATCCCTTGGGCCAACAATTTCAAGGTGCTCTTGAAGAAGTC
>NW_008340387.1:1756109-1756671 GCF_000622305.1 Nannospalax galili | reverse complement strand
CAAATAGGATTTCATTAAATTAAAAAGCTTCTTTGAAGGTCTGGTAGAAAGTAGGATGGAAGAAAAACTTTTGCTAGCTATACACCTGATAGAGGATATACAAAGATCTCAAAAAAGCAATATGGTCAATAAATATAGAAAAATCTTCAACATCACTGCCACCAGAGAAATAAAAATAAAAACTACATTGAGATTCCATCTTACTCCAGACAGAATGGCAGCCATCAAGAAAAGAAATAACAGGAGCTGGAGAGATGGCTCAGTGGTTAAGAGCTCTGGCTGCACTTGCAGAGGACCTGGGTTTGGTTCCCAGCACCCACATGGCAGCTAACAACTGTCTCTAACTCCAGTTCCAGGGCATCCTACACCACCTTCCCACCTCTGCGGGCACTGCATGACATGGGCGCACTTACCCACATGCAGGCAATACACTCATACACTTTAAAAATAAATAAAGCTGGGTGTGGTGGTGCACACCTTTAATCCCAGCACCCGGGAGGCAGAGGCAGGTGGATCTCTCTGTGAGTTCAAGGCCAGCCTGGTCTACATAGTGAGTTCCAGG
>NW_008340387.1:1739536-1753382 GCF_000622305.1 Nannospalax galili | reverse complement strand
CTCTCTCATGCACTGCTGTGCTGCTAAATGTTGAACAACTAGCTCTTGCAGGAAACAAACTTGATTGGTGTTGTCTGCCCATTTCTGTGGTGTAGATACTCCCAACCCAGCTCATTCCACCCTGCCAATGTGATGTCACTGAAAGCTGGAGTTGAGAGTGGCAAACCATTGTGTAATGACTCCACCATATGAAGGAAGCGATACCAATAACCTCAAGAATATCAATAACAGTGAAACAGAAGGTTTCTGAGTTTTGAGCATTTATTGCCTATGGTTTTGTTTTTTGGAGGTAGGGTCTCATGTAGCCCACCCTGGCCTTGAACTTTCTATGTAGCCCAGGATAACCTAGAACTTCTGATCCTCCTATCTCCACTTTCTGAGTGCTGGGATTACAGGTGTGCACTGGCTGTACTTATACTCCGTTGGTGGAAGGGTAAACTAGTGAAGCCACTTTGGGAATCAGTTTGGAGGTTTCTCAAAAAACTATAAACAGAACTGCCATATGACCCAGCTAAACCACTTCTGGGCATATACCCAACAGCCTTACTATCCTACTACAGAGACACTTCCACATCCATGTTCGTTGCTGCTCTATTCACAAGAGCTAGTGCCACAGAGAGATGCCACATTGTGGTAGTGCCTGAACAAAGATGGCCTGACCCCATGGCATTGGTTGGAACCAAGAACGAGCCCGATCTGTTCTAAGAACTTGTTCCTTCTGATCTAAGAATTTGTTCCTTCTGATTTTCCTCAGAACTGTCCTCCAAGCAAAGGTCTTGCTCTTGCTTTATTGAAATAGTACATCCAGTATGAAATAGGAAAGGAAAAGCAGAACTTTGTCTTATCAGAGGATTTTTCCCTTTCTGACCCAGAACAGCACATACAATCACAAACATGTTGTCAACCTAATCCTACCTGTTGTTTGCACCACAAGTAGGATAGTTCATTGTTTCCAACAATATTCACTGTGTTCAGTGCTTGATATTGTCACAACACAACACACACACACACACACACACACACACACACACACACATACACACACACATTATTCTGGGTCAGGGGCCAAGAAGGGTCATGAGAGATTAAAGCTATATGTTTAGTTTACGAGAGGAGCCCAAGGCCTAGTAAATTTGTAAACAAGCTGAGATAGTGTTAAGTAATCTCAAAACATAAGATTAACTTTGTTTACAAGTTAAGAAAGATTCCCATCTATACAAGAAAGCTTTCCCCCAAAAGTAATTCCTACAACCTAAGGAATGAAATCAACCTAGATGTCCATCAACAGATGAATGGATAAGAAAAATGTGATTACATATACACAATGGACTATTACTCATCAGTGAAGAAAAATTAAATAATGAATTGTACAGGCAAATGGATGGAACTAGAAAAAATTATACTGAGGTAACTTAGGCCCAGAAGGACAAATGCTGTATATTCTCTCTTGTATATGGGTCCTAGCTTCAAATCTTTTGTTTTGGAGCCACTTTGATCACAAGTGGAAACCAAGAAACTAGAAAGGGACCTTTTTTTTAGGGGCAGGGATAGAGGACAAGTTGAGGGAAGAGAGTAGATTATCACAGGTGTAATCAAAGCAAAGATGTGGAATACTGTGGGTGGAAAGGTTTAGGGAGGGGCATGGGAATAGGAGTGAAGTTGGGGTGGAGAGCAGACCTAACCCAAAGAAAGGATGTGCGGAAGCCCACTATCTCATGGCTCACTTAAAACAGTAATTGAAGGGATAGTGGAAAGCATGTGAAGTGAAAGGATGGGGGACAACAGTGGTTAGAGGGTTAGTCAGGGATGGGGCAGGGCTTTACCCACTGAACACTCTATTTTCTAGATTTTTAGCTTTGTTGCCTTAGGACTAGTTCACTGTGTTTTAAACTTCTGTCATGTTCTAAGATAGCAGACAGATTTTCTGTTGCTGCAGATGACACAGGCTAGGCAAGTGTTCTATCACTAAGCTATGCCCCAGTCACCAAATCATCATCATCATCATTATCTCCTTTTTTGGTGTTTTTAAAAAAAAATATTTTACTTGGTGGGGTGTGGTGGTACACACCTTTAATCCCAGCCCTTGGGAGGCAGAGGCAGGCAGATCTCTATGAGTTCAAGGCCAGCCTGGTCTACATACTGAGTTCCAGGCCAGCTAGGCTACAGGGAAACCTTGTCTCAAAAAGACCAAAAAAAAAGGCAAAAAAATTATTGTTTTTATTCTATGTGTACAGGTGTATTGCCTGCATGTATGTAAGAGTACCTGTGTTGTAAATGCCCTTGGTGGTCAGAGGAGGGTGACAGATTCTGATGAAACTGGAATTAGGGACGTTGTTAGCTGCCATGTGGGTGCTGGGAATCAAGCCCTGGTCCTCTGCAAGAGCAGCCAGAGCTCTTAACCACTGAGCCTCTCTCTTTTGGTGTTTTAGGACAGAGTCTCCCTATCGGCCTTGAATTTGCAGCGATCCTCCTGCCTCTACCTCCCAAGTTCTGAGATTACAGATACGTGCCACCATGCCTAGCTTAGGTATTCTTTTTAATAGATTCTTTGTGGAGCCCTGTGCCAATAGCACATTTTTGACCATTATAGTATCATAGCAATTATCTTGGTTCTTTAATGCCCTTTATTCTTTCAGAGAAGTTGTCAGAACAACTTGAAAATTTCCAGGATTAAAATCTGTTGGATTTGGGACCTTCCTTTCTTTTTGTCTTCTTTACTTCTCTTGGATTATGTTTCTTTATTCTGACTTTATTGCCTCTCCGTAATCAGTAATTAACCTCTCTCTTGATATATGTTGCCCACTATAATGGAAGACTATACTGTGCCCCCTTTTAACAATATAGATCAGAACACTACCTCTAATTCTCCCTTATCCCATGTTATTGTTTTACGGGCTTTGATTTCATCATGTTTTTAACTTGACCCCAAACTTACTATTAATGGTGCAAGCAGCTTTTGCTGTCCAGATTGACCTGCACATCTGCCAGTTTTTACTACTGTTTCTTGCATTCCTTTTTCCGTCACAGTTTCTTTGGCCTCCCAGAGCAAAGGCAGCTTGTGTGGTGGTTTAAAGCACCTACTTTTCAGCCGCACTGCCTGGGTCTGATTTCTAGCTCTGTTGAGCTCTACTGTTTGACCTTGAGTAGATTAATTTCTTTGTTTGGGTTGCTCCATTTGTGAAACAGCTGATAATTCTTCAGGCTTATTACAAAGATCAGATGAGGACAGGCTAGCAGTACAAATCTTTAATTCCAACGCTTGAGGGGCAGAAGTGGCTCCCTATTTGAGGCCAGCCTGGTGAATTCCAGGCTAGTCAGGGCTACATAGTGAGAACCTGACTCAAAAAGAATCAGGTGAACTAATATTTGTAGAGTGATAAAAACAGTTCCTGGCATATAATAAACCTTATGAAAGTACTTCTTTTTAAAATTTTATTTTTATTTTATGTGTATGAGTGTTTTGCCTGCAAGTGTGTAAGTGCACCCATGTCAATCCGATACCCGTGGAGGCCAGAAGAGAGCATTGGATCCTCTGGAACTGGTGTTACAGTTGTTGGTTGCCATATGGGTGTTGGGAATCAAACTTTTGTCCTTTGCAAGAGTAGCAAGTGTTGTTGACTGCTGAACCATCTCTCCAGCCCTGAAAATAATCAACAAGTCTCTCTGAAAATAATAGCTTCTTTATTCTTTTTTTTTTTTCTTCTTTACTTTTGGAGACAAGGTCTTACTGTGTAACCCCAGCTGGCCTGGAACTCACTATGTAGATCAGGCTGGCCTTGAAATCACAAAGACCCACCTGCCTTTGCCTCCTGAGTGCTGGGATCAAAGGTGTGCACCACCACACCCAGCAATTTTTATTTACTTGTGTATGTGCACGTGTGTACATATGTATTGGGGGGGTACATGTGCCATGGTTGTGTGGTAAAGGATAATTTGCAGGTGTCAGTTCTTTTCTACCAGAATTCCTGGTATCAAACTCAGGTTGTCAGGCCTTTACCCACCGAGATATCTCACTACCCCATTTTGATGTTTTTCTTGCTATCTAGCCTAGGCTAGCCACCTTGATCCCAAGATCTTCCTGCTTCAGTCTCCTGAGTGCTGGGATTATAGGCCTGTTCCACCATGCCTTATGTGTTGTTCTGTTTTATTTTTTCATTTATGCCATACCTGGGTATAGAATTCTAAATTTACATTAATTTTTCCTCAGCAATTCCTTAGCCTCTGTTGCTTCTATTGAAATACCTGGGAGTTGCTAGAGGTCTGAGGTTCAATTCTCACATGCAATACACACATGCAAAGGCTGTTGTTAGCCTAAAAAAATAATAATAGAGGGGCTGGAGAGGTGGCTCAGCAGTTAAGAGCAATGACTGCTCTTGCAGAGGACCCGGGTTCAATTCCCAGCACCCACATGGCGGCTACAAACCTTCCTAAACTCCTGCAGACAACAAAAACATGGGTTTTGTTTCTTAATCCATTCACCTAGTCTGTGTCTTTTGACTGGGGAGTTCAGTTCGGTGGGGGAGTGGGAGGATGAGTGAAGTTGGGGAGAAAGTCTCAATATGATCAAAATACATTGTATGAAATTCTCAATCAATAAGAAAATTTTTTTTTTGGTCTTTTTGAGACAGGGTCTCCCTGTAGCTCCAGCTGTCCTGGATAACCTATGGAGACCAGGCTGGCCTCGAACTCACAAAGATCCGCCTGCCTTTGCCTCCCGAGTGCTGGGATTAAAGGCATGCACCAGCACGCCTGGCCTAAAATTTTTATTTTCATGTATGTGTGTAGGTGTGTCTGTGTGAATGTATGCTATGTGTATGTGGGTGCCAGAAGGAGGCATCAGATCTTCTGGAGCTGGAGTTACAGGCAGTTGTGAGCTGCCCAACATGGGTACTGGGAACCAAATTCAGGTCCCCGCCTCAAGGCACTGAACCATCTCTCCAGCTCCTTATTATTCCTTTTGATACACCCCATCTTTACTATATATTTGCTTTTAAGATTGTCTCTATCATCTGTCATCTGTGAAAAGATTTTGCAAAATCATCAGAAGCAGAAGTTTCCTACAGTTTCACAAAATGTATCTATGATGCTTTTATTTCTATTTTTCTTGGTCAGAATGCATTATGCCTCTTCCTATACCTTTCTCCTCCTTATTACATCCTACTACCCTAATGCTTATCATTTTTCTTAGCTGCTTGAGTTGCATGGTTAGGAATTATTTATTTTCATTTATCCTATTTTCTTTTTTTGAGAGATCAGAGGGTAAGACAGTCTTACTGTATAGCCCAGGCTGGTTTCAAACTAGTTAAGTAGTCCAGGCTGGCCTCAAATTCATAACCTTTCTTCCTCAGCCTTCCAAGTGCTGGGCTCCCAGGTGCGTGTCATCACACCTAACTTCTTTTATTTTCTAGTAAGTGTACTTCCATGAATTAAATTTCCTGTAAAGGCTTTGGCAGCATCCTTTCCAGAATATAGTTTGGCAGTACATCCCAAAAGTTTTTAAGCCAGGTGAAGTGATACATGCCTATAATCCCAGCAATTGAGAGATAGAGGCAGGAGGATCAGGAGTTCAAGGCCAGCCTGATTTACATGAGACTGTCTCAAAACAAAACAAAACACAATACAAAAGCCTTTAAAATAGGCCATTTGACTGAGAAATTTCATATCAAAGAATCCGTGTTAAATAATCAGACTAATTACAGATAAAAAGTATACATTAACATGCTATTTATATTATTTTAGAAAGAAAGGGGAGCTGGAGCAAAAGCTCAGTGGTTAAGCAGAGGACCTGGGCAGGTTCCCTGCAACAACATGGGGGCTCACAGCTGTCTGTGACTCAAGCTCCAGGGGTCTCTATACCCTCTTCTGGCCTCTGATCATTGCACATGTGGTACACATACATACATGCATGCAAAACACTTATACACATAAAATAAAAATAAATTTGCTGGGCGTGGTAGCACATGCCTTTAGTCCTAGCACTTGGGAGGCAGATGCAGGCAGATCACTGTGAGTTTGAGACCAGCCTGGTCTACATAGCAAGTTCCAGGCCAGCTGGGGCTACAGGGAAACCCTGTCTCAAAAAAATACCAACATAATAATAATAATAAAATAATAAAAATAAGTTTTAAAATCTTTTTTTAAAAAGAAAGAGGGCCAGGCACAGTGGTGCACACCTTTAATCTCAGCACTTGGGAGGCAGAGGCAGGCAGATCTCTGTGAGTTTGTGGCTAACCTGGTCTACATAGCAACAGGTATTTAGTCATTCTGTTGGGCTTTTTTTTTTTAAATCAAAGCATAGGGGAGGGGTATATTTACAGAAGAGTGGGTGCCTCACATTTATGCCTGCGCAGTAAAGTCCACCCTCAAATGCAGATCCTGTGATGGCCTGACAGCCCCACAAAATGCTGAGAGGTGCCTCTAGGCATTCTCAGCTCATATATCCTTTGCCCCTCCCCCGACACGCAACTAAGGTGACTGATTGGGTGGGAGGGATAACTGACTTCCCCCTCGACTCCTTGATGAGTGTGGGAAGGAGGTGTGACTATAGCTTGCCAGGATAGTGGTTGGAGGACATTTCCAGTTCTGTTGGGCTCTTTAAATAGAGTTGCATGCTCCAGATCTTGGGTCCGCTGCCTTCAGGAGCCATGTACACCTGAGTTGAAGGTGCAAAGGTGAAATAGGACTGAATGGGAAACTAGGACTACACAGCCAGCAGAATTCAGTTGCCTGGATCCTGAAATCCTGCAAAAAGTGTTAACCACAAGCTGGCTTCCGAGTGTCCAAAGGCAGACTGGAACCAAGTAGCTCATATCCAGCATGAAATGTTCTAGGACCCTGATATCCCCGCAGGCTTTAATTCAAATATTCCCTTGGCAGAGATGCCTGCCGTGGCCACCTGCTGGCTCCCATCACTACCCAGCTCGATTTTTCTCCATTTCCAGGCAACATGATCTGTAATAGATATGACTTATTTAGTTATTATTTTCTGTTTTCCTCAGTAGTTGGTGCTGTAAGTGTAAAATTAGTGGCTAGTACTTGTTGCTGTCGACAGCTGATATTTATTTATTTAGTACATGCTACAGTGTATGTGTGGAGGTCAGAGGACAGCTGGTTGGTCTTCTTTCACCATGTGGGTCTCAGGGATTGGGCTTAGGTTGGACAGGCTTGGTGGTAAGTACCTTTACCTGCTGAGCCATGTCGCCAGCCCCTAATTTTATTTTTTGACTAGACAAAGTTTTTGTTTGTTTGTTTTTTTAAGTGTGTGTGGTAGGGGTGACACGCATGTGACATATGGCAAATGTGAAGGTTTGGTTCTACTTTTCTACCTTTATGTGGGTTCCAGGGATCAAACTCAAGTTGTCAGGCTTGCATGGCAAGCACTTTACTCCCTAAGCCATTTTGCTGACTCTAGCAAAAAAAGGTTTTAATCAGTTTATTGTGAATAAAAAAGTGTTGGAGGAAATTCCGTAATGTAGGAGGAATAGGCTGGGGGCTTCTGGGCCTGATCATGTGTACCCAGGTTCCCACCCTGTCTGGAAATTGGGCATCACACCCTGGTATTCAGATACCAGACCTAGTCTTCTAGGTCTTTTTTTTTTCTTTATTGTCATTCGCATACATATTTTTTGTTTTTTTTTTTTTTTTTTTTTTTTTTTTTTTTTTGAGACAGGGTTTCAGTCTAACAATGTAGCCATAGCTGGCCTGGAACTCTGTATATGTAGACCAGGCTGGCCTCAAACTCAGAGATACCACTCTGCCTTCTAAGTGCCACCATACCTGGCCTCTGCACTCTGTTGACCAGGAAAAAAAATATTCTTTTTTGTCGGGGGAGGTGTTTTGAGACAGGGTCTCTCTGTAGCTCCAGCTGGCCTGTAACTCAATGTGTAGACCAGGGTGTCCTCAAAAACTCAGAGAGATCTGCCTGCCTCTGCCTCCCAAGTGCTGGGATTAAAGGCCTGAGCCACCAAGCCTGGTGAGAAAATGTTCTTAACACAGAGACCAGAAAGCCTCTGCTAGGGACATGTCCTCTCAAGGTTAGCCGACTGCCTTCTCTACTAAGCTGGGTTCACCTCTCACCACGGCAGTACCCAAAGAGTCAGTAGGCACCTGGTTATTGCCCCCAAACCTGGATAATCAGGTTCCAAGTCTAAATTTGGATTTACACGGGAATGTTCTTGTCAGAACTGCTCTCTTCAAATGTTACAGTGCATACCAGGAGGAACAAAGAAATGGTATTTCTTAGGATGATCTTCAGGTATCCTCACCTGCCTAAGACAAAAGGAGCAGATCTTCTGTGGTGAGCGCTGGTCCTTACCAGATCTGGCTGACTGATGGGCTAGCAGAGAAGGGGGTCATCCTAGGCAGGGCCTTACCAGCTTCTTAAGGCTGCCTCTTCCTCAAAGTCAGAACAGACTTCCTCATAACCCTATACATCATCACCTTTGGGGAGCTCTTTAATTGGTTTAGGATAAAGCTATCTTGAGAATTTAGACACTCGATTCCATGGTACATTTCCTGACAAGCATAAATCTCCTAAAACATTCCCACAAAAAAAGAATACATTTATGGTTGGATGTTAAATGTTCCTCAAAGGCTTATATTCAAAAAACTTGGTTGCCAGCCTGTGGCATTATTGGGAAGTTAGGGGACTTGGAAGAGGTGTGGGGTATGGGGTGTGCAGTGAGAGAGCTATCCACAGCACAGCTGTGCTGGGACAATAGGACATTGGAATAGATTGCTGCGAGACTGAAGCAAATACCCAAAGGCTACGTGCCAGACATAAGGTTTATTGAAACTTACTAGGAGAGGGAGGAAGGGAGAAGCTGGGGAAAGAAAAGGTCTGTGGCACACGCTGGACCAAGAGCCCTTGTCTCCTCAGTGCTCCCTTTACAGTGCACTGCTCAGCACAGAGAGGCATCATGCTAGACTACATAAGCATTGGCATCATTAGCTTGCTAGCTTGCTTTGTCCTCAGATGACCATCATTCCAAGGAAGAGCTGACTTAGCGTGTGTGCAGGAACTAGGCTCCCTCTTCAGATAGTGCTACTTGTCCAATTTCCAGGGTATTAATAGAACTTCACCTCGTCTGGACATTCTGGTCTCAGCCCACCTGGCATTGTTCCCTTGGCTTGCCTAAAGGGGTGCTTCAGGGACATGGAAGTTAATGTCACTGCCCTGTTTTTCCAGGAATCATACATGAGGCCTAGAGAGAGAAGGTAAGTCATTGGAACATGCCTTGAAGGAATCCCTGCCCCTTCCTCTCTGTTTGCTTACTGGCTGTCATGAGCAGCTTTGTCCTGACAAATGCTTTCTGCCATGCTGCACTGCCTCACCAGAGGCCCAGGAGCAGCAGAGCCAAGAATTCATAAACCTAGACCTCTGAAACTGTGAGCCAAAATCAATCATTCCTCTTTTGAAACTGTCTTGGGTGTTCTTCACAGTGACAGAAAACTGTCTAAGGTCACTTGATGGATTGTACATCTACTGAGCTCATTGTAACTGGATTAGAATGGAATGTAGCTTGTTTCAGCTCCCTTAGAAAGGCCACGGGAGGGGCCAGAGATCTGGCTCAGTGGTTAAGAGCACTGGCTGCTCTTGCAGAGGACCTGAGTTTGATTCCCAGCACCCACATGGCAGGTAACAACTGTCCATAACTCCATTTACAGGGGAATTTAACACCCTCTTTTGACCCCTGTGGGGAACTTGCACATAAGTGGCAAACACATACACAATGTTTCTTTTTTTTAATATTTTTATTTATTTTCATTTTATGTGTACAAGCGTATTGCCTGCATGTATGTGAGTGCACCTGTGTCGTGTAATGCCGCGGAGGTCAGAAGAGGGCTTCAGATTCCCCTGGAACTGGAGTTAAGGACAGTTCATAGCCATCATGTGGGTGCTGGGAATCAAACCTGGATCCTCTGCAAGAGCAGTCAGTGCTCTTAACCACTGAGCCGTCTCTCCAGCCCCCACAATGTTTCTTTTTTTAAGATTTATTTTTCCTATTTGTAGAGATTCGGGTCTGCTGGTGGACAACTAAATTATTGAAGGCAAAGGACTAAACTCTCAGGTGGAGAAAGGCAAGTTTAATTCTAAGAGTGGCTCTTTATACCTAATGAGCAGGGTCAGACAAGGATACAGGGTACAAAACATAAATCAAGCAAAGTTCAAAGTAAAGGATGTTTTTCTTTTCTGTTACTAACCAAACTCTTTCCCAGGGCTCTAGTCCATGAGAACGGAAAACACAAGCCATTCTTACTATCCCAAGGCAGTGTTCTGCCCTTGACTGGGAGGTGGTGTTCCGCCAAGGTCCAAACATACTCTTGTTTTCAAGAGACAGCTGGACTCCATCTTGTCTTTGATTCGCCATCTACAGAACTGAGCACCATCAACTATATCTATATTTGTGTGTGTGTGTGTGTGTGTGTGTGTGTGTGTGTGTGTGTTAAAACCAAGGAGCTTTATTAGGGTTATTTATAGGAGCATGAACAACTTACCAGTGGCTACATCACTGAAGAAAATATCTCTCCCTCCTCCAGCAATTACTGCTTACAGACCCTCAGGGAGGGTCAAGGCCTTGTGAGCGCCTCTGCACTCTCCTGCTCATGATGCAATGTTAACTGGACCCAGTCTTACTCAGGTCTTGTTCACAGCTGCTTAGTTCAAGCATCTAGCAGCCACATCATGCCTGGAAGACAGCATTCCACATCATTCTGTCTCTTTCTCTAGTTCTTATATTCTTTCTGCCTCCTCTTCCAAGATGTTCCCTGGGCCTTAGAAGGGGTGATAATGATGTCCCACTTAGGGCCGAGCACTCAATAGTCATTCTCAGCACTTTGACCAGTTACAAGTCACTGCCCACTGCTAAAAGAAGCTTCTCTGACCAAAGCTCACAGCAGCACTAATCTATGGGCATACACATATTTAGAAGGTATTTTAATCAGTACATCTTTTCCATGTAGCAAAACAACAGCAGCAGCTTCCCCACTATGGCCTATGACCTCCTTAGTCACAGGCTTTTGACCAGGTTTATAATACCAGACATACATTTTGCCCTGTGGAGCAGGCTTCAAATTCAATCAGAAAGTGGTTGGTTATCCTGCTCCCCCACAAGAGTCATGCCACTATTGCACCAGTGAGCACATCTTGCCTGTAAGATCAATAGTGTAGTATGCAAGATTCATAGCTGAGTAAGACTGTTGATGACAATTCTCCCCCAGAAGCCTGCACCACATCTTCAAGCACTGTGATAGATAGCCAGCAGGGAGGAGTTTCCAGCTCGGTTCTAGCTGATTTCTCTATGCGCTGCAGCCAAGTATGTGGTGCTTTTAGTAATAGGGTCTTATCTACTTCTGACAGGCAAGCAAGAGAAATGGTAAAAGCCTGTGTTGTTTAAGGGGCCTGTAGGACCTCCCTAATCAACAACTTGTAGGGAGGAGGACCACCACTGGCACTGAGATTTTCATTTAATAACCTTATGGCTTCTATGAGTGGCTTTATCCACATAGTTTACTTTCATTCAAACTCTTTTTTTTAAATTTAATTTAATTTTGAGCTTTATTACATTGTGGTTCAATAGAATGCATGTATTTATTTCAATTTTTTTGTATTTGTTGAGGTTTGTTTTGTGGCACAGTATGTGGTCCACACTGGACAAAGCCCTAGTCACTACACAAATTCATGGTGATTAAACAACACACTCCTAAACAATGAGTGGGTCAAAGGAGAAATTAAGAAAGAAATAAAAGAATTCCTGGAATTCAACAAAAAGCACAACACAACACAACACAACCTCTGGGACACTTTAAAAGCAGTCCTAAGAGAAAAGTTTATAGCTCTAAGTTCCTACATTAAAAAATTAGAAAGAGCCCAAATAAATGACCTAACACTGCAACTCAAGACACTGGAAACGCAAGAACAAATGAAACCCAAACCCAGCAGAAGAGAAGAAATAACAAAAAGCAGGGCTGAAATTAATGAAATAGAAACAAAGAAAACAATACAAAGAATCAATGAATCTAAGAGCTGGTTCTTTGAAAAGCTAAGCAAGATAGATAGACCACCTAGCCCGGTTAACCAACAGAAAGAAAGAGCAAATCCAAATCAACAAAATCAGAGATGAAAGGAAAAACATCACAGCAGACACCCAAAAGATCGAGACCATTATAAGGGAGTATTTTTAAAACCTATATGCTACTAAATTTGAAAATCTGTAAGAAATGGATGGATATCTAAAATCATGGGAACCACCAAAGTTAAACCAAGAAAAGATCAACAGTTTAAACAGACCCATAACATGGAAGGAAATCGAAACAGTAATACAAAGCCTCCCAACTAAAAAATGCCCAGGCCCAGATGGATTTACAGCAGAATTCTACCAGACATTTAAAGAAGACCTCCAACCAATACTACTTAAATTATTCAAAACAATAGAAACAGAGGGAGAATTCCCAAATTCCTTCTATGAAACCAGCATCACTCTAATACCCAAAGCAGGTAAAGACACAACCAAAAAAGAAAACAATAGACCCATATCCTTAATGAACATAGATGCAGAAATTCTCAACAAAATACTTGCAAACCGCATAGAGATGTACATCAAAAAGATCACTCACCATGATCAAGTAGGCTTTATTCCAGAGATGCAGGGATTGTTCAATATACACAAGTCAATAAACATCATTAATCATATAAATGGACTCAAAGACAAAAACCATGTCGTTGTCCCAATAGATACAGAAAAGGCTTTTGACAAAATTCAGCATGCATGTATGTTCAAAGTCCTAGAGAGAACTGGAGGGAACATACTTCAACATAATTAAAGCTATATACAACAGACCCACAGCCAACATCATTCTAAATGGAGAAAAACTGGAAACATTCCCATTAAAATCAGGAACCAGACAAGGATATCCACTATCTCCACTCCTTTTCAACATAGTGCTTGAAACTCTGGCTGGAGCAATAAGACACGAGAAGGAAATTAAAGGAGTACTAGTTGGAAAAGAAGAGGTCAAATTATCACTTTTTGCAGATGATATGATACTATACCTAAGAGATCCAAAAAGTTCAACCAGAAAACTCCTAGAACTGATCAACACTTTCAGTATAGTGTCAGATTGTAAAATCAATCTACAAAAATCAGTAACCTTTCTATATACCAATAACAAGCAACTGGAGAAAGAATACAGGGAAATGCTCCCATTCACAATTTCTGCAAAAAAATTATAAATATCTTGGAATAAGTTTGACCAATGATACCAAAGATCTCCACAATGAAAATTTTAAATCTTTAAAAAAGAGATTGAGGAGGACGCCAGGAGATGGGAGGACCTTCCATTCTCATGGATTGGAAGAATTAATATTGTGAGAAGATGGAAAGATCATTCTCATGCACATGGATTGGAAGACTTATTGTTAAAATGACCATCCTACCAAAAGCAATATATAAATTCAATGCAATCTCAATAAAAATCCCCATGACATACTTCACAGAATTAGAAAAAAAGTCCTTAAATTTGTGTGGAAGAACAAAAGACCCGGATAGCCAAAGCAACCCTGAGCACAAAGAGCAACTTCTGTCTGATTTAGAAAATCCTTTCCTACACCTGTATCTTGTAAGTTACTGCAAATATTTTCTTCTAATAGCTTCAGGGTTTCCAGTTTCACATTGAGGTCTTTGATCCATTTGGAGTTGACTTTTATCAAAGGTGAAAGATAAGGATCTGCTTTCATTCTTCTACAGGTAGAGATCCTGTTTTGCCAGCACCATTTGTTGAAGATGCTGTCTTTCCTCCATTGTGTGTTCTTGGCACTTTTGTCAAATATCAGATGGCTGAAATTGCG
>NW_008340387.1:1732067-1739052 GCF_000622305.1 Nannospalax galili | reverse complement strand
TTTCCCTGTATTCTTTCTCCAATTGCTTGTTATTGGTATATAGAAAGGCAAAAGTAGCCACTCAAAATGTCCTTGGGCCTCTTAGTAACATACTCTGTTTCAAAATCCAAAAATGTCAAAAGTATTTGGGAGCTTTTATCTAATCCTTAAAAGATTTTAGGGTTACCTCTTCAGAGGGGGGAATGTTAGAGTAGCCAAAAACCCCACAAAAAAAAAATAATAAATAAGGGACTGGAGAGATGGCTCAGCAGTTAAGAGCACTGACTGCTCTTGCAGAGGACCTGAGTTTGATTCCCAGCACCCACATGGTGGCTACAAACTGTCCTTAACTCTAGTTCCAGGGGAACTCGAAGCCCTCTTCTGACTTCTGCAGCATTGCACGACATGGGTGCACTCACATACATGCAGGCAATACACTCATACACATAAAATAAAAATAATAAATACAATTTTTTTTGGTCTTTTTGAGACAGGGTCTCCCTGTAGCCCCAGCTGTCCTGGAACTCACTATGTAGACCAGGCTGGCCTCGAACTCACAGAGATCCTCCTGCCTCTGCCTCCAGAGTGCTGGGATTAAAGGTGTGTGCCACCATGCCCAGCTTCCAAAAGAATCTTTACAGAATTGTAGATAAGACAAGTCCTAGATCTAGCTTGCTATTATCTTTCAGAGTGATTGTATAATGAATTAACACATGTAAATTTTTAAAAATTAATTTAATTTAATTGGAGATGGCTCACCATGTAAAATAAAGTTGTTCTCTGATAACCACATGAGTACTGTGGCACATGCACACACATACACACACACCATAAATAAGTGTAATTTAATTTTTTCTGTGTGTGCCCTCATGTGGTGGTCAGAGGACAACTTACAGGAGTAATTCTCCTTCCACCATATGAGTCCTAGGACTCAAACTCAGGTTGTCAGGATTGGTGAAAAGTGTCTTTACCTGCTGAGCCATCTCACTGATGCTAATTTACATATATATATATTTTTTGAGGCAGAGTCTCATGTATCTCAGGATAACCTCAAACTCATTATCTAGCTGAGGATGATCTTGAACTTCTGATCCTCCTGTCTCTACTTCCTGAGTGCTAGGAATGCAGGAGTGAGCCACCATGCCCAGTTTTATTCTTGTGTTTTAATAAGCTTACAAAGTAGCAGGTATCTTTATGGCTTTCTCATACATTCTTAATTCTAGTTAAGCCTCACCCTACCTCCATCTCCCTGCCTCTCTGCTGCCCTTGCTTAAACTCTTCCACTTCCAGCATTCCTCCTTTCACTTTTGTGAGGCAGTATGTGTGTATGTGTTTATGTGATGTACATGTATGTGTGGTGCATGTGCACGTGTGTATAGGTGTGTACACCCATGCATGCATGCAGAGGCCAGAGGACATTAAGTGTCCTGCTCAATTGTGCTACATCTTATCCTGTTGAGTCAGGGTCTCTCACTGAATCTGGAACTCACTGGTTCTTTTGCTAGACTGGCTGGCCCCCACAATACACACAATTAAACAAGTAAATATAAAAAGTAAAAAAGTTTTTTAAAAGAGCTCTCAAATAGCACTCTACACTGAGAGCACTAGCTTAAGGGATGCTCAGTCTAACCTTCCATCACTCACATTCATGTGTCCTCAGTGGAATAAGAATTCATAATGTGCCAGGCATGGTGGCGCACGCCTTTGATTCCAGCACTTAGGAGGCAGAAGCAGGTGGATCTTTGTGAGTTTGAGGTCAGCCTGGTCTACATAGCAAATTCCAGGCCAGCTGGGGCTACAGGGAGACCCTGTCTCAAAAAAGACAAAAAAATAAAAATAAAAAAGAAGTCATCATGCATGTATCATAAGGGCAGTTCAGTAAGAGCCCCAGGGTCAGTGACACACCTCAGACCTAGGAAGGGAAGTGATTTTGTCAACAGTATTTATTAATGTTATTCATTCATTCATTTCTCAGTACTGTGGATTGAACCCAGGGCCTTGCAACAGCAAACATGCTACTACAGAGCCACATCATTAGCCTCAACAGGTAATTGAAAAATTACCCAAAAGAGAAATTATGGTTTTACTGAGAAGAATTTTGTTTTGTTTTAATTTTGAGACAAGGTCTCATGTAGCCCAGGCTGGCTCAAACTTGCTATGTAGCTGAAGGTGGCCTTGAACTCCTGATCCTTTGGCCTCTACTTCCTGAGTGTTGAGATTACAGGTATGTACCACCATGTCCAGCTCAGAAGGGAAGATTTTTCTAACCAGCCTACATTTTCAGATTTTCCTGAGTCTCAAAAGATGTTCTTTCCTAACCTATGGGGTTTTGAGGCAAATGTACAGACATACAAATCAAGACTCCCTGTTTTACCGCCCATACAGCAAGCATGAGCTAGTGAGCCAGGGTCCATTGTTAGGTTTTATTTATAAAGCAGCAGCTTGCCACACTCTGCAACCTCCTTACAACATGCTCTTATAATTATGATTGTCATTGATGTTCTTGTTTTCCAGTCCTCAGAGAGTCACTTTTAGAAGCCAGCAGAATCTTCAATGGGTTTCTTTTTCTTAGGCAGACTGCTCCCCACTCAACCCTGCTCAGCCTGGGGCCTGGAGATAGTTCAGCAGTTAAATGCACTGGCTGCTCTTGTAGAGGAGCCAGATTCAGTTTTCAACACCCACATGGCAGCTAACAACTGTCCATAACTCCAGTTCCAGAGGATCTGATGCCCTCTTCTGGCCTCTACAGGCATTGTATGCACATGGTGCACTTATATACATGCAGGCAAAACATTCATATTTTTTAACCGCCCCCCCAATTTTTTTTTTAAAAGACAGGGCCTCTCTCTTGTTCAGCTGGAACCATAGAAGCCATACCAAAGACGAAAAAGATGGTTCCTGCTGTGCCAGAAACCCTTAAGAAAAAGCAAAAGAACTTTCACAGAGTTGACGGTAAAATGCCTATCAAAGAAGTTTGCCCCGAAGATGCTCCAGAAGGCAAGGAGGAAGCTTATCTATGAAAAGGCTAGAATGGCCGGGATGGTAAGAAAAGCCGGCAACTTCTATGTGCCTGCAGAACCCAAATTGGCCTTTGTCATTGTTAGGGTCTGTGACTAAGTGGGTCTCTTCAGGAGAACAAATGCATGAGTATGGAGATGCAAAAATCAAACAGAGTTTTATTAAACCAGCTAGCTGGGGCCGGCTGTCCTTCCAAGACACGCAGTTCTGGTTAGAGCGATCGACACCAAGGCAATTTCAGGTAAAGATTATATAGGCTCCCACAACCGTTACACAAAAGCCCGCGTTTATACAACCAATAGTTTCAAAGCAAGCATTTCACAAACCAATAACTTCAAAACAAGAAAAATGTTACAACTCCCTTCAGGTGTCTCAATCGGGGAGGGATGGGTGGTATGTGCCTGGCGTGACCCTTCCCTGTTATCTTGTGTAAGCAGACATGTCTACGTGACATGACACAGATCAGACAGGTCAGGCTCCGGGGGCTGCAGCACTTGCCCCTATCTCCGGATGCCTGTGTCTCCAGTTGAGTTAATTGGTTACAAGCAGTAAATTCAAACAAGTAAATTCAAGCAGTAAATTCAGACAAGCAGTAAATTCAAACAAGCAGTAAATTCCTCTTCCCCTAACAGTCATGAGAACCGGGTATTAGTGGTGTCAGCCCAAAGGTTCGAAAGGTGTGCAGCTCCTTCGCCTGCACCAGATACTCACTGGCACCTTTGTTAAGCTCAACAAGGTTTCAGTTAACCTGCTGAGGATTGTGGAGCCATACATTGCATAGGGATATCCCAACCTGAAGTCAGTAAACGAATTTATCTACAAACGTGGTTATGGCAAAATCAATAGGAATTGGATTGCCTTGACAGATAACTCTTTGATTGCTCGGTCTCTTGGTAAATATGGCATCATCTGCATGAGGGATCTGATTCACAAGACCTATACCGTTGGGAAGCACTTCAAAGAAGCAAATAACTTCCTATGGCCCTTTCCAATTGCCTTCTCCATGGGGTGGAATGAAATAAAAGACAACCCATTTTGTGGAAGGTGGAGGTGCTGGCAAGAGGGAGACCAGATCAACAGGCTCATTCCAAGGATGAAATAAGGTGTGTCCTCTGGTATTTTTGTCATCTAATCAGTTAATAAACAGCAACTACTTATCAAATTGGCTGGCCTGGAACTCACTATGTAGGCTAGACTTGAATTCACCTGCCTCCGCCTCTGCCTCTGTCTCTTGGGGACTGGGATTAAAGGCTTTCACTACCATGCCTGGCCTTGGTCAGTCAGTCTTAAATGGCATCTCCTTCTGTCCTTATCCCTTCACACCACTGGGGTCTGTGGCCAAAACCGTGGAAGACACATGCTAAGTGATAGCTAAATTAGGGAAGAATGCAGGCTCTAACATTCTACATTCTCCATGACTTGAGTTTCCTGAGTAGGAGTACCATCTCATCTGTATCCTGGGAATAATCTAGAATAATTTGTTCTGGCCATGAAGGCTTTCCTACTTTTAGAATCCACCTCCTGGAGAAAGAGGTTTCCAATGTTCTCTTCAAAGCTGTGACCCTTTCAAATGGAAAGGAATTGTATAGTAGCAGGTTTATAAAGGATGGTGGTTTCCATCCTACACAAAACATCTGATTTTCAGATGGTGTGATGGCTAATCCTGGGTGTCAACTTGACTGGATCTGGGATTAACTGAAATGAAAGAGATCTTCTTGATTGGATCATCTAAAACCGGAAGACACACCCTAAATGTGGGCATTACCTTCTGATGGCAGCTGGTATAAAAGGCCAAGGCAGTGGAGACCACCAGGCTTCTTGCTGCTTGCCTTCTCTCTCACTGGTGAGTTTGTCTTGCTGCTGTAGACTGAAGACTAGCTGATCTTTTGGAATTTGTCAGACCTTCAGCGCCAGTCTGGGACTACTGAGTCATCCACTCTTGTGGCCCGACCGACTACTGATTCTCAGCCTCTCCAGCGTGGTGCAGCCATTGTTGGACTACTCGGACTCTATCCTGTGAGCTAAGGTGAAAAATCTCTATACATATATATTCATTCTACTGGTTCTGTTTCTTTGGAGAACCCTGACTAATACAGATGGCATTTTTTTTTTTTGGTCTTTTTGAGACAGGGTCTCCCTATAGCCCAAGCTGTCCTGGAACTCACTATGTAGACTAGGCTGGCCTCAAACTCACAGAGATCCACCTGCCTCTGCCTCCCCAGTGCTGGGATTAAAGGCGTGCGCCACCATGCCCAGCTCAGATGGAATTTTCAAAATAGGCATTACTGAGGCCTAATTACATGAAATACAATGCATTCCTTCTTTGTTGTTTTGCCTTTGGAGACAGGGCGTGGCTATGTAACCCAACTGGTGTGGAACTCATGATGATCCTTCTACCTCAGCCTCCTGAGTGCAGGAATTGCAGACATAAGCTACCACGCCCAGCTTACTGACATTCTGTCCCTGCAGATTAGTCTTGCATGTTCTAGAATTTCATATAGTGTTTACCCTTTGTGCCTTTTCTTTCCTTCATCATGCTGTTTTGGTGATTCATTTATTTCTACTGGTGGGTGTGATGTGCCACAGATGGCTAGTCCGATTGCACCTGTAGGTAGATGAGACAGTTACACATCTGTTGCCTCTTGCCTTCCAATCTACCCTTCATCACCTGCTCTGTCATGGTGGGCAGTCTCTTCAAGGGGTTCTCCTTTCAGTGAGAACATGAGGCTTCACCAGTAGATGGTGCTGCAGAGCCATTGCAAGAGAAAGGAGCTTTTCTTGGGTCCCAGCAAGTTATTCCTATTTTCCTCCCCTTCTTCTAACTGCCTGTTGCCAGAGGCACATTCAGGGTGTTAAATATAATAAAAGAAGAAACAGCAGTGGTGGGTCTGGAAAGAAGGCTGACACATAATTCCCTTCAGGGAAATTTATGAGAATGAGAGGGCCTCAAGGCCATGATTGGGCCTCAAGGCCATGATTGGGCCTCAAGGGGGGAGGTAGAGCATTCAGACAGAAACTGCAATATATGGAGATCCGAGAACAATGGGGCCTTAAAGGGAAGGAGAGGCTTCCCTTTGCAGTTTGGAGAGGTACTTCATGAAGAGAATGAGAAGGGCAGGCGGAGAACGGCAGGCCTCGTGGCACACCTTTAATCCAGCAGTCAAGAGGCAGAGGTTGGCAGATCTGTCAGTTCCAAGCTAGCCAGGGCTACATAGTGAGACCCTGTCTAGAAAAAAAAAAAAGGGAGAGAAGAGACAGACAGCTGCTTTGAGAGGGATGGCAGTGGGGGCAGGGCAGAGGAACCTTCCCCCCACCCCCAGAACAACTTCCCTGAGCAAAATTCCCCTTAGGAGTCTCTCTGGCCGAAATCTCCAAAACAAAGAAAACATCTGACTTTTATAACCTTTCAGAGCGGCAGGAAATTTCATACCATGTGATTTAGTTCAGCATAGTGTGGGTGGCAAGGAGCATGGAGGAGCCGGGTACTGTAAATCACAGCACAGATTGCTTCTTACTGCTCTGTCCCAGAGAGAGCCGAGGGGATGTGGCCAGAGTCAGCCTAAGGGATCTGGCCTAAAGGTGCAGACCATTGTTCTAACATACGGACTATACATCAGAGTCCTACGTAGGCTTCACGTTAGGGTCTGTGAAAGCACAGCTCTACCTCTAGGCCACCTTCGCACAGCCCTCCCAGCCAGGTCACCGCACACTCGCGCACACACACAAGTCTAGCTCAGCCCTGATGACCCAGCAGGTGTCCTAGGTAAACACTACCACAGAGCTACATATCTAGCCCCCTTGGAATTCTTTTTACACCTTTGTAGATATTCCTTTGATACACTGATCTTTTCTTCCTTTCTTAGTTTCTTTCCTTCCCTCCCCTTCCCCTCCCCTTCCCTTCTCTCCTCTTCCATTGTCTTCTCTCCTCCCCTCCCCTCTTCTTCCCTCCTCCCTTTTCCTTGTCCTTCTTCGTGAGTCTTCCTGAACC
>NW_008340387.1:1730480-1732045 GCF_000622305.1 Nannospalax galili | reverse complement strand
CCTTCCCCTCCTCTTTCTTTCCCCTCCCTTTTTTTTTCTTTCTACTTATTTCTTTTCTAGAGTCAGGGTTCCACCAGGTAGCTCAGATTGGCCTTCAGCTTACTTTGATCTCCTGCCTCAGTCTCCAAGTGCTTATTTTATAGGCATGAGCCATGACACCTTGGCTAAAAAGGTCTCTCTTTTTTAATTATTTATTTAATAACCACATACTTAGAAGAAGCATTTCATTACAACAGCATTGACATAGTCAATAACCATTTCCAGAGCTAAGATGCATCTCTTTCAAAACTGTAAATTCTTGGGTTTACAGTTATACAATATTGTACCCAATATAAATCCTATAAGATATAACATTAAATGAGGTTTTAACCTTTAAAAAAGATCTCCATTTCATTATTAAAATACACAGTTTCATACAGAAAAAATCATTTTTAATGCAATTGACATTAAGATGTTTGCACATGCGTTTCTAATCTCTATATATGTGATTATTACTAGGCACAGTCGGTTACTTTCTGAGCTCCTGGGCATCTGAGCATGGATATAAAGTTGTCAGGTAGATATCAATGGTAATGTTTTTCACATCTACTAATTATTAAGGAGCAAATTTTATGCTTTGAAGATTAAGTATTATTTTTTATCATTTTTTAATTTTTAATAACTACATGATTAGAAGAAGCAGTTCACTACACCTTTAACATATTCAGTAACACACTCCAGAGCAAGAGTACATCTCTTTCACAACTGGCTGTAAGTTTCTAGGTTCACAGTTGAATTAATACAGTTATACAATGTTGAACTCAGTATAAGCCCTGTAAGACATAAAAGTGAGTTTACTTATACTGTTCCTTATGGGCGACTGCGCTCTCTCTGGGCACAGGGTGCGCTCACTTCCTGCGGGTCCACAGACTGCTCTGGGGAACGGCAACTCCGGGAGTGGCGGGGGCCCCGCCGGCCTTCTCGGATTACTGCTAGTCATAATCGGTTGCACTTGGATCCTTGGCACCTGTGTATGTCTATAAAGTCATCAGGTAGATTTCAATGGTAATGTTTAACACCTCTACTAATTAGCATGATGTAAATTTCCATGCTTCCTCCTCAAATATAATAATTTAAAATTTTTATGTGATTGTGTGTGTGTGTGTGTATCACACAGAACATCCCAAACTACCTTATTCAACTATTTCCCAGATGGCACCCTCCCATAGCCTCCCTCTCCCCATTAGAGCCCTTATACTCTGATATCCCTGCTACTGTCTGCTGTGTTGTCACCACCCCCATCCATTCCCCACTACTGGCCCTTCTGGTGAATCTAGTCAGCCTATCTAGAGGTCTTTGTTTAGGAAGGGCTGTTCCTCATCTAGCAGCAAACACTTGTCAATATTTCTTTAGATAAGATTGGAGTCTGCTGTTCACTTTCCCATTTCTATGCTGGGTTACTATCTGGGAGTCCCTTTGGCCACCCTGGCCAACAACTCAAAAGAAGGTATCTCCTATCTGGCATTGTTGCTTGTTATGTAGCCTTTAGTTATACATATGGACTCTTAAGAAATTATATTGGCCTC
>NW_008340387.1:1730183-1730341 GCF_000622305.1 Nannospalax galili | reverse complement strand
TACCAGTTCTGCCTATGTGAAGATAAGTCAAAGGTCCTGCTCAACCATGGGCTTTGCTTGGAAGCATGGAGGACATGATTTGTCTGTGTTGACCCTCCTCTTCATAGACTGGACACTGGTTCAAGCCCATCTGGTGGGATCTCCTCCGCCTCCTTTTT
>NW_008340387.1:1727602-1729682 GCF_000622305.1 Nannospalax galili | reverse complement strand
TAAACCTTACCTAGACATATATTTCTTGATCTGCTATGTATAATTTGTCAGTAGGTTGTAGGAATAATATGGTTCCCTCAGGTTTTCAAAACCAGCTAGGCATTGTTTATCTCTCTCATTGTCTCACCCCTTCATCATGGTTTTCCCACTTAAGGTGCCCCCATTTCACCCCTTTCTCCCTTAATAACACCCTTCTCCTATGGTCCTAACTCTCTTGAGCTCCTTCTTTCCCTTTATCCCCTAGGTTCCTTGTATACCCTTCCCTCCCCTCTCTCTTAAACTTACCCAATTTTTATTCATGTCTCCCTTATTAAGGCATGTTTCCTACTGTTCTTCTCTTTCAGATTCTTTCTTTAGCTTTACCTCCCTGCATGATTTCATCTTTCTTTACTGCTAAATAAAACTCCATCGTATAAATGAACCACATTTTCATTAAACACTCGTCAATTGAGGGACACTTAGGTTGCTTCCATCTCTTAGCTATTGTGAAAAGAGCAGCAACAAACATGGATGTACAAGTGTCTCTGCAATAGGACGAGTTCTTTGGGTATATGCCAAGGAGTGGTATAACTGGGTCAAATGGTGGGTTCATTTGTAGTTTTTTGAGTTCTCCACACTGCTTTCCATAGGGATTGAGTGAAATGAAAGTACAATGTGTTGATATATCTTCTGTGGAGATTCAGGCCATTTTTCTCATCCTTTTAGTCTTCATGGATTTCCCATTTAGTGCTTGATTGATAAAGCAACCATAGGGTGGTGATTTGTCAAAATATCATTGAATTCTCACAGTTCCGAATGCTGTATCAGTCTGAGATCATGGTGCCAGGTTCTGGCTTGCTCTAGTAAGGGGCCTCTCTGGTTGCAAATGGTTAACCTTTCCTTGTTTCCTTATATAGCAGAAGTGGGCTACAGACTTTTTTAGGATCTTTCCTATAAATGTAGCTAATTTCACTCATACAGCTCTACCTTCATGATCCCCTTACCTCCTAAAGGCCCTTCTTCCAAGGACACTTACATTGGGGGTCAGAGTTTCAACATAGATTGTGAAGGAACAAACATTCATCTCTGATGCAGCAGTGACTGGTATTTGCCCCTAGATTTCCCCTTCAGTAGGATGTCATTCTCAAGTCCATAGCTTTAATGCTTTAATTTTGTTTTTTCTGCAGGTGGCGATCCAATTTTGCCAGCACCATTTGTTGATGATGCTATCTTTCCTCCATTATGTGTTCTTAGCACCTTTGTTGAATATCAGTTGGCTGAAATTCTATGAACTTGTGTTTGGGTCTTTGGTTGTGTTCCATTGATATATGTGTCTTTTTTTTGTGCCAGTACCATGTTGTTTTTATGACTATAGCTCTGTAATACAGCTTAAAATCTGGTATAGTAATCCCCCCCGCATTGCTCTTAGTGTTCCGGGTTGTTTTGGCTATCCAAGGTCTTTTGTGCTTCCGTATGAATCTGAGGATGTTTTTTTCCAATTCTGTGAAAAATGTCATGGGGATTTTGATTGGTATTGCATTGAATCTATAAATGACTTTTGGTAGGGTGGTCATTTTCAAAATATTAATTCTTCCAATCCATGAGCATGGGAGGACCTTCTTCTGATGTCTACCTCAATCTCTTTAAAGATTTAAAATTTTCATTGTAGGCTTGGCATGGTGGCACACGCCTTTCAGGCGGATCTCTGTGAGTTCAAGGCCAGCCTGGTCTACATAGTGAGTTCCAGGACAGCTGGGTCTACAGGGAGACCCTGTCTCAAAAAGACCCCTCCCCAAATTTTTTTTTTATTGTAGAGCTCTTTAATGTCTTTGGTCAGGTTTATTCTGAGTTTTGTTTTGGTTTTTTTTTGTTGTTGTTGTTGTTGTTTTGCAGCTATTATGAAGGGGAGTGTTTCCATGTGCTCTTTCTCCGATTGCTTGTTATTGGTATATAGAAAGGCTACAGACTTTTGTAGGTTAATTTTGTAACCTGCCACTTTACTGAACATGTTAATAATTTCTAGGAGTTTTCTGGTAGAATTTTTGGCATCCCTTAGATATAATATCACATCATCTGCAAAAAGGGATAATTTGATCTCTTC
>NW_008340387.1:1725486-1726316 GCF_000622305.1 Nannospalax galili | reverse complement strand
GATAGAATGCATGGAATTATTTCAGTCTTTTTGTATTTGTTGAGGTTTGTTTTGTGCCCCAGTATATGGTCGATTTTGGAGAAGTTTCCATGGGGTGCTGAATAGAAAGTATGCCTTTTTGTTCTTGGGTGGAATACTCAGCAGATGTCTGTTAAGTCCATTTGATATATGGTATTGTTTAATTCAGGTGTCTCTCTGTTAGCTCTCTGCCCTGTTGACCTATCTAATGGAGACAGTGGGGTATTGAAGTCCCCTACTATTAATGAGTTGGGATTAATCTGGGTCTTAAAGTCCTGTAGTATTGTTTTTGTGAAGTTGGGTGCACCAGAGTTTGATGAATATATGTTCATGATTGTAATATCTTCTTGGTTTATTGTTCCTTTGATCAGAATGAAGTGGCCCTCTTCTGATTAGTTGATTAGTTTTAAAGTCTATTTTCTCATATATTAGAGTTGCAATGCCTGCTTTTTTCTTAGTACCATTTGCTTGGTATATTTTTTTTTCCATCCTTTCACCTTAAGATAGTGCCTGTCCTTGAAAGTGAGATGAGTTTCTTCCAGACAACAAAAAGATGGGTTTTATTTCTTAATCCATTCATCTAGTCTGTGTATTTTGACTGGGGAGTTCTGTCCATTGATTTTTAAATTTATTAATGAAAGTTGTGTATTGATTCCTGTCATTTTGATTTCTGTTTGGATTCTTGGTGTAACTATGCATTTCCACAGTTATACTTTCATTAAGTTTCTTTTTATTGTGCTTTGGATATAGTCTTTCCTTTCTTCAGCTCTTTGTTTTGTTTCAATAACTCTCTGAAAGGCTAATTTTGTAGA
>NW_008340387.1:1711070-1724480 GCF_000622305.1 Nannospalax galili | reverse complement strand
TCAGGAGTTCCCACAGAGGCCTAAGTCAGATGAGGATCAGATGCTCTCAGGCTTTCTCCTAAGGTCTGGATTTCTCCAGGAAAGATTTTGGCCTCAGGAATTTGGGGGTTGGGCTGGCCTGGGAGCCGGGCCCAGGAAAGATGCTGGTCTAGGGTAGCAGGTGGCTGTCCCACCCAGAGATGCAAAGGAAAATGAGGGTGGGAAGCAGTCCCAAGGGCTCCTGGGGACTGCACTGAGGAGCTGGGTTGGTCCCGGAGAGAGAGGCCTGCAGGTCGGAGAGAGGCCTGCGGGTCATGCAGGCCCAGGGAAGCAGAGGCAGGTCTCTTTTTAAACATTAAAATTTCCTTGTTAAACTGGACATAGTGGGTATGCCTGGCCTCAACTTAAGCTACACATTGTGTTCCAAGGTAGCCTGAGGCACATAGTGAGAAAATGCTTTTAAAAGACCAACCGGGCTGGAGAGATGGCTTGCTGATTGAGAGCACTGGCTGCTCTTGAAGAGGACCCGGGTTTGATTCCAACCACCCACGTGACAGCTAACAACTGTTGGTAATTCCAGTTCCAGGAGAATCCAATGCCCTCTTCTGACCTCTGTGGCATTGTAGGACACAGATGCACTTGCATGCATGCAGGCAATACAACTTATACACAAAAAATAAAAATAATAAATATTGTAAAAGACAAAACTAAATTCCTTCTTTCAAATTACTATATGGTTTAAATAGTTGAACAGTGAACCAAAGTTCCTAGAAAGAACTGCACCTTATACTGAACCTTCTGCAAGGCTGATTAACTGATTAGAACTGAAATGACAGTGGAGAGGTTGAAATATTGCAGGTTCAGAGTCTAATTACAGTTTATCTTGGGCTATTTTTACTCCCTTCATAGCTATTCCTTTCATCTGTGTCTGACCTAATGTTCTTGTGACTAACAGGTGAAACCTAAACCTTTTGGACTACATTAACAGAACACTAGCTTCCACCAACCAAAAGGTTAAGAATGTTATCAAATAGTATTTGAAGTGTGTAGTGGAGATCCCCCCGACTCCCACTTTGCTGTAACCACCTACCTGATGTTTCCACAGATGTATTTGAAAGTGCCTTGATTTATATTTTCTTTGTTCCATTACTACAAAAACTTCATGAAACTTTTGCCATGTAGGAACATGGACTTTTGGGTGACCCAAATCTGTGTTCCTAGGCCATGTTTCACCCATGGTTGGCTCAAGAGTAAACTTGGGTTTTTTGTTTTTGTTTTGTTTTTTTAAATGTTTTATTTATTATTTTTATTTTATGTGTGTGAGTGTATTGCCTGCATGTAAGTGAGCACACCCGTGTCGTGCAATGCCGTGGAGGTCAGAAGAGGGCTTCGGATTCCCCTGGAACTGGAGTTAAGGACAGTTCACAGCTGCCATGTGAGTGCTGGGAATTGAACCAGGGTCCTCTGCAAGAGCAGTGAGTGCTCTTAACTGCTGAGCCATCTCTCTAGCCCCGTAAAAGGGTTTTAATAAATGAAGCTGCTGTGACTTTTCTTGTCTTTGGGTAGACATGTGTTTTCCATATTCCTCATAAACACCCAGGAGTAGAGTCATTGGGTCACGTGATAAGTGTGTTTACATTTGTGAGAAACTGCCAAGTTATTTGCCAAATGGCTGTACCATTTCATATTTCTGTCTCACCAAAGCTTGGCACTGTCTGTCATTAATTGTCAACAGTGGAGTGGGTGTGTAGTTCCTGGATGACTAATGATAGGTATCTTTTCATGTGTTTGTTGATCATTTGTGTATCTTCTTTTGTGACATGTCTTTAAATCTTTTGGCCCGTTTCTATAAGTATTTATTTTTCTGAACCAGGGTCTTGTACTGTAGCCCAGATTGGCCTGAACTCACTCCTCATGCCTCAACCTCCTAAGTGCTAGGATTACAGGGGTGAGTCATTTCACCTGGCTTTTGTCATGAATCTTAATGGTGCCTTTGAAAAAGGGAAGAAATCAAAAGAAGAAAAAAGGGAAGAAATCACATTTTTGTGAAATCCAATTTATCTTTTTTATGGTCTAAGATGCTATTGTCTATCATAGAGTTGTGAATATTTTTCCCTATCTTTTAGTTTTTTGTTTTCATGGGGTTTAATTTTGTCTGCACAGCATAAAGTAAGGATAAAGGTTTATATTTTTTTCCTCTCAAGTACAGTATCCTCAGGATCCCCTTGGTATCCATGCGTGATAGCTTCTAGCACATCCTAAAGACACCAAGATATGAAGATATGGAAGTCCTCTATATAAAATGGCACTGGATTGCATATTCCCCCACACCCTCCTGTTTACTAATTTTATAATATCTAATACAATATAGATGCTATGTAAGTTACTATGTTGTACTGTTTACAGAATAATGACGAGGAAAAAAGTCCTTATGTTTACAGTGCAGATGCAAGATTTTTTTCAAATATTTTCTACACGATTGGCTGAATCTTTAGATGCAGAATCTGCAGATAGGGAGAACCAGCTCTCCACATTTGCAGCACCATTTGCTGAAAAAAACTCTGAATTACTTTGGTAGCTTTGTCAAAAGAAAATCGATCATTTCTATGTCTATTTCTGCACTCTCTCCTGTTCCATTAATCATGTGTTCTTAGAACACAGTCTCTGTATAGTAGATCTTTAAAAAAAATTTATTTTTATTTTATGTGTATGAGTGTATTGCCTGCATGTACGTGAGAGAACCTGAGTCACGCAATGCCGCTGAGGTCAGAAGAGGGCTTCGGATTTCCCTGGAACTGGAGTTAAGTACAGTTCGTAGCCACCATGTGGGTGCTGGGAATCGAACCCAGGTCCTCTGCAAGAGCAGTTGGTGCTCTTAACCACTGAGCCATCTCTCCAGCCCCCAAATCTTTTTTTACTATTTTATTTATTATTTTTATACTTTTATGTACCTTTTTCAAAAAAAGTTTTAATTATTTTTATTTTATGTGTATGTGTGTATTGCCTACATGTATGTAAGTGCACCGTGTCCTGCAATGCCCTCAGAAGACAGAAGAGGCCATTAGATGCCCTGGAACTGGAGTTCTGGACAATTGTTAGCTGCCATGTGGGTGCTGGGATTAGAACCCAGGTCTTCTGCAAGAACAGCCAGTGTTCTTAACTGCTGAGCCATCTCTCCAGCCCTTAATGAGCTTTTGATAGAAACTCCAGCAGGATTTTGTAGAAATTGACATGCTAGCCAGATGTGGTGGTGCACACCTTTGATCCCAGCACTCAGGAGGCAGAGGCAGGTGGACCTCTGTGAGTTCAAGGCCAGCTTCATCTGCATAGTGAGTTCCAGGCCAGCTGGGGCTATAAGGAAACCCTCTCAAAAAGAAAGAAAGAAATTGACATGCTGACACTAAAAGTTACTTTTCATTGCAAAGGATGTTGAATAGTTAAAGTAGTTTTGTATAAGAAGAATCAAGTTAAGAGAAGTTACTTTTTTTTAATTCAAATTTAATTTTATTGCTATTTTTGTGTATATAATGTGTGGAGATCAAAGATCAACTGTGTGGAGTCAATTCTTGCCTACATTTACCTGGCTTCAAGATATCAAACTCAGGTCATTAGGCCTGAGTGGCAAACACTTTTGCCCTCTGGGTCCAGAAGTTGTTTGCAGTATGAAAAATTCTCTATAGGCTCATATGTTGGATGGAATACTTAGTCCTCAGCTTATGGCAATGTTGGGGAGGTTATGGAACTTATAGGCACTGAAGCCTCACTGGAGGAAGGGGGGATGGGCTAATGGTAAAGCACAGCTAGTTTCTGTTAAACACTCAGTTTCCCGATTGGCACCATATAACAACCAGCTGCCAACCAGCTGGCCCACACTCCCACCAGCATGCCATGACGGGCTACATCTCCTCAGTCAGGAGCCAAATAAACCCTTCCTGCCTGAAGTTTCTTCATGCAAATGTTTTATACCAGTGAAGGAACAGGAACTAACACAAGGAACTTAATATTACCTGATTACAAGATTTACTTATACATGGAGGCTGGAGAGATGGCTCAGCAGTTAAGAACACTGACTGTTCCTGCAGAAGAACCAGGTTCAAATCCTAGCACCTACATGGTGGCTAACAACTGTCTGTAACTCCAGTTCCAGGGGATCTGACGGTCTCCTTGGGCATTGCACGACACGGGTGCACCTAACTTACATGCAGGAAATACATACATACACATAAAAAAATAATATTTTTTAAAAAGTACATTGAATGTACATGCAGGGTATGGTGATGCTTGCCTTTGGTCCCAGCACTCAAGAGGCAAAGGTAGGTGGATCTCTGTGAGTTCAAGGCCAGCCTGGTCTACATAGCAAGTTCCAGGCTTGTGCAGGTCAGAGGACAACTTGTGGGAGTCGGTTCTCTCCTTTTACCATGTGGGTCCTGGTGATCAAACTCAGACTTGGCAGCAAGTGCTGACCCAATGAGCCATCTTGCTGGCCTAGAATTCATTGTGTTAGACCAGAATGGCTTTGAACTGACAATCTTCCTGCCCCAGCTTCCCAAGTGGTGGAATTATAGGTGTGAGGCATCATGCTTGATTTATTTTTGAGACAGGGTATTGCTGTATATACATAGCCCAGGTTGGCCTGGAACTCCTGATCCTCTTACCTCTCAGCCTCCCAAATGCTAGGATTATAGATAGGCATGTGCCACCATGCCTGGCTTTGGCTTTAATTCATATATTTTTCATAAATGCATTTCATAAAGTTAAGGAAATTCCTTTGTATTCTTAATTTTCTGGATTTTAATCAGAAATGAGGATTTGTCAAATTTTTTGTGGATATATATATATATGCATATATACACATTCATGTGTGTATAGACATGTATGTATGGGTGTGCCTATGCATGTGTGTGCACATACAGGTGGAATCCAGAGATTGACATCTGATGTCTTCCTTAATTACTCCCCATTTGTTTTTTTTAATTCATGTGCATGTTTCTGTGTGTTTGCCATGTTCATCAATACCAGTGGGAGCCAGAAGAGGGTGTCAGATCCCTTGGGGCTGGAGTTAAAGGCAGTTGTGAGCTACTTTCTATGGGTGCTGGGAACTGAACTAGCATCCTCTAGAAGAGCAGTAAGCAATACTTAACTGCTGAGCATCTCTCCAGCCTCCTCCTCATTTGAGACAAGTTCTCTCGCTGAACCCAGAGCTCACCAATTTGGCTAGACTGGATGGCTGGAAAGCCCAAGGTTTCTTCTATGTCCTTCCCTTAGCACTGGGGTTACAGGCCCACAACACCATGCCTGACTTTTTTACATGGATGCTGAGAATCCAAACTCAGGTTGTTATGCTTGCATTCAAGCACTTTACCAACTGGGCCATCTCCCCAGCTCAAAAATTCTTTTTATGCATCTATTAGAATGACTGTATTGTTTTCTCCTTATTTTTAAATTAATTTTTATTTTATGTGTATGAGTGTTTTGCCTGCATGTATGTTAAGTGCATCATGTACATGCAATACCCACGGAGGCCAAAACTGGGTGTTGGAGCCCCTGGAACTGGAGTTACAGATGGCCATGTGGGTGCTGAGAACCAAACCTAGGTCTTCTACGAGTAGCCAGTGCTTTTAATTGCTGAGCATCTCTTCAATCCCCAGCTTGTTCTGTTTGGTTGGTTTGCATTTTTGAGATAGGGTCTTCTGTAGCCCCAGCTGGCCTAGCACTTGTTATGTAGATCAGGCTGGCCTTGATCTCACAGAGATCCCCCTGCCTCTGCTGGTACTAAAGGCATGTACCACCACACCTGGCTCCAGCTTGTTTTCTAAAAACAGTCTCACTATGAAGCCCAGGCTTGCTCAAATTCACAATCCTCCTGCCTCAGTCTCTTGAATGCTGGGATTACAGGTGCACACACCATATCTGGCCTGGCTGGCCATTTGTCTTTTTATTGCTATTTTTTATTATCATTTGGACATATACTTTTTCCCCCCATTCATCAGCTGCACATTTGTTTTTTTTTTTTGTTTTCTACTTTCTTTAGATAATGAATATACTTCTAGTAACATTTGGGTGCAAGGTTTTTGTGTGAAAATATATTTTCAATTGCCTTTTGCATATACTCAGGAAAATTTCTAGTGTTATGGTAACTGTATGTTGTAACAGCTGATTTTATGACTAAAGGGTCACACAGAAACTTTATCCCATTTCATGTAGCACAGAGTATGTTGTCTTTTGGATCTTTCTACTAGAGATCATCTGATATTTTCAGAGTATAACCATCTGGAACTGGATATCTTGAATTCATGAGCATTTTCAGACTTATAAGGCCCCACTGTAGAGGTTCTATCATTGCCTGGGTCCTGGTTGATCTTAGAAGTCAAGGGCCAAAATATTGGGTGCCCTTTCAGCCTCTTTTTTCTTTGGCCTTAGCCTCCAAGTTTTGCTTGCTGAACCTCCAGAAGGGCAGTTTAATGTCACCAGTTGTAACTGGAAACACCAAAAAAATGTCTGGGTTTCATTTTGACCTCCCTCTGCTCTTAGGTACAAGCTGTTGCTGGTAAAGGGACCCATGAAAGAGGAATGAAGTGTGGTCAACATCCACAGGCGGTGCTGTTACTTTGATAGCACACAGAGAAACTGAGTAGAAGAAAGTAGCCATGATGCCATTCTGTCCCCCGAACTGGGGGACTGTTTTGGAAGAACTGGCTTCCGTAGCGGCTGCATCATTTCCAGGTTTCAGCTTCTCCATATTTTTGTCAACATTTATCTTTAAAAAAAGAATTATAGGCGCCTCGTGGCTATGTAGTCTCTCATTATGGTTTGATTTGCATTTCTTGGTGGTTAACGATGGACATTTTTAATGTGTGTGTTGGCTATGTGTATATCTTCTTTAGAGACAGGTTGATGCAAATTCCCCCCCCCATTTTTTTTGGTCTTTTTGAGACAGAGTACCCCTGTAGCCCCAGCTGTCCTGGAACTCACTATGTAGACCAGGCTGGCCTTGAACTCACAAAGATCTGTCTGCCTCCACCTCCTGAGTGCTGGGATTAAAGGTGCATGCCACCAAACCCAGCAGCAAATCCCACTTTAAATCAAGTTGTTAGGGGCTGGAGAGATGGCTCAGCAGTTAAGAGCACTGGCTGCTCATGCAGAAGACGCAGGTTCAATTCCTAGCACCCACATGGCAGCTAACAACCATCCATAACTCCATTTCCAGGGGAATCTGACACCCTCTTCTGACCTCTTCAGGCATTGCACAACATGGGTACACTTACATACAACAAGGCAATACACTCATACACATAAAAGTAACAAATAAAATATAAAAAAGAAAATCGTTATTAGTCTATGTAGAGGTTCTTCGAAGGAGGCAATAGAGGAGAATCTACTTCCTCCGCATCTAGAAGCTACACATTCCTGGCTTTATGCCCCCTTCAACCACCTCCAAAGTCACTAGCACCTCTCTTTGTCTACTGTTCTACAATCACAACTCCTACAACAGCAGCCAGGCAAGATTTTCCACTTTTACATTTGACTGGGCCCACATAACTGTCCAAGATAATCCAGGACCATCTTCTCATGACAAAGCCCCATGCTTACCCATACCCACAGGATCCCTTTTGCTGTCTTCTGGAATTAGAATCCTGGGGCTTTGGAAGCTTTATTATTCTGCACTGTCACAAATCATGCTTCAGTGAATCTCTCTGGACATTTATACAAACTTACTAGCCACAGGATCTTCATATTTTACATTTATTTATTTAGGTGTGTATGTGTGGGGGCACATACACATGTGTCATGGTGTACATGTGGAAGTCAGAGGAAAACTTGCAGGAATTGATTCTCTCCTTCTACCTTTATGGAGTTCTGGGAATCAAACTCAGGTCAACAGGCTTGGTGAAGGCACCTTCACCCACTGAGCCATCTTGCCAGCCCAGGATCTGGATATAATTAAACAGAGCATGGTAGAAAGTGGCTGTAGAGTCTTCATTTTCAACAGCAGAATCTGGGCTATCAGCATCTCCACTGTCAATTTGAATTATCCAGCTTTTGTGTTTTTCTAGTCTCTTAAAGGCATAAAGTGACATCTCATTGTTGTTCTAATGTGATCTTAACCTCTGAGCCATCTCTCCAGACCTTTCTTCTTTTTCAATTAAAAAAAAATCTTTATGTGTATGAGTGTTTGGTTTGCATGGATGTAAGCACACCATTTTTATGCAGTGCCTATAGAGGCATTGGATCCCCTGGAACTGAAGATACAGATGGTTGTTAGCCACTATGTGGGTACTGGGAACTGAACCTGGGTCATCTGCAAGAGCCACCACCAGGCCTACTTTTTAAATTTTAGTCCTGGGAATCAAACCCACCGCTTCATGCATACTAAGCAAACACTCTACCAACTGAGTCACATCCTTAGCCCTCCTTTTTTTCATATTTAAAAAAAATTATATTTTTATTTTCATGTGTATAAGTGTATTGCCTGCATGTATGTGAGCGCACCTGTGTCGTTCAATGCTGCCGGAGGTCAGAAGAGGGTTTCAGATTCCCCTGGAACTGGAGTTAAGGACAGTCCGTAGCGGCCATGTGGGTGCTAGGAATTGAACCTGGGTCCTCTGCAAGAGCAATCAGTGCTCTTACCTGCTGAGCCATCCTTCCAGCCCTTTTTAAGATTTTAAAAAATATTTTTATTTATGTGTATGTGGGGCTGTGTCTATATATGCCACATGTGTGGGAGTGTCCACAGAGACCAGAAGGGGAAGTCAGATCTGGAGCTGGAGTTACAAGCAGTTCTGAGCTGCCTTTTTGATATGGTAGCTGGGAACTGAACTCAAGTCCTCTGGAAGAACAGCAAATGCTCTTAACTGTTGAGCCATCTCTCCAGTTCTGTGTTTGTTTTCTGATGTATGATTTTTATCAAATTAAGAAAGTTACCTTTTATTTGCTAAGAGTTTTTATTATGAATAGCATTAAACATTATAAAATGTCTTTTTGCATTAGGATAAGTACATTTTCCCCTTTAATCTAGTAATGTGGTAAATTAGAGTGATGAAATTTTCTAGTAACAATATCTTGTATCTCTTGAATAAACACTGCTTAATTATGTTGTATCGTTTTTTAGTAATGGCATTAGTTTTTTTTTTTCAGACAAAAATGATTTATTTGTGAAGTATCAAATTAAGCTAGTTGATACAAACTCAAAAGGATGAAAACTAATAGTTTTCTATGTGGCTCCTACCTTAATATATATGTGTATTTACATTGTTGTGAATGTAGGTAGGCATAAAGCATTAGAAATGAGACCAAGAAATGGTAAACAGTGGTGCTGAGGAAGTCAGGGGAGGGCAAGGACCAATATGACATGAAGCAGAAAAGAGCTTGGGAAGGAAGGATACATGATGGGGAGGCTGGTGAATGGGGGAGTGACAAGAGACTCTAACAATGAAACAGGGAGAAAGAGGGTCCCCTAGAGGGTTCTTAGTCTCATTCATAAAAGAATTTAAGAATGGACCCAAAAAAAAGTTTTATAATTTTATTAGAATCTTAAAGAAAAATCCTCAGGGCAGGCGAGCTGGTAATCTTGGCAGCTGCCTTGAGGAGGTGAGGCATTCACAGTTTTCATGTCTACTGGTCTCTGTGTTACTGAGGATCCAATGCAGGGTAGGGTCTCACGCATGCTAGGTAAATGCTGTTCCACTGAGATACACTGCTACCTTAGACTCCATTTTTATTATTTTGTTTTGGTTTTTGAGTCAGGGTCTTATGTAGCTCAGGCTGACCTCATTTACTGTAGCTAAGACTTGCCTTGGACTCCCGAGCCTCCTGCCTCTACCTCCTGAGCACTGTGATTACAGGTGTGCACCACCAAACCCTGCTACTCTCTACTTTTAAAAATATACTCTCTAGAATTTTAGAATGGATAGCTAAGAGGTTATCCCTGCTACAGTCTATTTTAAAAAATATACTCTTTAGAATTTTAGAATGGATAGGTAAGAGGAGTTATTCACGTCTTCAACCTGCTCCACATTGCAAGGACCAATTTCTGTGTTGCTTAATATTTCTGTTCATGTTCATCTCTAATTCTACAAATTAAACATTATATATTTACAATCTGTTAGAAATTCCTGGTGTTTCAATCCATCTCTTTGCTTCCTAAGAGCAAATACATGGCACTTCCCATGTTACCAGCCACTCTGAGCACAGAACAACGAGTTAAACATATCCTAATACCCCAAAAGCTCAGTGAGATCTGAACTGTGTTTCTTCTGTCTAAAGAACATTATTTAGCATTTCTGTCTCCATTTGTTTTGTTTTGATTTATTTGGTCTTTTTTTGAGACGGTCTCCCTGTAGCCCCAAATGGCCTGGAACTCACTATGTAGACCTGGCTGGCCTTGAACTTGCAGAGATCCACCTGCCTCTGCCTCCCAAGTGCTAGGATCGAAGGCCTGTGCCACTATGCCTGGCTATCTCCATTTGTTTTTAATCTGCTCTTTTGTACTCTGAGAGAGGAGGAGTGAAAGTCAGAATCCTGGGGAGTATATTGCTCTCATGAGTCTTCCCAAGGTCACAGGTGAGAGAGAGCCAAGCAGTCGAGGTCACTCTGGAGGTCCCTTCTGACCGAAATGCCAGCTCTTCTCCTGGCAGGCACATGCTACAGTACTGCTACACTTCATTTTCTGTATCCCCAATCCCAGCTCCGGGAGGACAATGGCTTTACCCACAAAAGGCTAAATGCTAACCCACCTTTCTGCCTCTCTTAGAGGCAGGAAGGGGAAGGGTGCTGCTGAGGCCAATGACTTGCAAATCACAGCTCTAGAGCCTGGTTACTATGGGTCAGTCCACCAGGCTGGCCTTGATCTCAGAGATCTGCCTGCCTCTGCCTCCTGAGTACTGGAACTAAAGGCGTTCACCATCACCCCTGGTTCTTTTTAGTCACTCAGAACTGTGTTTTCTCTCTTAGAATTAAGAACCATCTTCAGCTGGATGTGGTGACACACACCTTTAACCCCAGCACTCGGGAGACAGAGGCAGGCAGATCTCTTTGAGAGATCAAGACCAGCCTGTTCTACATAGCAAGTTACAGGCCACGTAGGGCTATAGGGAAACCCTGTCTCAAAAGGGGAAAAAAAAAACCCACAAAAGAACCATCTTCAAAAAACAACACATAAGACCAATTTCAAATGGACTTTATTATTATTTTTTTTTGCTGCCCAAATACTGTACATGCAGAAGCTGTGTGAAGAATTTTCTCCTCAAGGGACTTGGCAAGAATGTCGTATGAAAGAGCCAGCAATTGTCCCCCCACCCCCCAGCTGTCCACCTGCCACCCAGGAACCACGTTTGGAAAGATGCTGCACATAGAAAATGCAAAGAGCACAGATATAAAAGGCTAATTGCTTCTTGTCTAAACAGTGTGCTTGTCAGTCCCTAACAGCTCGCTCGCGCTCTCTTTGCAAGATGCATTTGGAAATTCTAAAAAAGGGGTTCCTGCCTTCTGTGAGTTTACACGCTAAAGGAGTTGCTAGAACTCTCAGGCCCGCTTTCCCTGAGGAAGCAGCCACTCTGCCTTCTGAGATAATGTCTGGGAAAAGATATTTTGGAGGGAGAAGTGGTTTTAAAAAATAAAATACTTGCAAGGGAAATGAGTTCCCTCTCTCTTCCCATCAGGGAGAAGTCCTTAAAAAGGTTCAGCTTCTGCTCTTCCCAGGGCAGCCATATGCAAGCACAGTGAGGAAGGGTACAGCCTCATCTGCTACTGGGGACATAGACCTACCTACTCAGGACACAGCTGAGGCTGTGACATCATGTCAGCACCTTGGAAACTGTCCACAGTAGACGACCCCTAGTTATTTCCCATCCTGATACAGAAAGCGGGGGAGCAACCCACAAAGTGAATCAGAGTCCGTTAAGATTCCCAGAGTTCTTGGCAGAGGCAGCAGCTAGGCATGGAGCCAATGAGGACCTGCCTTCAGCCTGGGAACCAAGGGCTAGGGAACAAGGTGCCAGGGCACCTGGCTCGCCTCTCTCTGCAGCTCCAAATCAGAGACTTGCGAAACCCAGAGGGAACTATGGAGCAACCAGTTAATGCTTTGATTTTACAGATGAGGAAGCCGAGGCCCAGTGAGGAGTCTCACACAAGGTCACAGTTTCTGGCAAAAAAAAAAAAAAAAAGAAGAAGAAAAAGGTACAGAACAGCCATCCCTGTCCAGGTCATTGGCTAATGGGGCAGATGCTCAGTTGCCCCTGGAATTTCCAGACCCAGGGACCCTTCCTGGCATCAGTGTGGACTTCCTGGAAGGCCAGAGGTCCTATCTCTACCGGCAAGTGTCCAGCCAGAGCCCTGACAGGTTTCTACAAAGCCCCAACACTCATGCTTTTCAATGAGCACCTGCCTGAGCCAGACTAGGCCCCAGGGAGGCGGCAAGGTCCTCTTGCCTGTGTGGCTTCCCTCACAGGCACTACCATGCTGGGCCCACAGAAGCCCACATTTAGGGTTAGGGGAAGGGAGAGTTGCTTTGCTACATGGAAAGATTAAGCCCTTTGTCAGAGAACAAGGACCCTCTCTCGGGCATGCCAACATTTGAGCTGTGTTCATGCAGCTCCACCAGCAGAGCTAGTGCCCGAGGAGGCCAAGTCGCTCTCTTTGGCATCACTGACATTGCTCTGAGATGCTCAGGCACTCTCAAAATAACCCTTTCCCAGCCAGGCCAGGCTGATCCCGCCACCATCAGGCCACACCTGATTTGTACGGGGCTCCCCTGCTCTTCAATGGTGGCTGATCTTCCCAGTTTCTTCTGCCCTGGGTGAGTAGACTGGAGGGAGAAGGCAGGGGACCAGTCTACATTTCCATCTCCTCTGATCATCCAGTGAAAGACAATGCAGGAGAAGGAGCAGATTGGCAAGAATGTCTGTACGTGTCAGGACACTGGAGACGACAAGGTGTGAGGAATGGAAGTAAAAGGGAGGAGGAGGCAGGGAAGCGGGCCTCTTCTTGTCCACCTCCCTGCAGCCACTGCACAAATGCTGCCGGACAACCTTCAGGCCCTTGTGAAGTACCACGTCTCCCCACCCAGTGGAGAGCAGCAACAGCAGGTCAAGGCAGCGATTTCTTGCAGGGTTTGCACAGTGCTGGATGCAACCAGAGGACACAGAAGAGCAGCCTTGCTAAGGGGCCACTGCCTTCTAGGTGCAGGGTGACAGGGAACGTGAGGTATCAGGAGCTCTGGAGCCCCAGGGGAAGGGGAGCATAGCCTCTCCTGGGCAGCAGGGCCTGGAGTGAGGCCCCTGGATGTGCCAGGGCTCCTGGGAACACAGTTGAAGATTGTGCTACATTTCATTTCTAAAGAAAAGCCCTGGGTAGGCTCAATTGTCTTTAAAAATGGAGGCTGCTGTCCTCCAGGCTGGCAGTAAAGAAGAGCTCAGGCATGCTGCCCTGGTGGGG
>NW_008340387.1:1695768-1711025 GCF_000622305.1 Nannospalax galili | reverse complement strand
GTGGGGGTCGAGCCCCTGGGAGAGTTGGCTTGACCCCAGTGCTCCAACAGGCAGTGATTCCCCAAGTGAGGGGTTATCCAGGCACCCCTTTCTTGAGCCCTCCTCCTCCTGCCTTAGCCCTATGACATACTGGCATTGCCCGGGACCCGTTGGATCCCAGGAACCTCCTAAATGCTCCTTCCTAGTGGAGCTGGTTGGAAGAAGAGACTGGATGGGATCAGAGCTGGTTCTTTCCTGAAGGATCAAATGCCCCTTGTCAAACTAAAACTTGACCCATTTCCTAGAACCTGTTTCAAGTCACAAAGACCCACCCCAGACTTTCCTGTAGGGAAGGAATCTGTGACAAAAGTGGGACAGGCTGAGCAGGGCAGAAAAAGGGAGACAGATGCTCTGAGTCATCTAGCACTGTCCCTGCCCACAGCCTGGCATCACTGCAGGGCCACTCCCGTCTCAGCCATTTCACCCATGAATCCGGCTGGCCCAAAGGACACGGGACAACCAGGAGCCCTCTTCTGTAGCCACTGCCACTTTTACCTGGGTGAGAGGTTATGTGAGGTGGCCCCATGCACAGAAGTGAGAACCCAGAAGGACACAGTTCCTTCTTAGCCCATTGTCTTGCCTCAAAGGGCAGATCTCTCCCAGCCCAGGAAAGGCCAGGAGTCACAGTCCTCTTCTGGGACAAGCTAACTCCAGAGTGGCATCTGAGGGCAGCCCTGCATCTAGAGTGTTGAGAAGTAAACTCTTAAATTCAGCCTCCCCATCATACATACACAGCAGCCTTATACAACTGCACCCTCGTGGGGGAAAATCTACGTGGGATTAATAACTTATTTACTATAAAAAGTTAAAAGAGTTAATTCCCCAAGATCAATTTTGGGGAAGTTACCTTCCATAAGACAGGTGGAACAGCAGAGTGCCCAACTCCTGGGCAATTTACAGCTAGGGACTGCCAGCAGGTCAGTTCTAGTTTCCAGCACATTGGCCCCTCCTCTGTCTAGACCATCCCCTGTGCTGACCTCCTCAGAGGCAAGGGACACTGAGGCCTGTAGTTACCCAGGGTATCCGCTCTTCAGGCAGCTCCCACCTTCTCCCAGTGCCTCCTGGGTCCCTCAAGGCAGGAGGGTGTTGACAGCCCCCACTTCTGAGAGTGAGTCAGTGCCACGTCAGCAAAGATCTATGCTACCAGTGGGTCACTGATACTCCTCCATTACAAATAGTTTTCACACCATCCAGAAGACAACTGCTTTAGAGGTGAGTACACCACGAGCTAAAAACACCCTTTACAAGCCGGTTTCCTTCCTGTCCTCCCAATTAGGGTCAGAGTCCAGAGCCCTTTGGCCTGCTTTTAGAGGTATGGGAGGCACATGCACTCCCCAGTCCTAATGGACTGGAAGAGAACTTCATCCTAAAGAGGAAGCTGAGCCTGGCCACCTCCTCACTCTCCTGCCTGCACAAATGTGTCTCCTCTACAAATGCAAGAACAGAAGTTCAGTATTGCTTACTCCCTTCCCTAACCCAAGTTTTCCCTGGAGATTCTTCCTCTCCTTTCCTTGGGAAGAGGATGCAGGACTCTGGCTGCAGCCTGGGGAGGATCTTTGGCAGACAAAGAGACCCTTTGGGCAGGGATGGCCTTATGCACCCCAGCTTTGGTACGAACAGAATCCACTCAGACCCAGCCTCTTCACAGTTACCCTGGTAGCTCTCCCTGTCTAGGTCTAAGACACAGCAGCACTTGGAGACAGGTTAGAGAGGAGGCAGAAAAAGAGCCTTCCCCATACCCCTACCCCATCATCTCCTTCCTCCTATCAGACATGGAACCAGGGCTTCTTGGCCATATCCCAGGAAGCCTCACCCTTCACCCTGATGGAGGGCTGGATGTGGTGTTCCTGAACCAGACTTCAGGACTCCCAGCAGCCATCTCAGGACCTAACCCAGGAACTGGTCCCCCTAACAGGGTTCCGAGTGGCTGGAAGAAGCCCCAGACAGATAAAGGTAAGAAGTAAAGCAGAGGCAGCTGGGGTGCCCAGGGCAGACCACTACCCAGAGGGTAGTGCACTTGCAGAGCACACAGAAAGGCAGGGAGGCTCAGGGGTGAGTATTGCTTGTACAGAGCTGGTAACAGTGGCACCCTCAAATGCAGAGCCAGGCTGCTCATGGAGCTAGAAGGCTGGAGCCCGAGTATGTCAGAACTCCAGATGGAAACTTATGTCTGTAAATGAGCAAAGATGACAGAGCCGGGGAAGAACAGCTTCATGAGCCAAACCCCAGGTCAGACAGGATTCTTAACGGTGGCAAAGAACAAGTCAGCCTTGGCCCTCCTTACTCTACCAAACAGCCCTGTCCATGACACCTCTTACCAAGTTATACCCTCTTGGGGGTAAGCCCAGAGGACAGGGGAGTGCCATCTTCTTCGAGAGACAACAACCCATCTGAGGCAACCTCCTGCACCCACTGGGAAAGCGCCTTTGGATGTTGAGGGAGAAGAGGCCCCGGAACTTCCCTTTAGGGTGTCTAGTCAGCACCCCTGAACTCAGTCTTGCCTATAAGGAGGTAGTACCAGCCAGTCCCAGGGAGAAACTCTCAAAGCCCCTACTCCCCAGACACATCATTTATCTTCGCAGGGCCCTGGTCTGGGCAGTGAGTGAGCATGCCACATGCTGTGGAGTGCATTCAGTGGAACAGCCACCAGAGTGGCTTGGGGAAAGAGAAGAAAAGGGGGTTCCCAGAGGGGCCCAGGTGTGGTCAGCTGCAATGGATGCTACATTCCTCAAAAAAGAGCAGCAATGCTGGGAGAGGCAAAGAGAAGAACAAAAGACGAGACAGGAAACCAAGCAGAGACTACCATAAGATGCCCAGGCAGGAACCAGGCAGGGAGGACCAGTGGTCACATCCCCCACTTCCACCCCTGGAGTCTCTGGGGGTGAGATGTATCCACATGACATTCCTTTGGGTTTCTTTTCAGCAAGATACAGACACACGGATTGTAGGCCATGTGGTCACCAGGACTGACCACACCCAGACAAGTGAACAGATATAATGTAGTCACACACAGACACACACACACACAGACACACACTACAGTCTCCACTGCCAGCTGGGACAAGCCCAGTAGCCAACAGGCATGCAGCAGGACGAGGGGTCCAGAAAGACATGGAGACTATGTACAGAGGGGCAGTGGGGCCAACAGGCTCCCTCCCCACACCAGCCCCCAGCCTCTTGTCCTCAGTGAGGTCCTTAGGAGCATGAGGGGCTGGTGGCACTCTCCAGAGAGGACTGGGACAGGCGCCTGGTGAGGGATCCAAGTGTGGAGTCAGCCACAGAGGATGTAGGGAAGAGTTTGTACCAGCCAGTGACTGCAGCGCTCAGGTCTAGCTCGTCCAGCATGATCTGGGCCATGCCCATGAAGCACTTGTGGTCCATACGACCATAGTCTCCCCAGACGATCACCTGGCAGCAGGGGGAGGAAGAGAGGCACTGAGCCACTTCCCCAGCTCCAGGACTGGGCAATGGGCCCAGGAACCTCTGAGCTTTTCCAAGGCACAGATGGGACAGTCAGAATTCAAACTGATTTGGGCATGTACTTTCTGAGCACCTAGGACATGGCACTTTGTATCCTATGGGTGACATACATCATTTCAATTGTTAAAACAATCTGTGTGGGCAGGGGTGCTGTGTTGAATTTTTTCTAGTCAGAGGAAACTCACAGAAGAGCTAATTAACTGACCCAGTGATCCACAGTGATCTGTGGCAGAAGGATTAGAACCTGGGTGTCTTGTTCCAGGACACGTGCTTAATCACTGAGCCATCTCTCTAGTCCCCAAACTCTCCTTTAATCTCCACACATAGCACCCACAGTTAGTGAGTGTCAGGTTGGAGTTCAAATCCAGGACTGAGCCAAGAGAGAATTACCAGTGTGTTGTAGGTTCATGTGAGTTCAAGTTCTTCATCTATGGAAGGGGCTGTTAGAACAGGCCACCAAGTAAAAAGGCATTTCATTCTCAAGGACTCAGATGAGAGTCACCTAGACTTGCTCTCTCCTCCACTCTGCTAATCACTCAGCTGAGCAGTCACTTCATCTTTCCGAAACCCTGCCTCCCATTTGCAAAATGAGGACAATCACACCTCCTTCACAGGATCATTTCTAAGAAATACATAGATCATTCTAGAAAATGTCTAGCAAAACCCAGCCTCCAGAGAAGCATAATGAACTTAGCACATATAGGAAAGCAGAGGTGGTCAGTGAATAAATCCTGGTTCTCTCGAACAGCTGTGCAGACTGGGGAGCTGTTTCACTTCCATCTTAGTTTCCTTGTGAATCAATAGGAAATAAGAACAAGGGTTGTAGGGCAAGAGAGATGTTCCAGTGGTTAAGAGCGCTAGCTGCACTTGCAGAAGACCTGGGTTCAGTTCCCAGTACCCACATGGTGGCTAACAACTATCCATAACTCCCGGTCCAGGGGAATCTGACACCCTCTTCTGACCTCTGCCCACATTGCACAACACGGGTGTAATTACATACATGCAGGCAATACATTCATACACGTAAAATAAAAATAAATAAATAAATAAAAATGTTTGGGTCTTTTTGAGACAGGGTCTCCCTATAGGTCCAGCTGGCCTGGAACTCGCTATGTAGATCAGGCTGGCCTCAAACTCACAGAAATTCGCCTGCCTCTGCCTCCCAAGTGCCAGGATTAAAGGCATGCACCACCATGCCAAGCTAATAAATCAAAATTTTTAAAAAAGAACATGGGTTATGAAAATAAATGGTAATATAGGAAAAGAAGAGAAGGGAGGGAAAGAAGGAGGGAGGGAAGGAAGAGAAAGAGGGAGGGAAGAAAGGGGCTGGTGAGGTGGCTCAGTAGGTAAAGCACTTGCTATGCAAGCCTAAGGACCTCAGTTTGACTCCTAGAGCCCATGTAAAGGTAGAAGGAGAGAACTGATTCCACGAAGTTGTCCTCTGACCTCCAAATGTGTGCACAAGCATATAATAATAAATAAGAAGGAAGGAAAGAAAGCAAGACAGACAATGTAAATTGCTGCACCCAATTCACTGCTTGACACAGGATGGAGCATAAGTTTGAAAAAAAACTTAGAAATTGGGGGCTGGAGAGATGACTCAGCGATTAAGAGCACTGGCTGCTCTTGCAGAGGACCCAGGTTCAGTTCCCAGCACCCACATAGCAGCTAACATCCATTTGTAAGCTCCAGGGGATCCAATACCTTTTTCTGGTCTCTATGGGCATATGTGCAAGCAAAACACTCATACATATAAAATGAAAATAAGTAATAATTTTTAAAGCGCACATTTTTTTTTAAATTGAGAAATGATGTCTTCTGGTACTCAAGAGACTGCCCTAAATACTGACCTGAAGCACCTTGCCTTGGGGCCCCTCGTCAAAGAGCAGCGCCTGCTGGTACAGGGGATCACAAGTCTTCTTGGCCACCCTTGTTTTCTTCTTGGCTATACATGCCCCATTCTCCAGCAGGTAAGCCTTGATATAGGGGGCTGAAAATTAAGCAGCATGTGATTGGTGGCATGTCACAGCTTGCCTCGTCCCCACCCTCCAGACAGTCCTTGAGGGGAGCAGGGAAAGTGGGATGTGCTGATTAGTGAGTCCAGCAGGCAGGACAGACTGTCAAACACTGACCCCATCCCTTCTTCCCCTGTTCCACACCTTGCTCACTTGTCTTTCAGGCAAGGTGTGACCCTTGGTCAAGAACATTGATTTAAGCCCCTGGGAAGCTGAGAGTTGCCAGTACCCTTCCCTGTCAGGATCATTCCTCGAATCTCCCACTACTCCACCTCACCTGGGAGGGATTTGGAGCCTGGTTTGGGGGTCAGACCCCGAGCTTCAATTATTTCTACCTCCAGCTGGCCACTCCGGTCCATGATGGCAATATGCACATCTCCTGCAAGGGAGAAAAATGGGGTCCATGTGGAGTGCAACTGGGCAGACCAGCTGGCTGCTCCAGAGAATGCCGGTCTTCAGAGGATGCTGCTGTGTCCCCAGAAAGGAGTATGATGGGGTAAACTGCATGCTCTTGGGAGACCGCTTCAAAGGGATTAAGAAGCACTGACTGGCTATGGGGGCATAACCCTCAGGGGAACATGCTTAGATCACAACAAATGGCTGCCAAACTCCCCACTAGGTCTGGTGGATGAGGAGGCTTTTGCTTCACTAAGTAGGGGACAGAGCTTCCTGTTGAGAAAGCCGTAAGCTCCAGCCCTTCATCTTCCTCTACAGGGCAGCCCTCAGCCACTCTCCTTAGTATATGTCAGACAGATACTGAAAGTGAAAAGAGATGGTAAGCTGTGAGCCTGCCTGGGACACACAGGGGGCCCAACTGATCCTTGGCAAAGGAGCAGGGCAGACTGGCACTGCCTGGGTGTTGAAAGCTGAGTTTGTGGCTCCCACTGGACAGGTTTTTCCATGAGAGTAAGGAGTGTAGAGTCAGGCTGATTTCTAGAAACTCTTAGCTTTTCTCATCCCGAGTAAGCAGAATTTAGAATTATGTGATAATCACTGGGACAGCCTTCAGAGGGATAGAGAATTCTAATCCTGATCCAAGAAAAATTAAATGGGCCAGACTTTGGGTTTAGTCAACCATGTTAGATACTCTTAGCCATCCTGGAATTTCTCGTATTTGCATACTGTGGAAACAGGGATTCACTATGTTCAGAGACACCCTGAAATCCATTCTATTCCCTCCAGCAATTCTTGACCTTTTCAAGGAAGGTCTCTCAATTGATCGCCTCAATAACAACATCCCTACCAATGTATTCCTGTCTTTCCCAGTTGTGGACACAAGGGGGCACCACATATAAATGTTCTAGGCTGTCATTAAAGACTATGAAAGTGTCTGGTTCTTGGAGGGCAGGGAGGGTGCTGAACAGGCTTCAGGCCCTTAAGTGCCTGAAAGCAAAAGCTGGGAATTAAGCAAATTGATATCCAAGGCCAGAAGAAAGCCTGTGGGCCCCTCTTTCCTAGAGGGCTCCCAGGTGGGCCTGTCTAAGGAAGACAGGATGGTGCCTAGAAAGAGTTCCCAACTGGCATAGGATCCCAGCTCCATTGTCTGCGCTTGCCTTCCTCTTCTGCCAGACTCAAAGGTCAAGCACTATCTGGACGGGGCTGAGTAGGGATGTCTAGACCAGGCAATGCTCAGGTCAAACTGTTGGGGAAAGGAGTGAAGGTAAGGTTGGGTCTGTGGGGAACCTAGCCTAGAGAGCAGGCAATTCTAAAAGGACAGGGGTGTGGGGGTGGGGATAGGGAAGAGACCTGAGAGCTCAAAGGATGAGCCAGCTAAGAGAACCCAGTGCAGGCTTTGAAAAGTGCTTCCTAACTGCAAGGAAGAGGGATGAGAAAATTACTAAAGGTCTCTAGGTACCAGATACTGTTAAGAGCAGCAAGTCCAATTAGCCACAGTTCCTAAGGAGAACATTAAAATGTTTTATGCAAAGTGTCTTACGGGAGCTCAAAGGGTGGTGTTAGACTACAGAATGAAAGTGGAGATTACCATTTCTATTTTACAGCTGAGGAAACTGAGGCCAAAAAAGGGGAAGCAATTGATTTGTCCAAAGTCACATTGAATCAGTAAATCAAGAGTAGCCAGTGCTGTGTTTTTGTTTACATAGCAGGTAGTGAGTGTGCAGAGAGGGAGGGAACAATCTGTGAAATCTGCCGCAGGACAGTGAGTAGAGGGAGGCCTGGACCCCTGTCATCTTCCCTGGCACAAAAAGCCCAGAGGAGGGCTCCTTCTGCTGCCTGTGCTACCACACATAGGGCCCTCTTGAGCTCACTCTTCTGTGGACCCCACGACTCCACTTGCCCTTCCTCAGAAAGACTTACCCATGGGGGGTGTTGCCAGTGTCTGTCGCCCCACTATCTGGGCTGGCCCCAAGCCATCCAGAAAATCACTGAACTGGCTTTCTGCTCCAAGCCTCGTGGTGGGGAAGATGAACCTGCAGGAGGAAGCAGAGGGCATGTGAGGGTATCATATGGCCTTGGGCTAGGAGTGGGGATGGAAGCAGGAACCTTGCCCCTGAAGTGTTGTTCCTCAGTTTCTCCTCTATATAGTGACAATACACTACCCTGACATAAACTTTCTCATTTCTATACTTGAAGAAAAATACTTTGGGCATTGAGACAGAGTTTTGTTATATACTTCTGGCTAACTAGAAGTCAGTATGTAGCCCAGGCTGGCCTCAGTCTCATGATATTCCTCCCTTAGCCTCTCAAATGCTGGGATAACAAGTGTGTGCTACCATGTCTGGCTTAGAGAAAAATATTTTGATGGCATTAAAACGATTAACAAAGATATGTAACTATTTAATCTTTAAGTCCCATTGATTTCTTTTTTACCTTTTTTGAGACAGGGTCTAGGGTATCCCAAGCTGGTCTTGAACTCATTTTGTAGCTGAGGATGACACTGAATTCTTGACCGTCCTGCCTCCACCTCCTCCTGAGTACTGGGATTACAGGCCTGTACCACCATGCTCAGTTTATGCAGTGCTAGGAATTGAACCCAGGGCTTCATGGCAAACACTCCATCAACTAAGCTACATTCCAGCCCATGCCCCAGAGATTTCAGAGGTAACCCTTAGAAGGCAGGGCTTGTTGGATACCCATGTCCTCACAAGAGCATGCCAATGTCAAGAATGAGAGAGAAGTTACTTTAAAGTACCTGGAACAGGTTCCAAGAACTGAGGTTTGACTTGACCATAAATTTAAAACCCAAGTCAGTAAGGTGATGTGGTGCCTCAAAATAACTCAATTACAGGGTTGAGATGAATGGCAGGTGATTGTGGGTGGTCTATGCCTTCAGGGTAGGGAGCTAGAAATGGTAACAAGAAAAACTGACAGTGATTGAAAGCTGGTCAACTGCTGGCAATGCAATGAATTTTCCACGTGTATTATATTACTCCCTACAACCACTCTGGATGGTAGGAACCATTACCCAATTTTACAGAAGAAACAGAGGTTCTGAGAATCAAGGGACTCGCCATCTCTGCAAAACAGAGATGACACCCAGCTCACTGGGGTACGGTGCAGACTGGGACAGTTGGTGCAGGGAAAGTTCTGGACACACAGGAAACAACAAATGGCTGTTATTGCAACTGCTGTCAGCATGTCCTCAAGCCCAGATGTCCTGGGTATGGCCAGCAGGGACAAGACAGAGAGAGGGTTGGCTGAGGGTTGCTCAGGGGCCACAATGGACCAAAGTACTAAGATCTCCTGGCTACAGCCGTGAAACACTGGTCTAGAAAAAATCCCTGTTGACAGTTTGGTGTGGGGGCCATTGCCAGCAATAGGCAGGGAGGAATATACTTGTCAGAGAACCTGCCTCTCTCCACTCCAAGGAAGAGCCTTCACAGTGCATACTTTTAGTGACCATAATCAACAACAACCTAAAGTCACATTCTTTTGTGTGTGTGTGTGTGTGTGTGTGTATGTGCACGCGCGCATGTGCATGTGTGTGTACATGCATGTATGTGAGGGTCAGAGGTCAACTCTGGGTGTCTTCATCACTCTCCATCTTATCTCAAAATATTTTATTATTATTATCATTATTATTATCATTGGTCTTTTTGAAATAGGGTCTCCCTGTAGCCCCAGCTGGCCTGGAACTCCCTATGTAGATCAGGCTAGCCTTGAACTCACAGAGATCCCTCTGCCTCTGCCTCCCAAGTGCTGAGATTAAAGGTGTGCGCCATCATGCCCAGCCTTATTATTTTTATGTGTATGAGTGTACTGCCAACACATATGTAAGTGCACTTGTGTTGTGCGATGCCCAAGAAAGTCAGAAGAGGGCATTAGATTCCCTGTATCTGGAATTATGAATAGTTGTTAGTCACCATGTGGGTGCTGGGAACCAAACCTGAGTCGTTTGCAAGAGCAACCAGTGGTCTTAACTGCTGAGCCATCTCTCCAGACCCTCCACCTTATTTTTTGAGATGGGGTCTCTCATTGAATTTGGAGCTTGCAGATTTGATTATACTGGCTGGCCAGTATACAGTCTCCACCTCCCCAGTGCAGGACGTGTCACAAGCTGCTACAACCAGCTTTTACACGAACACTGGGGCTCTAAACTCAGGTCTTCATGCTTGTATGGCAAGTACTTACTGACTCAGTCATCTTCGCAGACCCCTCATTTTTTTTTCTTTTCTTTTTTCCAGGCTAGCTTGGAATTCACTATGTAGCCAAGTCTCTAACCTTGAACTCTTAGTTCTTCTGCCCTCACCTCCCAAGTGCTGGGATTACAGGTGTAAACTCTCATGCCCAGCCCTAGTGTTACATTCTTATGACAATGAGACTAGAGAAGAAACAAAAAGTGCAAACTCGAAGTCTCAGAGTTTGGGGGGCTTAACGTAGACAATGTAGAGATTGTGAATAAAGATTAGAGAATCAAGGGGCCTTAGTGTAAATGTGACTCAGGCACTACCTAAGAGTTGTAACTGTGGATAAGGTGCTTCTCTTCCCAGGGTGTCAGTTTCCCCATTTGTACATGGAGATACTAGTGGTAGCCACATCCCCTCAGGATACTTTTGAGTGTTAATGATCACTGATCACAGCATGTGGCTTCCCGAGTAGGAGGAGTCACTGGTCTGGGGCACCCAGGGATGCTCTGTACAAGGTATGATGCAGTAAATGCTATTAGCTACTCAGTTTCCATGGAAGAAGGTACAGTTGACCATCTGTATCCGTGAATTCAACTGACTACAGATTGAAAATATGAAGGAAAAAAGGTTGTGCCTATACTGAGTGTATACAGATTTTTTTTCTTATAATTATTCATTAAACAATACAGTTTAAGCTGGGAATGGTGGTGCATATCTGTAATCCCAATGCTCAGGAGGCTAAAGTAGGAGAATTCTGAGTTCAAAGTTAGTCTGGGCTACTACACAGTGAGACCAGATCTTTTTTAAAAAAAAAATTAGTCTAACAAGGATCACTACTGAATTTATACAGAGGATCTGAAGTATTCAGAAGGTTGTGTGCAGGTTATACACAAATATTATACCATTTTATTATATGAGAGATTTTAGAAGTTGTGGGTTTTGGATCTGTGGGGAGGTCTTAGAACCAATCCCTTCCCCAAGGATGCTACTGTATAGTGAGAGACATGATCACTGAATATTAAATAAGGGAGCCATAGAATCCTGATACTGAAATTATAGGACCTTGATCAAACAGAAGCAAAAAATCCATAAACCCCAGCTCCACCAATTCAGAGCAGATCTATGGAATACCAAATCAGTGACTTTAATGTTTACTTCCACCCACATCTAAGAAAAGGATTTGATAACACCAAGACCTACTACAAATCCATGTGTACCTCCAAATGAAAAACTGAAAACAGAAGTTCACTAGAAGTTCCTTGATACACAGTCTATACCTGAGTTTTTCTATTTCTTCTCTAATGCTGCTTTTGACCCATTACAATTTTACTTCCTGCCTGAGTCACAAGGTAAGATATATAAGATATAACAGCTTTAAAAACATGATTTTCTTCCTTCCCTAAACTCCAAGCAAGGTGACTTATGAACACTTCACTCAACAAAGCCATGACGATAGGCTTAGGCTTTAAAGGAATTTAGGGTCACATTTTCCTTTCTGCCTGTCTCCTCTGGAACAAGGCACTGGGGTGGGTGATGGGAGGCAGGAGGCCCAGGTTCACAGAAAGAATAAAGTGTTCCAGGGTCTCTGAGATATTCCAATGGGAGGAAAAGAAGTCCTGGGGCCCAGGCACCAGGTGTTTAGGGGAGCAGACAAGGGAGGCCAAGGTATAGAGGAACGCAGACATCTTAGCTGGAAACCAAACGGCAGGTGCACGCACGTGCCGTCAGAGCTGTTGCTGTTGGTGCTCCCATCGGTGGACTCCCGGCTGCCCTGGCGTGTGACTCTACTCCGCATCTCCACTGCAATGCCAGTCTCTGTGCTCCGACGGATGTTGCTGCGCAGCTTCTTAGTGGCCCCTTCTGAGATCCCCACCCCAAGAAAAGAGAGGGAACAAGGTCAAACCATGGCCAAGGTTTCTCAGAGTGCTTCCAAAGTGACCCTCCAAGTAGGGGCAGGCAGGGTACTGACCAGGCTGGGACATTACTGAGCTGACCCCCAGAGTTGGTCTGTAGCCTGACACCTGGCCCAGCCCACTCACAGCAGAGGCAGACAAAGCCAACATGCTGTGCACTGAACAGAAATGCAGTTGAGGACAGAGGAGCCCTGCAGCCCTGGGGCCCTAATCCTCCTACCAGGTACCCTGACTCTGTCTTCCCATTGTATTTCAGACCCTGTCTCCAAATTTAAGAGTTCTTCCTCCCTCTCTCCCAGATTTACTTTCTCTTTTCTGAGTATCCTCAGTTACTGCAACCCACCCAGACCCACAACCCACCTCTCTCATGCCTCCACTGGCCATATAAAAACCTAATTAGAAGCCCAGCTATTTGAACAAACTCTCTTTCTCAAGGTGGCCAGAGACCCGTGGGAGGCAAGTCTGCGGGAGGAACAGCTAGCTTGACCTGTATCCACTTTGGATTTGAGAAGTCAGCAGCAGAGCCCTCTGCCACCTACCCCTACCACCACCGTGTCTCTGCACCTCCTGCTCAGAGGCTCCTTGCCCCCTCCTCAGCCTGGCAGGGAACACAGGGCACTTCCCCTCTCTAAGCAGTACACTAGCCTGCCTGTGTTTCCATGGCAACCTCCTTAGCATTGCAGCATGGTCCCTCTAGGCAGAGCTCCTCCTGGGTGGAGGTGGGGGAGACAGGTTGGGGTTTGTAGGGACTCCCCAACTGAAACTCCCTTGCCGAGGATCTTGATAAGGAGGGAAGTAATATCCAAATAAGGGCTTGCCAAACAAGCCATTTGCTGCCACTGGTTACAGGAGCAAGCAAACTGCCTAGTGGCATTGACCAAAAGAGTGGGGAGTGGCCTAGTGCAAGGTAGCAGTACAGTCCTGAAAGCAGTGTGGGAGAGAAGCTGGTTATCCAGCAACCTTCTCTCCTACCCAGAGCCAATGGTGGGCTGGGGAGGGAATATTCTAGGACGGGAGGACTTGATTCCCCAGCTTTGCCCTACTAATCTTTCAGGAAGTCCCCACTGGAGGAGGGAAGGCCACAGGGCAAACACCACCATCAGATGGCATGCTGGTAGAGGAGAGGTGATAAAACAGGGACAGAGTGAAGAACAACATTTTCTTTAAAATCTGCTCAGCTTCCACACTCAGAATAGCCAGCACATCCAGGGATCAATAAACCATTGATATGTCTGTCTCATGCACACAGTCTTTTTAGTTCCCACATATTTCTTTCCCACAGACAGGCATAAGGTAGATACACATGAGTGCTGACAATCACATATATGAATACAGTCACCTCATATATAATGTCTTTTATACAAAAATCACATAGGCACAAAGCCTTACCAGGTCTTACCCATATGTATACAGTGTATACTGTCAAACAGGTTGTATACATGTGATCTTCAAACTGAAATACTTAGAATTGAGCCTGTCCACTCAGTTGCACATAACAATGTCCAGTTGTGCATAGTATGTGACCTACCATAGACAGAGGACTGGGTAAAAAATGGTGGGTGTAGGAGAATTCTCTCTGTCCCTGGCTCCTAATTGCTATAGCCCCTCTAACCCAGTTAGAAGACAGATGGCTATAGGGACTGCAAGTCACCCTGCTTCCCCCTCACATCCTCACCCCCTCAACACACTCTTTTAGAGCTTGGGGAAGCTCTGACCCATTTGGAAGTAAAATTACCTTCTTAGATAAGACTTGCCCAAACCCATATGAGCCTATGAGTGGAGAACCTGCAGAGTTCTGAAGGGTCAGAGGTGCTTCTCCAGGCCTCTCCACCATTTCCTGGATGGGGAGCCTGGGGTTCTGGTACCAAAGAACTAGGACTAGCTGCTAGGCCCTCAGACTTGACATCTGCGGACATATCATTTCTCTCCCCTTCCCAATGCTCCCTCTATTGGAGATGTGACTTAGTAGAGATTAAGATTCACATCTTTAGGGTGAGAGTAAAAGGTCTTGCAAACTCAGAAAAAAATTCTCCCACTGGCTTCTGACTTGTCCAGTCTCAGCCTCTGGTGATTCAGGGAATAATAACTTTATGTAGCTTCTCTCTAGAGAACTGGACCAAGTTGTTGCAATAATTCAGTGGTCCCTGGAGAAGGATTCCAGGAGCCATCCCATCTGTTCCATCACATACAAGGGAAGGGCAGTCATAGCCTACAGTAACACGCCCTATGGCATCTTCCAGAATGGTCCTGAGCCTTTGACCCAGATCAGAGCCCAGAGCCTGCAGAGGGAAGGGCTGCTGTCCTTGGTGCTGAAAGACAAACTCCATTTGGACAGGAGACTGGGTCAACCCAGGATGGTCCCTGTAAACCCAGCCTAATGAATTCACTTGTGTCCTGGGACTCCAAAGCTTTGAGCTCATCCTTCACTGCTCTCATAATTCAGAGAATTAATAGATCTCAAAGGAATTTGGGAGTGAACATTATCAGCTCCATTTTACAGAAGCGAAAACTGAGACGATGGGAAAATGAGTTTCCCTTTTTTTGTTTTTTGTTTGTTTTCCTTTGTTTTGAGATAGGGTCTCCATGTAGACCCGGCTGGCCTGGAACTCATTATATATACCAGGCTGGCCTTGAACTCACAGAGATCTGCCTGCCTCTGCCTCTCAAATCCTGGGACTAAAAGCATGTGCCACCATGCCCGGTTGCAGGAAAATTACTTTCTTGAGATCCTATGGAGAGCTACAGAGCCAGAGCTAGCCCTCTAGAGCACAGGGATGTGATTTTAAAAGTCTGCAATAGGGTAGTGTAACAGACTAATAGGAAGGGAACAGAAAGGCAGGAAAACTAGAGGGTGGCTGGTGTTATAGGCTAGACATTACATGGCATGAATTGGGCAGAGGTTTTGAAACAAAGGGACAGGCAGGTCTATATCCAGTGCAAAATACAGATGAACTAGAACAAGATTCTGGTGAAAGCAGATCCAGAACCCCAAAGGCTAGGCCCAGGAATTTCTCGTGACTTCCCATAGCCCAGCCCTGCAGGGAACTGAGCCAACTCACCTGGAGGCAACAGGGGTGCCCATCTGGGATCTTTTCCCAGAACAGCAATTCCGGGGCCAACACCCAGGGTGAGTTGGTTATATACATGCCTGTGGCACCAGGACATGTGCTCTGTGTCCTATTCAGGACAGAGCTCTAAGCTGGGGCATTGACATTTTAAAGACT
>NW_008340387.1:1690075-1695719 GCF_000622305.1 Nannospalax galili | reverse complement strand
GAGAGAGAGAGAGAGAGAGAGAGAGAGACAGAGAGAGACAGAGACAGAGACTGACAGAGAGACAGAGGACTATAGATTGGAGTAGGGTATGCTACAGGGAAGGAGCACTGGGCCAGACAGCTGTTTCTCTTTGGCTTTACTGTGTCTCTGAGTAATGATAACATAACAGTACTTTACTGGGTGGCTCCCATGTACCAGGTAAGAATCTGAGCATCTTTGCATGTGTGTCTCATTTAATCCCCTGGATAGCTCTGCCAAGCAGGCATTATTGCCTTCAACAAACAAACAGCAGGCTCGGGAGGTGAAGCAGCTTGCCTAGACTGTCCAGCTAGTAAATGACGGGGTGTAGCCGCAAAGGCCAGCCTGAGGTCATTCTCCAGGGAAATGCCTTCTCCTTAGCCTCTGGATGCCTCATGGATAAATGAGTACATCAGACTTGATGACCTCAAGGGCCCTTCCTGCTGTGACATTCAGTGATTAGATGATTCACAGGGACCTGCACTTGGAAGGGCATCTGGGCAATTCCCCTGGCCCCAGGTCCTAGGCCTTCAGCTGTGCCCTTACATACCACAGAGACAAGGGATCCAGAGGCCCCATCATTTGTCTCTTTCCCAGGCAGCAGGTCTTCCAGGTGTCTGTGACCACCCAGCCTGTGGTCTATGAAGCCATGGCAGATCTCTGCAAAGTCTCCCAGTGACTCACACCCTGCCTTAGCCTTGGAAGACTGTCTCTCCCAATCGTTTTGAGCATGAGAAGTCTTTGGGTCTGAAGCTTCCATGACCTGCTAAGTGTAATCCCTCAGTTTGGTTTTATCCCAGCTTTCTTTGCCCCAGCTCAAGTCCTGCATTACCAAATCCCTACCTCCCAATCCTACACTTCTTACCCTAAGGCTTTAATAACCTCAGGCCTTCTCCCCATGTAGCTTTTCTCTGAGTAGAAACCACATGGCAGCTTGACTGTTGGAAAAGACCATCCCCCATGTTCCTGCACAAGGCTTTGTAAAAATCTATTTTAAGGCCTGGAAAAGCACCCCCCCCAATACCAGCCCCAATAGGGCGTCTTGATGAGCATCCTCCCTGGATACTCTGGCATTCCGCCCTTCCCCACCCCCATCCAGCTGCCTATTTGAAGGTTTCTTGGGGAAGTTGTTACTCTGAGCAAAATAAGCAGGAAGAGATTTAAAACAAAGCCAGCTGGTGTCTGGACTGTTGCCACAAAGTGAGGGGGTCAGGGTGGGAAGGGCCGACTCCTCTGTGATGTGAGGGCACATGTGTCTATGTGAGATAAGGTGGGTCCCCCAGCAGTCTGAGCATAACTGGGATTCTGTAACCAGATGTTTGAGAATGCAAACCGTATATATGAGGATGTAGCTGTTAAGGTGTGTGTATACATGTGGCTTTGCAAGGCACACGTGCATCTAAGTGATGCGGGTTTGTTCATCTGTAAAACCACATTTGGTATTTATTTGTGACCAAGGACAGTGTAATGAAAATGAGGCAGCAATGCTTTCCTGTATTGGTGTATCAAGTGGCATGCTGGAGCAACTGAGCACTTTGGATGTGGCAACACAGAAGTCATGAATATTTGTGTGTGTGTCTCTCTTGTGATTGCAACTGTATTTGTGGGACTATTTGTCCTTAGGGGACTCAGAGATGACAAGACAGGATCATTTGGATGCATGTTTGTGAGACCACAGCATGGCACCAGGAACATGGGGCTGTTTCATAAGTAGCTGCTGAATGCTTAAGATGGTATGTGGAGATGGCAGCATGCAGCACTGAAGACATGAATTAGGACATTTAAGTCCAGACTTCACCATTCTGGGCTGTACAGTCTTGGGCACCTGACTTTCCCTCTCTGGAATGTACTGCCTGCCAGTGAGGGTTACAGAATGATCACACACACTGGCCCATAAGAACATCAGCATCTGAGAAGTGCATGGAAGTATAGGGATGTGGGGTGTGCAATTACCCAACATTCAGTGTGCAATGATTCACTTCTACATACCCCCCTGCCCCTTGGTGCCCATGCCACTCACCAGGCTGGGGGAGTTGCAATGTGCTCTTGCTCCACTGGGTCAGGCCCACAATGGCCACCATCTTGGCGCCCAGGCTGCTGCGTCGTTTCTTGGCTGTGGTGGTCCCGGGCCCGCCCCCAGCTTGCTGGGATCCACAGATTTCACCACTGATGCTGGAACTCCGCACCACATTCCTGGAGGCCCCAGCTGAGGCTGGACCAGGCTCCCCGTTAAACATGGTCCTCAGAGCAGCAGGGCTTCAGGGAACTCTGAAGGTGGGTGGGAGACACAGGGATTCCACATCAGACACCTGTGACTGTCCTGCAGCCCTTCCACTTCCTAGCTCTGTGACTCTCGGTCAGCCACTTGGCCTCTTTGAGGTGGTAAGGATTAAATGAACAAATAAATGTCATAGTCTGACTCAATTCATGGGGAGTACTGACACTTGCCTGGTGTGGAAGAAGCCTGGGCTGTGATCTCCAACATTGTAAAAACTGAAACTAAGGCCAGTGAGATGGCTCAGTGGGTAAAAGTGCTTGCTGCCAATGCTGTCAACCCAAGTTTGATCCCTGGAACTCACAAGGTCCCAGGGATCTCAACTCCCACAAATTGTCCTTTAACCTCCAGATGCACACTGTGGCAGGCGCACACACACACACACACACACACACACACACACACACACACACACTCTAAAAAAATAATTCCCATGAAGGCCAGAAGAGAGCATCAGATTCCCTCAAACAAGAGTTAGGAATGGTTGTTAGCAGCCATCTGGGTACTGGAAATGGAATCCTTGTCCTTTGCAAGATCAACCAGTGCCCTTAAACACTGAACCATCTCTCCAGGTCCTACCCTCTCTTTAAAAAACTTTTTTTGAGACAGGGTCTCCCTGTAGCGAAGGCCAGCCTGGTCTGGAACTCACTATGTAGACCAGGCTGGCCTTCAACTCACAGAGATCCGCCTGCCTCTGCCTCCCGAGTGCTGGGATCAAAGGTGTGCGCCACCACACCCAGCTAAATAAATAATCTTAAAATAATTAAAGAAAAAACAGAAAACAAAAATGGGACTTTTTAGCACGTGGCTATGAACAATCAGCAAGTGACCTGGTTGGCAATCAAAGTTGGGTTGAATTCCTAAGACTTCTACACTAGCTGGGTGACTTTGCTGGAGTTTCAGTAAATATCTCAGCAAAAAAAGAAGCCAGGGTTAGAGAGAATGGCCCAATGATTAAGAATACTGCTCTTGCAGAGGACCCAGGTTTGGTTCCTAGTACCCACACGGCAACTAACAACTATCATAACTCTAGTTCCAGAGGATCCAACGCCCTCTTCTGACTTCTGCAGGCATAGCACGTACATGGTTTATTTACATACATGCAGCTAAAACATTCATACACATAAAAGGAAGAAAGGGAGGAAAGGAGAAAGGGAGGAAGGGAAGGAGGGAGGAATAAACAGAATACTTGGTACATGTTAGGATGGTTGCTTTCTTAGCAAATAACAAGAAAAGAATGACACAAAAGCCTGTGCGGACTGAGGAAGGGATCCTCCTTTGTGGGAGGGGCTGGCCTAGAAAAGTCTAAAGCAGAGTTGAAAACTGCAGTCCCCTACGCTGCTAAGAGGCACCACTGTCAGTGTTTAGCCCAGCTCTGTCTGTTCTGTGCACTTGAAAATAATTGGACTTGTAAATACAATTTTAAATTTTGGTATTTTTTCATCTAATATTGTATCATAAGCATTTCCCAAGGTCATTAACACTTTGTCTAAATGTTTTAATGCCACTGTAATCGTCCATTGCACAGACATAGCATAATTGACTTAAATATTTCAATACAGTTACCTCTTGAATCAGATCCAAGTTTCTCTCTCCCTCTTTCTCTCTCCCTTTCTCTCTCTCTCTCTCTCTCTCTCTCTCTCTCTCTCTCCCTCTCTCTCCTCTCCTCTCCCCTCCCCTCCCCTCCCCTCTCCCCTCTTTTTCAAATAAACACTGAAGCTCAGTTGGTGTGGTGTTACAGACCTGTAATCCCAGCATTTGGAAGGTGGAGGCAGAAGGATCAGGAGTTCAAGGTCATCCTTGGCTACACATGAGTTCAGGCCAGCTTGGGTTACATGAGACCTTGCCAAGAGAGGGGGGTGGAGGGATGAAGGGAGGGAGAGGGAGGGAGAGAGAGAGGTGGAGGAGAGAAGAGAGAATGAAGAGAGAGAGAACATTGAAATAAACATATTTCTGGACCAGTTTTGCCTGCTGATTTCCTTAGAACTGACAAATGGACTGACTTGGGTGAGAGGATATGTGGACTGCTGGGAACTTCCCAAATTCCCAGCTTTCCTCCTGCTACCTGGCAGATGACGGCTTTGCCCAGGTGCTTCCCTGTCCCTTGTTTCAGAAGCAGATACTGATATAATTTAAGGCCATTGGTAAATGGCTTTCGCCTTAGCAACTCTCATTTGTCCAAATGGGCATTTGGCCATTGCTGATACAATTCATTTTAAGAGAGGTAGGGGTCTGCTCCCTCCCTACAAACACACCCCTCCTACTAGGGAAGCCTGACAGCAGGGCAAAAGTCAGGGCTACTGGGGCAGCCAGGACAGAAGACATCAGGCCACACCTGGAGCTTGCTTTTCTCTGGTCCACAATTCAGAGTATTTCCCATTGCTTAAGCCAGTTTGAATCAGAGTTCTCTGTTTCATCCAAAAGCATCCTGTCTGATATTAGGGTGGTTTTTTTTTTAAAAAATTCTTAGACTATATTACCAAATTCCTTTCCAAAGTATAAAAATTTACTGACCTCATTAACTGTGTTCAACAAATATTTAATTTCCTAAAATTCCAAGGCCAGTGCTGAGTGCCAGGGATACAGCAGTGAGCAGGCCTGCTCAGCCCTGCCCTCCCAAGACCTCCAGTCCAGGAGGGGAGACAGACAGTAAATAACTAATTATATCATTAAATATTTAATGGTGGTTACGATAAGAGCTGGGGAAGAGAAGGACAGAGGGCTCTGAGAACACTCTAGGGGAGGGCACAGCAGGCTTCTGTGGCCCAGTCTTACATAGAGGTAGGATCTCTGTGTTTGTGAAAACCTTTGTGTATGTGCATATGTGTATATGGAGGCCAGAGGCTGATACTGGGTGCCTTCTTTAATCGCCATCCACCTTATTTTTTTGAGTCAGGGTATCTTGCCATACCTGGAGCTTACTGATTTGTCTAAACTGGCTGGGGATCTGAACTCAGGTCGTCATGCTCACACAGCAAGCACTGAGTCATCTCTCCAGCCCCAGAGGTGGGGGGGGTCTCCAGCTGTGGAGCTCTACGACTTGGCTGCCAAGTCAGCTCTGCTTAGGCAAGGGAAGGAAAGCCATCTCTATATTCCCCACCTTTGCTCCATCTCCCAACTCAGCTCTCTTCCTGAGCACTTTGCTTGAGGGAGTCTGACCTTTCAAAAGGGCATAAAAAAAAGGGTAGAGAAAATGGGGTTGGGAGCTGGGAGGCGCTACTCTGGCTTCAGAGGAAGATTGTCCCCAGATAGCTGAGAACAGCCACTGGCCCTTTAGTCAGCCTGGCTCCTGCTAGCCTGGTGAATTAAGGCTGAGAGGGGATGAGTCAAAACCTCCTTCCGCCTTCTTTG
>NW_008340387.1:1652304-1689990 GCF_000622305.1 Nannospalax galili | reverse complement strand
CCCCCCCCGCCGTTGCCTCACAGAGTCCAGGGTTATATTTCTCCATCCTCCATCAACCTTGCAGCTAATGGAAAGTACCCCCTGGACAGTGGCCTGTGATGATCTCTTCTGTTAGTTTCCAGTTCTGATGCCAGTTTGTGTGGGTTTGGGGTATCTGCATGGTCTTTTGGTGAAGATGGGACCAGGCTTATCTGAAACTGTGACTCTGCCACAGAGTGGGTCCAATTTTCCCATTGCTGTAGTTCTGTGAGGGCCTTGTTTTCTCCTCACAGCAGATGAGAACGCCAAGTCTTAGAGAAGGGGAAGACCTGTTCATCTTACTCAGTTCACAAGTGACGAGGTTTGGACGCAAACCCAAGTCTCAGCAGCCCCTGCCCCTCAACCCAGAGATCACCTGAAGATCCCAGGGCTCTGGGATCTTTGAGAAAACTGTAAGGAAAGTGTCTATGATAAGGAAATCCTCTCTGTGACCTGGGTGCCCCCTGCCCCAGCATGAGCATCTAAGGGGCAGAACCCCCAGATCATAGCTGGAAGCACAAACATTTCCTGGTCAGCCTCCAGGGAAGGTGAGGGGTAAGAAGGGACAGAATTCCTGACCCTACCAACCTGGGAGCCATGTTTCCTCGTGAGTAATGAATGGACAGACAAGCACACTGACATCCAGGACTCTGCACCATACAGAGCCGGGTTATCATCTTCAGTGGACCTGCAGAACTGATGACTGCTTGAGTGACCTCAGCCTGCAAATCACTCCCAAGGGGCAGGAAGAGCTAAATTCAAAGCACTGGGCTTGAGGTCCTGGTCCTGGCCCTCTGCGCCACAAGTCCTACTAGAAGCTTAGGAGTCAGGAATCGGAACATGGATCGGAACGTGAGCAGCTTTCTCTTGTGTTCTGAGTGTTGGTTTTTTCACCTTTATGTTAAATTGAAGGGCCAAAGGATATGGGAAAGTCCTTTCATTGGGAGAGTTGAGTCTAAGACCACATGTAGTAGAGGTCTCAAAAATGGATTCTTGTTGAGTGCTTGCCTAGCATTCAAATCTATAATCTCAACACTCAGGTGAATCAGAAGTTCAAAGCCATCCTCAGCTACATAGTGAGCTCAAAGCCAGCCTGGGCTACATGAAACCATGTCTCAAAATAAACAAAAAGAAGAAAAGGAGGAAGAAGAGCAGTATCAACAACAACTGGGCCTCCAGCCCCTTCTCTAATAGCCAGTCTAGCTTAGGAAGGGAAGCCAGGGGCATAGAGACCACCAGACCCTAAAGGAAGGAAGTTTATTTGCAGCAACCCCGGCTGCACTCCCACCAGCCTTTAGATCACAGGGATGCAGAAGGGGAGGCAGTGGAGATAGGACAGAGTGGTGAGGCCCTGGCAGGACACAGAACACAGCACATCACATACTGACAATCTAAATGAATGAACTACATACATCTATTCCATGAGGGCCCCATCCTTTTCCCCTGCCTGAGCAGGATTGGCCCTTTCCCTGCCCAGCTCATGGCACCTCCCCTCCGTGGTCCCTGAGTTGCAGCGGCCTCACTCAGCAGTGACCAGTGACTTTAGGTTGATGCTCATCCACACAGCAGCAGTGACCAGCTCTGATGTCTTCTCAGGAGACACCTTACAAGCACCCCAGGAATAGATCTAGTGTTTCCTTTCCTGCCCTCGTCATTGGGCCTCTGCCTGGGGTCTCGCTACCCTGGGTCTCAGGGTAAAATTCCTGGGTCTCAGGGTCCTACCAGAGCCCTAGTGGCCTTCCATCCCTTTGTGTCTAACAAACTAAGCAGCCAATCAATGAGTAACCCAAAAGCCCAAGATGATCCAAATCACCTACTCTTTCAACATGGTAAGCCTGAGGACCCCATACCAGGGTACTGTACTATCAGGCTGGAAGGGACCAAAAGTGACTGAGGCTTGTCCACCTTTCCCATCATCTTCCTGAAACGGACATCACTAGTCTACTTTATTCCCAGAGGCCAGATAGACCTCAGAACCTCTCAAACTCCTAGAACTCCATCAGCTGTCAAGGGCTCCCTCCCCACCTCTCACCCAGAAGAAAATCCAGACTCACCAAGCTGATGAATCTGAGTAAGGAGTTCTGCATCACAAGGGGTTGTGCCCCTCCCAACAGCACAGCTCTAGGGCATCTGCACAAAGCTTCACTTCTGCTGAGACACCAATTTCCAGGAAAGGAGGTGAAGCCAATCAGGGCTGGCTCCCAGGAGGAGGTGATGTGATAAAAGGGTCTGCAAGGGAAGAGTTACACTCAGAAAGCAAGAGATAGCATCTGTCCCTAAAGGCTTCTAGTTGCTTGTGGAGAAGAATAGACTCTGGAGACAGCCCTGGGACACTAGCAAATCTTTTAATTTTCAGATCCTGTTTCCTCCTTTGTAAAACTCCTAGCCCTGGTCATCTGCCTTTTGGCACTTTAATGTCAAACTGCTGAGCCCTCCAAGAATTTTAGGGTTGGGAATGTAGCTCAAAGGTAGAATGCCTGCCTAGCACGTGCCAAGCCTTGAGGGCCATCACTAGCCCCAGGGGAAAAATAATTTTAGTTAATTAAATTAGTTAAAGACACAGGGTCTTGTGTAGCCCAAGCTGACCTCTAATTCATTATATAGTTGAGGATGATCTTGAACTCCTGATCCTCCTGCCTCCACCTTCCCAAGTGCTGGGATTAAGGCATGCGTCACTGCCTTTGGCTTAAAGCAAAGTAAAACAAAGATCTCTAGCATATGAAGGATTCATCCAGGCCCCCAACCTCTCTTCCTCTATCCTCTCAGATCGATAGCATCTGTGCCCCTCTAGACACTCTATGACACACCCCGCAGTCAGGGTGGGCAGCGCTCCTAGCTTCACCCCTGAACACAAATGACCCTGAGCAAGTGACTCCAGTCTCTGATCCTCCCTTTCCTCTTCTGTAAGAAGAGTCTCATTGATGGTCAACTAGACCCATTGACTCTCCCAATTGACTGGATCAGATTGGATCAGGTGCACAGGGGGATGAAAACTGAGTGTTCAGGAGCCAGGCAACATGAAACTCAGGCCTGCCACGTCCAGGCAGGAGAGCTATCCCAAACCTCCAAGCACTTGGCTCCTCATACCTAAAGTGGGGTGATCACATGTGCTTTAGGAGTGTTAGACAAAACAATTACAAAATAAGACCACTACATGCTTAATGCCCAGTTACTGTGAACAATGGCACCTTGTCCGTGGTAAACAACGGACAGGGTGTCAGATCCTATTCACCATGGAGGGGCAGAAGTTGATAGGTTTACCCACCACTACCTGAAGTATTCAGTATAGATATGTGCCTCTCAGTTGAGGTGTCCTGTGAGGCTGTCAGCCAGAGCCCTTTTGCTAGATGCTGGGTCTGACACCAGAGACCCCTTGCCTTAACCTTGATCCAGCATGGAACTGCTCCCCACCACCACCAGGGCCAATCCTGCCCATGACAGAGGCCAGTACCTGCCTCCACAGATGAGCCCCCCTTAGTCTTAGCCTTTCCTTTCTCCACTTAGGGAGAGGTGGGATGTGGCAGGCATTGATATGTGGTGGGGGAAGCAGGCTGGACCAAGAAAGCACACACTGCCAGTGTGGGGAGCATGCTGTCCCTCTTCCTCTCCTCAGTCACAAACACCACACACACACACACACACACACACACACACACACACACACGGGGAGGAAGGGAGAGAGGGAGAAAAGAGATGTGATATTATACACACCCAGAATGCTGCTACCCACGTAAACACCCAATCACATGTGTTCACAGATATGCACACATGCCTCCACCAAGATACTCACCCACACAAAGACAATCACAGGCATTCAGACTCATGTGTGTACACAATCGTCATGCAGTCACATGCAGTGCTTCCTTTCTTTGGCCTTGCCCAGGCAGAGGACAAATAACAACTCCCTTACTTTCATAGGTAGGGAAGCAAGACATGTCCTACCCTGAGCCTGGGCTGGGGCTCACACATCAGCTTGGAGCAGGTGCTTGTGTGAGCTAGAATACACATACTCACACACACTCCAGCCCCCAATCCCCATCCTCTTGGCCCCCATCCTTGCTAGACTGGACAAAGGAGCTCATCGGTGAGGTTTGTGGTGAGGAGATGGGAAGGCTGGCAGGGAGCAGCTGCTGTCACCATGGCTACCAGCTGACCCACTTCTCCTCCACCCAGGCTGGCCCACCCACCCCGGGCAAGGCTGTAACAGGCAGGTTTGGACAAGGTGAGCCCTCCCCATCACTCAGAGAAAAGGAGTGACCCTCTGAGGGTGTGGTCAGGGATGTGTTGAAACCCAGTTAGGCTATGTTCTATGTAGGAAGGCAGCAGACTCCAGAAACCCCTTGAGAACAGAGCACTGAAGATATGGCCCTGCAAGGCCTGTCTTCTCCCAACATCTGGGTCTCTGGTCTCAGGAAGCCAGCTGGACACTAGACACATTCTCAGGCACAGCCCTCACGGCAATACAGGATGGGATGGTCACATCCCACCCTCTGCCCCTGGACTCAGCAAACTCACAGGTACAGCAGATCTGGGGCCAGAGGAGTCCTGTCTCCTGTTCAGAGCAAGCTTCCTGAAAGCAGGCCTTATCTCCTGCCCTCCTTCCTGGTGCAGCATGCCATGTGTCTTCTCTTAGCCAGGGGACTCCTGAGGACATGGCTCTATGTACTCCCCCAGAACCAGAGACTCAGAGGGGCAACACAGCCTTTGGGATGCTCAGTGATAGGAAAAGATGACCTTGATACAGGATGAGACCCACCTCCATTCTTGATATTTGCTAGAGCTCCTCAGCTCCTTCAGGATAAAGAAGAAGCCCCTTACCATAGCCTCCAGTCCTGTGACTCAGCCCCTGACTTCCTCTCCCAGGTACCATTATGTCCGGGACCCTTGCTTGTACTGTGTTTGGCCTGTACTCGCTTCTTTTTGCTTCACAGAAATGACACTCTGTTTTCTGTCTGCCTGAAACAGTCTTCTTCAGCCTGACCCTACCCCCATGCTCCAAAGACTTCATATTTACCCCTCCCCCCATGCCTGGCTAATTCCTACTACTCTCAGTGCCCATTTGAAGATCATTTCCTAGCACAGTACCTTCCCAGGCCAGGTGAGTCCCCTCCCATGTTCCTCCAGAACTCTGGACTGTCCTTAAGTATTAAAGGTTAAGGTCCTACCCCCATATCTAGAATGTAGCCTTGATTGACAATGTGATCGTGGGGCTGGAGAGATGGCTCAGTGGTTAAGAGTACTGGCTGCTCTTGCAGAAGACTGGGGTTCGATTCCCAGAACCCATATGGCCGCTAGCAACTATATGGTTCCAGGGGATCTGATGCCCTGTTCTGACCTCCACGGACACTGCATGACATGGGTGCACTTACATATATGTAGGCAATACACTCATACACACAAAATAAAAATAATAAATAAAATATTTTTTAAAAAAGAAAAGAAGCTGGGCATGGTGGTGCATGCCTTTAATTCCAACACTCAGGGAGGCAGAGGCAGGCGGATCTCTGTGAGTTCAAGGCCAGGCTGGTCCACTAGTGAGTTCCAGGCCAGCCGTGGCTATAGGGAGACCCTGTCTCCAAAAGATCAAAAAAAAAAAGAAAAGAAAAGAAAATGTGATCATTAAAGCAATGGTATCAGCAAGCACAAGACCTATGCAAACTGAAGCACACAAAAACCCAGCATAGAACTGTGAAAATGGGCAGCTGGCCCCAATTGGCAGCTGATTACTGCTTGGTGAGGAAGAGCTGATCTTATTTAAGGAAATGACTCTTGATAGGCTGACTAGACCCCAGTGGATGAATCTGCACTGAGGGACATCTGGGGACACTAACTTGACTCGATAGGCCTTAACATAAATGACAGAATGCAAGAAATCCAGTTGTGGGAGGCTATGGGAGGGTGCCAATGGGGAAGAGATATAAAGATAATTAAGATGTTATGTATGAAATACACAAAAATTCAATTTAAAAAATATGATCATTGTATATGTGATTAGTTATGGTCAACTTGGGGTGGGGCTTGTCCCTACTCCACCTAGTGTCCCTACAGGAAGTCACAGAGATAAGGGGAGAATAGCATGTGATAATGACATGAGACCAGAGTGCCAACAAGCCAAGGAATGCCCATGATTGCCGGAGGCCACCAGAAGCTAGGGGAGAGGCATGGGACAGGTTCCTCCTCCCAGTCTGTACAGCAACCAGCTCTACCGATGCCTTGATGTCGATGTCAAACTTCTGACCTCTAGAGTTGTGGGAGAAAAAATCCTGGCTGTTTGAGCCACCTCATTCATGGTCTTTTGTCCCAGCAGCCCTGGGAAGTGAACACGCTGCTGTTCATAACTTGCTCAGTGCCTGTCTCCCACACCCAGCCCCAGGCTGTGAGCTGCTTAAAAATAGGAACTGTGTTCTTCACCCTAAATCCCTGTTACCTGGCATGGGTCTGGCAACATAGCAGGGCTGTGTAAATATTTATTGAAAAAAATGAATGGCAACCAAATGCACTAAATGAACAGTAATGTGAAGGAGAATTGTGAGCCAGTTTTATTTTCTTCGTGTGACATATTGTGTTTTCCAAAGTTACTACTTGAGAAACTGTATTAATGCTATAATAAAGAAAAACAACAATAAATATTTTCCTTTTCAAAACATATGCTAAAATAACAGACATTTCTACCAGTGTGTGTTTTGTGAACAGGGACAAGTTCTGCTATACACCTGATAACTGCTTTTTATTGATTAATCGATTCCTCCTCACGTTGCCAGAGCACTTTCTTGAGTCAGATTAACAGAGCCTGAGCTCTGGGGCCTTGAAGGGTATAGATTCCAGGTGGATAGGATACACAACTTTCTTGGTCATCTCCACCATCCACCTCCTCTATCTACTAGCTGGTGAAATCTGGCTGATGTGGCACCCATCACCTGATGGTGCTAAACTTGGCATCTGAGAAGACCATCCACCCTAACCAAAGGCCGTGCCCCAACACAAGTAAGTTCCTCAATGAACATACTTCCCAGTGCTGCTCCAGCTGAAGTGCAGACCCGAATAACCTGGGGACCTTGCTGAAATGCAATTCTGATATCAGGAGTCACACGTGGAGCCATGGCCCTGAGAGGCTGAGGTAAATACACTGAGTGTTCTGCAAAAGGAGTGAACACTTCCAGATGGGGGAGAGCCGAGCAGGCATCAGGAGGAAACGCGTGGAAGAGTGCCTCAGAAGACAGGTGGGATTGGAGCGCCGAGGCCACCCCGCAGGAAAGCAGTGGGGAGCACTAGGAAGGTCTGCAGAGCAGGCATGTTCAGAGGCTGGGGAATAAATCCTGGAAGTGAAGCAAGAGGTGAGTTCAGCTGTGGAAAGGGGGACTGGGAAGACAGGCTGCAAACTGCTAATGAGGGGCCCTGACTGTGGAGCTAAGAAGTGTGCCTTTAATCCTGTAGGAGTGACTGACAAGATTTAGGCGAGAAGCTTTTGAGATCAATCTGACACTGTGCAGAATCAGAAGCAAGTGGATGGCGACAAGGACAACCAGGAGGTGGTAATTGGATCTTTCTCCACACAGGTAGAAGGACTGCACAGTTGCCCTGCATGTGGGAAGAGGAAAGGGTGGTCATGAGTCATGGGTGGGGCTCAGGAGTGCCTAAAGGTGGTGAAGGGACGAAGTTTGGGGGATGCTGTAAATGTCATCCAAGGTGATTTACAGGGAGGACAGGGATGTGAGGTGTCATTAGCAGAGCCCAAGATACCAGAGGACAAACCTGACTTAAGGGGAAAATGAAACCCCATGTTAGTCATGAGGAGTCTCAGCTAATGCCACAGTTTCTACATGGAGATACTGGGCAGGTAAGCAGATCTGCTGAGCTCAGGAGACCATGTGATTGGGCAGGGGATGGGTGTGTTCCCAGAGGGGAAAGGGAATGGAAAAAGAAAGGAGAATAACCAGAGGCAAGTATGGGTAGGGGCAGGGTGAGGCCTAACACCTACAGAGAGAGGCAGGAGGGGAGGGACCCCACAGGAGAGAGAGTGGCATCTCCAAGTAGGAGAAGCTCAGTATGATGGTTCGTGCCTACAATCCCAGCATTTGGGAGCCGGAGGCAGCAGGATTTCCAAGAGTTCAAATTCAAGGTCAGCCCAGGCTGCAGAGTGAGACCTTGTCTCAAAAAACAAGAGTAGAACTCAGAAGCATTCCCATGAGCATAGAGACGGCCTGTCTGGCAGCTCCAACACCTTGATGTGGACACTACAGAGAGGTCTGTCCCAAATGCAGGAAGAAGGCAAAGGCACACCTGACTCCTTGCAGGGTGGGGGGAAGCCAAGGCCTGAAAAGAAGCACCCAATGGTTGACTAACTGATCAGTAGATAAAGAGATGGGCGTGGGGTCTTTCTTTGAGGCCCAGGCTGGCCTCAAACTTACAGTCCTTCTGCCTGAACCTCTGGAATTACAGGTGGATGCCACCATACCAGCAGGAAAAGCAGAATTTAGATTGACAGAGAAGAGGCTGGATATCCTGGGAAGGGTCTGGGCTGCAGCAGGATTCCAAGGGCCCTGGGGCTCACAAGCACTTACTTAGTCCAGCTCAACCCCAGCACAGGAAGAGCAATTACCACCACTACTACCTCCCCCCCCCATATACACATGCAAAGCACAACCACGTGGTTGTAGAATCCCTGAGCAGAATAGAGATACAGGAGATGGGTCTTTAGCTCAGTCTTACCATGGGCAAGCACATCAATTATGAACCACTGAAAGCCTTGTGAGAGTGAGCAGGGACACTAGCCCTCCAGGACTATAGGCAAACATGGACAGCCCTAGGCAAATCCAGAGCTACATTGTTACCTAGCTCTGAGAGGAGTTAGATCTCAAAAAGACACCTATCTGTTTCCTCTGCTCCCCCTATATGGGGTAATGAAACCCACAGAGGGAGGCAGGGATAGATAAATGCATCCTGGAAGTAGGAGCCTGCTGTGGGTGCTAGCAGTGGGGCAAAAGCTCAGAGTCTCTCCTTTGGCTGGCTCTCACTTGAGCAGCAAGGCCCTGCCTGGGCAGCACCCACAGCACCAAGGACAGCGGTTGGCACATGCCCCTGCCCGCCCCTCCCCTGGCTGGGGCACTTGCAAGACTGATCAATGTTTTATGAGGGGAAGGGGCTCTGGTTACCAGCCCTGTGCCAAGTTGGAAGGCGCCACTGCGCCTGTGGCCCGCCCTTGGGACCCTTCTCTGGGACCCAGTGCAGCTGCAGCTGACCCAGGCAGACACAGATGGCCCTTGGAGAGAGAGTGTGGCACTCCCTGCACCCTCTCTGTCCCCAGTCTCTTCCAGGCCTGTCACGCATCTTCACTCAGAGCCACAAACAAAGATAACAACATACACAGAACAGCAGGCACACACCACACCCAGCATGCAAGCTATCCGAACAGGGCATTCAGATGTGAGGAGCATGCAGCCTGAACACAAACACACGTGCACACACACTATATGCATCACAGACACACATTACAAGGAAGCAATGACCACAGACCCACAGATGCATCACACGAGACCCCTCCTACACAAACATACAAACTCAAATGCTGTGTGAAAACTCCCTCACAGAGAGCCAGAGACATATCACATGAGGATCAGTGAGTCACAGACGCTCTATATAAACACAGACACACACACACACACACACACACACACACACACACACACTATACCTTCACAGAAGCCCTCATTCACCATGGATACAAAAGCACTCTCCTGGTACCTAGAGTGTGTGTGTGCACGCCTGTGTACATGTACGTACACACACACACATACGCACGCACGCACACACACATCCAAAAACACAGAGAGAAAACAGTATTGGGAAGGGGACAGGAGGGCCTCCCTCCCTTCCTCCCACCTTCCCTTGTTTCTGCCTTGGCTGATTTGTTCTGGATTTAGGCCCTGTGGAGAAATCCAGTCTTTGAGTCCTCCTGGGAGTTTCTGTCCAGTCCCTGGGGGCAAGCAGTCAGAGGTACAAAGAGGTGAGTAGAGGAGGGAGTTGGGGAATTGGGACTTTAGAGAGTCCAAAGCCTCTTAGCTCTGTTGTCCTAGAGCCTACAGCCCCAGGTTCTGGGATACAAAGCTCCAAGGGCTGCTTCCCTCACCTGACGCTCCCAAGGCCTCACTACCCCCTGGGAGTTCAGGCTTGTAGGGAGCTCTGAGGTCTGTGTTGTGCATGGAGACTAAGAGGACCAAGAAGTCTGTAGCATCTGTTCCACCCCAGGACATCTCAAGTCATAGCCTCAGAGGTAAGTGCATCTCCTGCCTCCATCCAGACATCCCAACTTCAACAGCCCCCTCTCAAATAGGTTATAGGGACTGCACACAAAATTCTCTCTATAGGGTTGATCATGCCAAGAGTCTCCAAAAATCAAACAATAAAAATAAAATAAATAAAACACCCAAGCCAGGGATGATGGAGTGGTTCAATGAGAAAGCATGTGCGAGACCCCAGGTTTGATCCCCAGCACCACTGAAAAGAAAGAAAGGGGCTGGGCGTGGTGGCGCACGCCTTTGATCACAGCACTCGGGAGGCAGAGGCAGGTGGATCTCTGTGAGTTCAAGGCCAGCCTGGTCTACATAGTGAGTTCCAGGACAGCTGGGCTACAGGGAGACCCTGTCTCAAAAAGACTAAAAAAAAAAGAAAGGAAGGAGGGAGGGAGGGAAGTATAGAGGAAGGAGAGGGAGATGGAGGGAGGGAGGGAGGGAGGGAGGGGGAGAGAGAGAGGGAGGGAGGGGGAGAGAGACAGAGAGAGAGAGAGAGAGAGAGAGAGAGAGGGAGAGACCCAGCACAGGATGGGCAGAAGAGAGCAGGCCAAGACAGTAAGGAAAACTCCAAGTTTTCAGATAGATTCTTCCATCTACCTAATCTACAACTTCAAGATTAGACAGGCCAAAGGGCCTCACCTCTGATACCACCTCCTCCCCCCACGATTCTGCATTGTCTGCACAAATGTACCACATTGATGATTTCTGCCAAATCCCGATCTGCCATTCTGTGCGGTATTTATTTTCTTTAAATTGACATTTTCAGTTTAAATGTATTGTTTTAAATAGAAATTCTTTATTACTATACACAGAAAGCCACTATCACTTTTAATAAATAAGGAAAGATTGTAAATAAGCATAGTAAAACAACAACAAAGTTATAGGTCATGAAGTGTTTAGCAGGTAAAGGCACTTGCCTCCAAGCCTGACAACCTGAGTTCATCTCCAGGACCCACATGATGGAAGGAAAGAATTGATTCCTGCAAACTGTCCTTTGACCCCCACTCAGGCACAACGGCACACACACTCCCACATATACATACAAAATAAAGGTTAAGGTAATTTTCTTGTTTTTTGTTTTTTTTGTTTTTTTTTGAAACAGGGTCTCTCTGTAGCCCCAGTTGACCTGGAACTCACTATGTAGGCCAGGGGGCCTTTAACTCACAGAGATCTACTTGCCTCTGCTGGGATTAAAGGCATGTGCCACCAGGCCCAGCTATAAAGATAATATTTAAAATAAGAAAAAAAAAAACCCATAAAGTTATAGTCAACGGTGGTGGCTCACACTGTAACCACAGCACTGGAGAAACTAAGGTAGGATAACTGCCACAAGTTCAAGACCAGCCTGAGCTTCATAGCGAGTTCCAATAGGCTACAGTGTAAGACCCTGTCCCAAAAAAACAAAACCAAACAAATTCTGTTATTACATTTCAGTTCTATGGAGCTGCCAACCCAAGTTCCCAGTCTGAGATCTCTGTTGAAAGGGAGGGAGAAGTGTGGGAAAGTTTCTGTTTTGTTTTTGACGGGGTCTCCCTAGTCCTAGCCTGCCTAGGGCTTACCATGTAGACCAGGTGAGCCTTGATCTCACAGAGCTCTGCCTGCCTCTGCCTCCAGAGTGCTGGGATTAAAGGCGTGTGCCACCATAGTGTGGGGAAGGTTTCAAAGACACTAGCAATTACACAAACTCTTTCTTCCTGAAGTGACCCTGGACTTTCTAGAGTTGAGAGGAAACCAACTTTCTTATTATGTGAGGTGGTGTTATGCCATGGCCAATCTGGGAGTCCCTGAAAGCCATCTGAGGTCCCACCGAGGGTGCCACCCCATGTGCTGGGCAGCTCACCCACCTTGCCTTCCTCTTACAGAAGCTGAGCACAGCAGCCAACTGGCACCCTGTTGCCACCATCCATTCTGGAAACAACAATTTTATAGAAATTGTGCAGTTGGGGGGCCTATGAGATGGCTCAGCAGGTAAAGGTGCCTGCCACCAAACTTAATGACCTGAGTTTGATCCCCAGGACCCACATGGTGAAAAGAGGAGAGAAATGATCCCTGAAAATTGTCTTCTGACCTCCACATGCATGCCATGGAGGTCATGCATACATATACACACACACACATACACACACACACACACACGCACAAATTAAATATGGGTTTGGTCTTTTTTTTTTTGAGACAGGGTCTCCCTGTAGCCCCAGCTGTCCTGGAACTCACTATGCAGACCAGGCTGGCCTTGAACTCACAGAGATCCGACTGCCTCTGCCTCCCGGGTGCTGGGATTAAAGGCATGTGCCACCATGCCCAGCTTTTATTTTGTCTTTTTAAAAATTTTTTTTAATTTATTTTTATTTTATGTGTATAAGTGTATTGCCTGCATGTAGGTAAGATGCACCCTTGTCATACAATGCCCATGGAGGTCAGAAGAGGCCATTGGATCCCCTGGAAATGGAGTTATGGACAGTTGTTAGCTGCCATGTGGGTGCTGGGATTCGAACCTGGGTCTTCTGCAAGAACAACCAGTGTTCTTAAACACTGAGCCATCTCTCCGGCCCCTTATTTGGTCTTTTTGAGACAGGGTCTCCTGGCCTGGAACTCACTAAGTAGACCTGGCTGGCCTTGAGCTCACAGAGATCCGCCTGCCTCTGCTTCTCGAGTGCTAGGATTTAAAGGTGTGTACTACCACAACCTGGCTGGGTCATCTTCATTTTTGTATGAGAAAAAAGGTTAAGATTGCCCACAATCCCACAGCTACACAAAGTAGATCCACCAAGTAGGAGATCTGATTCCCACAGATGACCCTTGTCCTATAGTCAGGGGCCCTCGCTCTGGGCTGATCCTGGGCTATTGCAGAAGGAAAGTAGGATAGTTACTCGGCATTGGTCTGTGAAACCCTCTCAATCCCCAAAGGGCAAATGGGCAGGTGAGTAAGAAGCCAGGATTAAGAGCTTTTACACTGGAGTCACTGCTGAGTGTCCCTAGGTTATGAACACCACCTCTCAGTTTTCTTGTTAGGAAAACAGGCAAAATAATAATACATATTCTGCTATAGGATGTTAAGGATTAAATGAAATAAATGCATGTGCACAGTGCTTGGCACAGAGTTAGTGTTCAAAAAAAGGTTTTCTACTAGGGAAACACAAAAGAACAAATTGGCACAGGTCAAGAATGACTGGCTGATGAGATGGGCAAGAGACGGTTCCTCACTGAGGAAAGGGGATGAGCTGAGTCTTAAAAAGATGAATAAGATTTGACAGGGAAAATAGTTCTGGTCAGGTATGGTGATGCACATCTGTAATCCCAGCACTTGCGAGGCTGAGGCAGTAGGAATATAAGTTTGAGGACAGCCTGGGCTACATGGTGAGATGCCAACTCAAATGCTGAGGATGTAGCTTAATGATAGAGTGGTTGTCTAGTATGTGCAAGGCCCTAGGTTCAATCTCTAGCACAGGAGAAAGGGAAGGCAGGCACACACACACACACAGAAGGAGAGGGGGTTCTGACTGCTCAGTTCATCCCTCTCATTCCATACAAAGCTGTGGAAATTTACCCTCTCATCCCTTCTCTCTCTGCTCAGGCCTCTGAATTACACGACAGGCTCTTCAGTGACTGCCCTGCCCCTGCCACCCTAGGAAGAGTCCCCTTTAGGCCCCAATTCCAGACCCACTTTCTCCAGGTGCTGTCTGTATGGAAGGCTAGGGTTCTGCCTGGTACTCAGCACTCAGCAGATGACTTCTCAAGTCTTTGTCCAGCTAACAATGACCCTCTCTCTAAAGCAGGATCCAGCAGCCATTTTGTGATCCCTTCCAGTTGAGTGGCCCAGGGTTGGCACCTGGCTCCCTCAGAGCCAATCAGATCCTCTCCTGGGAATTTGAGTTGGATCTGCCAAGCCCTAGGTTCTAGCTCTGAAAGTGACTGGAATCTAGGGTCACAATGTTGAAACCATGAGAGGCTTCATGCCAGGGCATGGGGGTGGGGAACAGAGAAATCCAGTCCAAGGAGAGAGAAAGGCAAAGGCAGACAGTGGGGTACAGAGAGCAACTGAATCAAGTTCTCCTGGCCTTCCAGGTCCCACCTTCCTGGAGCTAGTTTTTGCCCTCCCTTCCATCCCCAGATCCCTGTAATAAACCTTATTCCTTGTAATAAGCCTTTATTGCTGAAGCTGGTTTGAGCAGATTTTCCTAATTAACAGAGAAGCTGGGGATACAAAGATGAACAACCTGAGAAAACACTCGCTGTGTCTGAGCTGGAGGTGCCCTGCTTTGTGGGAGACCAAGGTAGAGATGTGGACTTGGCACAGATGTGGCAGGGGGCTGGCAGGTTAACCATTGTCTGGAATGGGTAAAAGGTTCTGCACAGGTTTCACAGTGAAGGCAGCGGCTGAGCTGATTTTAGAGTGAGGGACGTTCTCCACAGAAGCAGAGTGGGGGTGGGGAGGCGTTACCAGCAGAGGGAACAGTAAGTGCAGGTACACAGAGGCACAAAACAGCCTGGCATGCGAGAGGAACTGCCAGGTGTTTAAAGTGTGCTTCGGAAGCAGGGGAGATGTGGATGGACAGGGACTCAGGCACAGATCATAAAGGGCTTTGAATACCGTGTGAAGAGGCTGAGGCCTTTTTCTGCCAGTAATGGGGAGCTATTGAAGTATTTTAAGTAGCAGGGGGTAACAGGGTCAGTTCTATGTTTTAGAAAGATCCGCTCTAGGGATGTAGGGAGAAGGGACTGGAAAAGGCAGGCCTGGAGGCAGAGAGGCCACTAAGGATGCTGCAGGATGGGACACTTACTCTTTCATGCACCAGCCAACCCATTGCATACCTACTATGTGCCAGGGCTAGGCAACACAGATTCCTGACTCACAGAATGCACCAGCCAGCAAGGAGAGATGATAGGAAAGCAAGTGAAAGTACCAAGTGCCATAAAGAAGTACAAGGTCCTTCTTGGGGCTGGGGAAATGGTTCAGTGGGTAAGAGCACTTGCTATACAAGCATGAAGACCCCAAGTTTGAATCCCCAGCATCCATGTAAAAAGCTACGCATTACTGTGCATGCTTGCATTGGGGGACAGAGACACTTGATGTCTTCCTCTGGCCTTCACATGTTCATGGGTGTACATGGCACTCATGGGCGTGCAGACACCATACTATACATACAAATAAGAAAAGCGAGGAGGAGGAGGAAGAAGAGAAGTGGGGGAGTTATGGAAGGAGGTTGTTTAGCTCCTGACTGTTAGACATCCATGCTGAAATGACACTGGAGCAAGTATCCAGGAGTGGTACAAGTCAGTAGGGCCCCAGAAGGGGTTGTGCATCATTCTAGCATTGGAGACATGTGAACATTCTGCAGCCAAGGGAGAGAGGGAAGGGTGAAGACAAGCAAAAAAGTAGGCAAGGACCAGATCACACAGGGCCTTGGAGACTGCATCACTGAGTTTGGATTTTATTCTAAGAAGTCCTGGAAGTCTTAAGCAGGGAAATGACATAACCAAACATTTATCTTTAGAAGACTGTGCTGGCTACAGCAAGAAAAATAAGAGCGCGTGGGGCAAGCACAGGAATGTAGAGTCCAGGTAGGAGGCCATTATGGATGTCTAGGTTTGAGACAATAGCATTCTAGAGGGGGGTGTGGGAAGGAAGAGGGGCCACAGACCTGACCCGAGAGTGCTATGCAGAAGAACTAACAGGACTTGCTAGGTTTGGCTGTAGGGTGTGGGGGCGAAGAGAGGGAGGTGTCCAGGAGAATTTCCAGCTTCCAGCTTGAGCAAGTGGGTGGGTGATGGTGACAGAGGGAGAGATAAGCTGGGGACCCTGGAAGCAGAGCAGGTGCAGGTGGGCGGAGCTGAGGACCTGGGTTTGAATCTAAGGCTGACTCTCAGTGTCTAGGAAGCTGGAAGTAAGACCTACAAGTTCTGAAACCAAAAGTGATGATTAAATTCAGAACAGTCAATAAGATGATCTGGGGAAGATGGATGAGGAAGCAATACAGTGAGAAGAGGGGTCAGGGCAACTCTGAGGAGCCATGGCAACAGCGGAACTCGGGGGCAGAGCGGCCAGGGGCTCTGAGCTTGGGATGTCAGGATCATGAAGCCAAAAGGTTACCTTCTCTTAGACCCTGGAGGCATCTAGCCTTAGATCCCCTTCTCTTGGTCAAGGAGCACACCCTGGGCATAGACAGTGCCCTTCCTGCTCCCATTCATCCCTCTGAGCAAAGCTAAGTTCTCCCTGGCAGGCAAGATGGTGAATGCCTGTAATCCAGGCACTTGAGAAGCTATAGGAGAATTACTACAAGTCTGAGGCCATCCTGGACTACAAGATAGGAAGCAGGTCGGGTTGAGAGATGACTCAGTGGTAAAGAGTGCTTGCTGCTCTCCCACAAGACCTGGGTTGGGTTCCAGCACCCACATCAGGTGGCTCCCAACTGCCTGTAACTCCAGTTCCAGGAGATCTGACATCCTCTTCTGGACTCCTTGGGCACAGACATGGACATGGTACATTCACGAGGGACTGACACATAAACATAAAATAAAAATAAATAAATCGGGGGTTGGAGAAATGGCTCAGCACTTAAGAGCACTGGCTCTTCTTACAGAGGACCTAGGTTCAGTTCCCAACTCCCACATGGCAAGTAACAACCTTCTGTAACTCAAGTTCCAGGGGACCCAATGCCCTCTTCTAGCCTCTGCAAGCACTGCATATATGTGTTACATTACATACATGCAGGTAAAACACTCGTATACATAAAATAAAAATTTAGTAAATAATTATTTTTTTAAAAAGAGAAACAGGCAAGCCAGGGCTGCACAGCAAGACCCTATGAATGAATGAACACCAAGTTCTTCCAGGCTAAGCTCAGTTAGCTCCTCCACCTAAGTGAAGACTCCCCAGCCCAGACGTGCTCTCTGCTACTAGACAACCCTGGCTTTAAATCTCAGTTCTGTCACTTGGCCATTGTGGGACTTTGGCCCAATAACCTCAGTTTCCTCATCTATACCATGGAAATGGTAATCGTGCTTCCCTCGTAAGTGAAAATGAGTTAGAGAAGTACTTAGCAGAGAACCAGCACCTAAGCATTGTATAAGCCTTACCATGATTATGTCCCACTGCCTTAGGCAATCAGGCTCTCCACCTTTGATATCCTCCACTTGGGAGCTGTTTGCAGGCCTGTCTCCCCCTGCCTGTTCCCACCACTTTCTGGATAATAGGCTACATAATATGCAGAACCCTGTGCTAATTGAAAACCCAGAACCATTAAGTCTTTCAAGATGGAGATGGTAGAAAATGAAGCTAAGTAAGCTGCCCCACTAAGCACAGGGCCCTGTCCCTACCTAAGGCTAGCCTTCAGTGCTAGCCTTTACATGAGGGAGTTAAAAATGCCATCTGGCTTTAAGTATAATCTTACAATTTCCAGCTAGAATTTCACTTTCTCCTTCTGATTGTACAGTTAAAAACATTAAAGTTTAGAGATGGGTATGCCCTGCTCATGAACTGCAGAGTTGGGATTTGAACACAGGCTGGCCTAGTATCAAAGCCCTTGCCCTCCTATTCTCCAGAGAGATTGTGAAAACCTGACCCCAAAGGCTGAGCTTCAGTCAACAAGACTGAGATGTGGCTCATCCCACAGAGAGAGTGCTGAGAGACTGTGAGGACTGGCCTCCCTCCTGGGAAGAGCCACATAAACAAGGGTTCCCTGGGTGCCATGGCTGGTGCTACTATGGGAAAGGAGAGGGCAAAAGGTCATTCACAAGCAGGTTTTCTGCCTGTGGGCCAGAGGCCCTAGCACATACTCTCTGGAAGTCTGACTCTGTGTCCCCTGCTTAAAGCCCTTTAGGATCTTTCCATTAGCTTCTGGATAAACCACCACATCTCTAGTATTCCGTTATCTCAGGGTGGCAGGGCCTGGCTGCCTCTGGACCTGCCATCCCTCCTCTATACCACCAGGCTGTTCACACATACCAGGGCCCTAAACACTGTTCCCTCCCTTATCCTTGCTTCTCTGCCTCCTTGACTACTTAGCACCCTTTATTCCTCAGCTAAGAGGTCACCATCTCTGGAAGCCCTTCCCAAAATCAAGAAGGTAGAGGAGCAACTTCCAGTGATACGTCCCTGAATCCTTCCTTTCAACACTTGTCACATGTGTTACCACCTGGTCTAGGACCATAACCCTGCCGGAATGTGGGTTCCACAGAGCAAGGGACCTGAGCTTGCTGTACCAATGGTACCAGGTGGACTGCATCCTCCTGTAAGAGAAGCAGGAGGACCCTCACTCCCTTCTCCCATTCCTCCCCAGCCTCTTTTTCTTGTGCAGCTATCTTGATTGGTATCCTGTTTGTTTTTTGAAACAGGGTCCCATGCAGCCCAAGCTGGCCTCCAACTTGCTATAACTCAGGCTCGTGCACTCCCAAGTATTTGGGAGTATATCACCTCCCAAGTACTGAGATATACAGAGGTATACCACCACACTCAGCTCTTGTTCAGCTGCCTTGAACTCAAGGTGTAAAAAGCCTAAACTTGCAAAGGGAAGAGAACCATTGTACAGGGGGGTCTTTCCACCTGCCAGCCCTGGATTAGATGTCCAGGTACCACATTTGATCCCCTAACTACCTTCTAGGTTTGCAAGGCATTCCTGATTTTAGTTTTGGTGTTTGAAGCAGGTCTTCTGTAGCCCTGACTGCCCTGGAACTTGCTATGTAGACAAGCTTGCCTCAAACTTGCAGCAATCCTGCCTCTGCCTCTCAAATACTAGGATTACAGGCATCACCAAGTCCAACAACCATTCCCATTTTCCAGAGCCAACTGAGGTAGGGGAGTTGAGATCAGTACCTGCAGTGGTAGCAAGCTGGTAGTGGAGGTCATGAACCCTGCTCTGTCTGATGCTGAAGTACCTAGTGTTCTCTTTGCCACAGACCCCACACTCAGTGACTCACCACTCAAGGCCAATCTACTTTACTCCAGACCACAACAAAGCTTCTATGTTGGGTCACAGTCGGTATACCCATCGGGGAGACAGCTCCACTGTGGGGAGAAGTCAGTGGCCAAGTCATTTCTCCCCAGGATGGGAAAAATATCTCCAGGTCAGCGAAACATGAATGGGAGACACCCCCACTACAAGCAAAATGCTGCTAGAAGAGATGCACTCTGCACCCCAAGTCAGCAGAATGCTAGCTGGAAGAGCCACTGCCACTGTCAGCAAAAGGCCAGTGTGAGAGGCACTTCCCTACACCCCCTGGGCCTGGACCCATGACAAGGATGGGATGCTCAGAAGAGCCCTCCGAGGTGGGGCTCCCAGGGTCAGAAAGCCCTGGGGTCGCTGTTGCCTGGCGGGGAGAAGGCTGTAACTGAGGAGTGGGGCAGACTCAGGTGAGAGTTCTCACATGGCGCTAATGAAATCAACCACCAGCCTGCCTCCCCTCTCCCCTGGGACCCTCCAGGCTCCAGCTGATGCAATGCCCTGGCCTGATAATTGTTTTCTTCTCTCCTTAAAGGGCCAGCTACTACTGCAGCTGCAGACAGACATCACCCAGACCCCTGACAGACCCGAGTTCAGCACCTGTGCAGAGAGTAAAATTTAATCAATGCCCTGAGGCTAGGAGTGGTGGAGAGAGAGAAAGAACAGTTAAGACAGACAGTGACAAAGACCACATGCCTTGAGGGAAGGGATTGTGGTCCCTGGTGAGTCCTCAGCTCCTGGCTCCAGCATGCCTGCCCCAGCAAGAACTTGGGACAGGGTTTCTCAGAGTTCAACAGTTACACATTGAGCTCTCCTGAGGGCCAGACACAAGGCTAAGCTACTCAAATCCACCATTGTATTTACCACTCCTAGGAAGTGGGTTTGTTTTACTGAAAAGCTCAGAGAGGGCAAATGATTTCTTTAATATTACATAGCCAGAAAGAGGCAGAGCTAGGTTTCAAGTCAAGTTTGATCAACTCTGGGCTTCATACCTCGCAAATGGTAGATGATTACAGAACCCAGAAGTCCCTGGTGCTTGGTTTAAGCACAAGTTGGCATGGTCCCCTCCCCAGCAGGCCCTTGTCCAGAGAATGTCCCATTAGGCTACCCTACCCACACTCCCCTGGGGACAATTGGCAACTGCGTGATTATGGGCTAATTGGTGGCTGGCACCAACTATGGAGATGGTTTGTTAACCTCTTGGTGATCAGGCCCCACACAGAAAGACCCTCTTTCCACCACTGAGGTCCCAAACCCATGGACCTCTGATTTGAGAAGTCATCAGGAACAGAGAACATGAAAGGAAAAGCAGCAGCCTTCCTCCTCGCTCCAGGACAACACCCTTAGGGCTGACATTTCCCCCAGGCTCAAACCCTGAAGGCCCCCTGATGGCACTGCCAACTAGGGCCCCTTGTTCTCTGGCCTTAGGTAGAGCATTTCCTGCCTCTCAGCCCAGGACTACAAGAGCTTTGGACTCTAGGAAGGGACCCACTCCTCAGGGCTAGGTTGTCCAGAGGTGATGGGGGCCCGGGTTCCAGACAGGAGGCCAGCTAGGGACCATATCCTTCCAAATGAACAAGAAGATGCCAGAGTGGCCCATGAAGGGTCTTGCCAAGCTTCCTTGAAACCCTGGGTCCCCCACTGTGCTACTGATCAGTCTTTCCCGGTTTCCCAGAAGCCCCCTCTTCCCATCCTAAGGCTGATGAAGTGAGCACCACCCCTTTCCTTTCCTGAGGAGGGGGATGTTTCTCTGGGTACAATGGTGTCACGTTGAGAGGAAAAAGTGGTCGCTTCTCAACCAGGGTACAGGCAGTGGGGGGAAAGGCAAACTGCCTTTCCAGCGGGATTTTAAGCACTTTCCAAAAAATGCCATGCGAGGCAATGCCGTTGAAGACCAGGGCCCCAGGTGAGCACAGAACGTCAGCAAAGAACTCCTGACTGGGGTTCTACCCCATTTTCCAGGCTTCTCCAGACTCAGCCCCCGCCCCACAGTCATCACGGGCTGTGCCCCCGCCCCCCAGACCTGGCACACATCCCTACGTTGCGCTGGGCCGGAACCCCCCTTCCTGCGTGATCCCCAAACCGCAGCCCCCTCCCCACGCCCACTCGCAGGCGCGCAAGGCCTACTGACTTACCCCGAGGTGGAGTCGGGGGTCCACGCCGGGAGCCGGGCTCAGCAGCCAGAAGCAGCTCCGCAAGGCGGGGCAGGTACTGCCCCGGGACCCCGCCCCGCGGACCCGGCGGTAGGCGCGGCCCGGCGACTCCGAAGGGGTAGGGACGCGGGGCGGGGAGGGGCGGCGACAGAGACTCACGGGGGCATCGCCCGCTTGAGCTGCAGGCTCCGCAGCCGCCACCGTTCTCAGTCGCCGCCGGGTGCAAAGCCCGAGCCCCGGCTGGCGGGAGGCAAGGAGGGAGGCGGGGCCTACAGGGGGAGGGTCCTCTGTGCGGGGCGGGGCTGTGATAGGGGGCGGAGCCAGTGGTGGGCGGGGTCTGGGAATTGGGAGAGTCTGGGTTTGCCTGGCTGCGGGCGACCCACTCCCCGGGAGGCCTGGAAGGGGTGAGTTTCTAAGAGGCAGGGTCTGGGGATCTCAAGCCTTTCCCTGTCCCTAGGATGATCCTGCCCCCTGCCGGTCCACCCCTCTCCACCATCCCCTGGGCCATCTGTTCCTTCCCATCCTTCCTTGTCTTTGGGGCACCTCCCAGGTGCCCCTGATCTTCTGGACCAGATCCAGGAACGTCAGATGGTGAGAGAAGTCGAAGTAACTTACAAACATCGAGTCCATTTTACATACAAAAAGAAAAAAAAAAAAGGAAGCTCAGAAAGGAGAAAGAACTTGCCCAAATGCCTACTTGAAGAATTTCTGGGACTAGAGAGATGGCTCAGCATTTAAGAGTGTTTGCTGCTCTCACTGAGTTCAGTTCCCAGCACTCTATCAATGGCTCACAGCCACCTGTAACACCAGCTCCAGGAGATCCGATGCCCTCTTCTGGCATCCATGGGCACACACATGCACATGCACACACGCACACGCGCACACACACACACACATACACATAAATAAAAGTAAAAATAAATCTTTTAAAAAATTAGGACTTTCTGGGGCTGGAGAGATGGCTCACAGGTTAAGAACACTGGCTGTTCTTGCAGAAGACCCGGGTTCTAATCCCAGCACCCACATGGCAGCTAACAATTGTCTGTAACTCCAGTTCCAAGGGATCAGACAGCCTCTTCTGTCCTCCACGGACATTGCACGACACAGGTGCACTTACCTACATGCAGGCAATACACACATACACATAAAAATAATAAATATTTTTTAATTAGAACTTTCCAATGTCCTTTTGGACTTGAGGTAAGGAAAAAGAATATCCTGCCCTGTGACCTAAGTTAGCTCTTTCTCCTTCCCCCTCTCCTATGGCAGTTTTCAATTTGATTTTGACTTCTGTGGACATTTACAATGTCTGGAGGTATTTTTAGTTTCTATAATCTGAGAGATTGCTTACTGGCTTCTGGTGAGAAGAGACCCTGACACCAAAGGATTATGAGATCCAAAGTGTCAGTAGGACTGCAGTTGAGGACCCTGTCTCAGGGCCTGAGTGAACTTCAAGTGAATGGGCTGAAATGGGACGCAGAAGTTTAGGACTTGACACCTACTCTAGGGTCCCAACTACTCTGCCTGCTCCCAACTTGCTGTGTTTAAGCTCGCTTAGTACTGGTCAGTTCCACTCTCAGGATCAAAGTTTCTTAATTTCATTCACTCATAAGTAGATAGCTTTACTAATATTTTCTCAAGAGGGGTAAGGCTGTTTGCTGAAGACACAAAATGTGAATGAGGATTGGTACGGTGGGAAGAACCAGGGAAATGACTGGGTTATTAAAGGCCTCCCTCCTCCTATTTCATCCCTTCTCAACAGGGTAAACTGAGGCCCAGCAAGGTGGAGAACCCAAAACTAGATCCCATAGGTGGTCAGCTGTGATTTTGGGATTCGATTGTATCTGATTATTATTGAAAATGCTGGTATTAGTTGGGCATAGCGATGCACAACCTTTAATCCCAGCACTTGGGAGGCAGAGGTAGGCAGATCTCTGTGAGTTCAAGGACAGTCTGGTCTACATAGTGAATTCCAGGCTGGCTGGGGCTACAGGAAGACCCTGTCTCAAAAAGACATACACACACAAAAAAAAAAAGAAAGAAAAGAAAACACTGGTAATGCTGGTATCATCTAATCTACCCCAGGCCTAGGTCTAGAACTAGGGTCTAGAACATGTGTTCTGGAGCCGGCAGGGGAGTTAGATTAAAGGAAACAAGGTGAGGGCCAGGGAAGTATCTGAAGCAATGGTGGAGATGAGGGGTAGGGAAAGCAGAACTGTGAGGATTGGGAGAGTTTCAGGGAGTCAGGCTTCCTCTGCCCTCCATTTACTCCCTTCACAGAGAACTGTAAGTCAGGTGTTCCCTTTGGCATCACGGTCTCTACATGTTGAAATTTTTTGACTTTCTTTCTGAAGAAATGTACAAATATATAGTTCATGTATAATTTCAGGACCTCCAAAGTTTCATATTGGTTTCCAGAATATTAAAGTGGGTTGATTCTTAAGCCCATATAGGAGAATAAATATGCAGGATTTAAAAATTAATATTGAAAGCTGGGTGTGGTGGCACACGCCTTTAATCCCAGCATTTGGGAGGTAGAGGCAGGTGGATCTCTGTGAGTTCAAGGCCAGCCTGGTCTACATAGTGAGTTCCAGGCCAACTGGGGCTACAGGGAGACCCTGTCTCAAAAAGACCAAAAAAAAATTAATATTGAATTATATTGAAGCATGTTATAAGGTACATGCTGCTAACACAGTATGGTCATGAACCAGGACTAGACAGATCTGTGAAACAAAATGGAGTGCAGAAATGGACCACTGATGACTATAGTTCACAGAGAAAATAATATTTTATGGATCCTTAGAAGAGAGAAGCTTGAAGTCTCCGAGCACAGAGCAATGAAAAGGAGATGGAAATGTTAATTAGCATGATTTGGTCAGTACATATTGTACACATGTGCTGAACTAGCACACTGTCCTATATAAATAAATACAATTAGTGTGTGTTAACAAAATGTGTTTAATGTTTAATGAAGAGGGAAATGTTAACTATCCTAATTTGATCATTACACACTGTTTACATGCATTGAATCATAACACTCTACCCCATAAATTTGTATAATAAATAAATGAAAGAAATAGACCCAGAAATGCAGTGAAAAATAATACTTCAGATAAGTAGGGGAAAGAGCTGGGTATTGTGGCTCACACCTGTAATACCAGCACTTGGCTGTATTTACCAGCACTTGGATGGATCAGGACTTGGAGGGCAGCCTGAGCTATCAAGATTTCTCTCAAAATAACAAAGGGGAGCCAGATGTGGTGGCACACGCCTTTGATTCCAGCACTCAGGAGGCAGAGGCAGGTGGATCTCTGTGAGTTCAAGGTCAGCCTGGTCAACATAATGAGTTCCAGGCAGGCTGGCGCTAAAAAGAGACCCTGTCAAAAAACTAAAACAAAGACCAAAACAAACAAACAAACAAACAAAAAGACAAACCAGAAAAAGGGCAGGGGTTGGGGATAGAGGAAAGAGAGGCCTTTCAATAAGTGAGTGGAATCACTGGGAAGTCATTTGGGAAAACAGAAGAAAGCTATGGCTTTACCTACATCAAAATAAAGTCCAAGTGAAGCACATATTTAAATAACAGTATATAATAATACCTGAGAGAATATTTTTGATAACCTGGAGTTTCTAAGCATGATGAAGCGCAGAAACCATAATGGAAAACAGTGAGAAGTTTGAGCTTTCTTCCATACCGAAGAAATGACCATAATAGCAAGTTTGAAAAACAAATCAGAAGCTGGAGAGAATGTTTCCCTCCACTCTGTCCATCTGGCTGCCAGCTCTTTTCTCAAGCCTCGAAAGGAATACACAGGAGGGCCTGCCGAGGCTGTAAGAGTCCAGACACATCGCAGAGGCTCTTCCTATAGTGCCCGGCCGGCGCCCACCTGTTCTAGGACCGGGAAGCCCCGGAAAACCCAGCCCTGCCATCTGGGTCCTCTGCAGGTGACAACTAAGCTGAGCCAGAGTCTGACCGCAGGGTGCTCACCACTTCCCTCCCGTGGCCATTCTGGGAACTGCAGATTTCAGTTCCCGCTCCTTCCTGATAATTTTTTTTCTTAGAATAAATAATAGCTTTATATTTCTTGAGATAGCTAACCATGTCTTAAGCATTGAGATAAACGCTCACTATAGAGTATTTAGTTTGTCCCTCAAAACATCTCTCCAAGGTAGGTCTGTGTTATCTTCATTTGACAAAATGAGAAATTGAGACAAGAGGAGCAACGACTTACCCAACTTCTAAGTGGTGGCAACAGGACTTAATGTACCACTCCTAGCCACGAAATTAATGTAACAGAGCCAAGCTACTGAAGAAATTCAACAAAACATAGCTGAGAGAGAGAGAGAGAGAGAGAGAGAGAGAGAGAGAGAGAGAATCGAGCCCAGGCTGGTTTTGAACCCTTAATCCACTAGCCTCAGTATACCAAATCCCAAGTACTGGAATTAAAGATACCTGCCATCACAAACAAACCACAAAACAAACATATTTGAAGTTTCCCTTGCTTTGGGCCTTGTACCAAGGAATTAAGAACTGAAGAAAAACAGGCTGGGCATTGTGGTGCATGTCCATCATTCCACACTAGGGAGGCAGAGGCAGGATGATCAGGAGGCAGGCAGAGAACTGTTCCCATTGCTGTGAATCCTGGAAAACCCAGGCAGGAGTAGCAGAGGACCAAGTGATCCTAGCTGATTCAAACTTGAAAGACAGTCTGGAGTTTGAAGTAAAGAGAAAGAAGAGTGCACTTGGAGAGGGACACGGTTCTCCAAAGCTTGAATTTTGGGAGAGGTTGGCAACCAGTCCAGATAAAATACACCAAGGCCAACCCAAGGGGATTGGGCCTAACGATTTTTGGAAGTGCTCCCATGTTTCTATTAACCTGTTCTTGCCAGCTCAATCTGCCTCTTTACTTCCAGGTGACTCCCATCCTGGTTGCTATGGATTTATTTATTTATGCATGTGTGCATGTCATGACACATATGTGGAGATCAGAAAACAACTTTATGGAGACAGTTCTCGCCTTCATCTTTACATGGACTCCAGAGATCAAACTCATGTCCCCTAGGCTTGTGAGGAAGCATCTTTACCTGCTGAGCCATCTCAAGGTCCCCATGGTTTAAGTGAACTCTAGACATTGATGTGATGATGACTTGGTCCCCAGCACAGCACTAGTTAATAGCTGTGCCTCCTAGGAGGTCTTTAGACCCCTGGAGGGCATGATCTCCAAGGGGATTGAAGGACCCCTCCTCCTTCCCTTTTCTCTCTTCTACTTCCTGATCATGAAATAAGTGATTTTGCTCCACCATGTACTCCCATCATGATGTGCCTCCATTTTGTGTCTATTGATCATAGACTGTTTTTCTAAAACTGTAAGCCTTTGAAATTTTTAATATTATTTTTAATTAGGGGACTGGGGAGATGGCTCAGTGGTTAAGAGCACTGGCTGCTCTTGAAGAAGACTTAGGTTCGAATCCCAGCACCCACATGGCTGCTAACTGTCTGTGACTCCAGTTCCAGGGACTCTGACACCCTCATTTGTCCTCTGTAGGCACTGCACATACATGTGGACATAACACTCATACACATAAAATAAAAATAAATAAAAATTGCAAAAATTATTTTTAATTATTATTATTATTGTGTCTGTGATATGTGTATGTGTGAGTGCTGGTGTGCACATACCACAGCAAGTGTGTGGAGGGACAGGAGGGCCATGTGGCTGAAGGGATTGGCAGATCCTCCCTGAAACTGCTTGTTACTCTTTCATCTATCTTTATTGAGCAGTTCTTTTTTAAATTTTATTTTTAAATGTGTATGAGTGTTTTGCCTGCATGAATTTAAGTGAACCTGTGTGTGTGCGATACCTGAAGAGGACAGAAGAGGGCGGAAAATTCCATAGGACTCAAGTTACAGATAGTTGCTACCTGCCACGTTGGTGCTGGGAACTGAACCCAGATCCTTTGCAAGAGCAGCCAGTGCTCTTAACTGCTGAGCCATCTTTCTAGTCCCTATTGACCAGTACTGGGAATGGAAGGGTGAAAAAGACCTCGCTTGGCCCTCAAGAAATTCACAGCCTGGAATGAAGGTTGGGAGGAGCTAGAGAGGCAAGGGCAATTACAGACTCTAGGTATCCAAGAGCAGACCTGGAAGACCAAAGAGTGCTTCCTGGAGGAAGTGGTACCAAGATAATGCCTGAAAGTCATTTTTAAATGTATATGAGTGTTTTGCCTGCATGAATATAAGCCCTGTGTGGAGATTCTGGGGCAAGGATAGTTGTTAGTGTATTTAAAGAATCTTCTTCCTCTCCAACTTTTTTTTACTTCAGAATTTATTCATGTGCCTTAAGAGTCCATTCCAGGACCAAAAGTCAGGCAAGAACGGCAAATTCCTTAGGTTTTGTTGAATTCACCTTTTCCAGATCCTTTTCCTCAATGCTTCCTCAAATTCCCCCCTAGGGCTGGAAATAAGGTGGAGAGAGGTCTCACTCTCACTGTTGTGCAGGGTGTTCCTGCCCCAGCCCCATCTGGGAGCTTGACTCACACAGGCAGCAGCCTCGATTACAGCGCTCCCCCGCCCCCATCTGATGGCCTGCTGAGCACTTGCTCAAACTCAGCCCAGATGTCACCTCCTCTGGAAGCCCCTGCTCTCCCTCCATCCCTGGCCAAGATGGCCCTCTGTGTGTATTGCTGGGTGCAGGCTGCAAAGCACAGTGTGAACAGAGCAGGCTTTGGCATCGGAGTCCCACTGTGCTGTTTATTTTCTGGGAACTGCTCTCTGAGTCTGTTTCCTTCAGCATGTGTGAAATGTGGTGCTGGCTTCATAGGGGAGTTGTAAAGATTAAATGAACAAATGTATGTAAGCAGCAGTGATCGGCACACAGCACTCAGTAAGTGGTAGCTGTGGTTACTACCTGGTTTATACTCCTAATTCTTTCTGGCTTTTGTCTTCCCTATATCCTAGAGAGAATCCAGAGCAGAGGGAGGAGGAGGAAGAATAGAGAACAAGGAAAAAGGAGAGGAGAAAGAGGAAGGGGAGGAGGAAGGGGTAAAGGAGAAAGGGGAGGACGAAGAGGAAGATATGCATGGTGGCATTTAGCAGGCATTAAGACAGCTGCATAAATAAGGGAAAGAGATGATAACTCCATAAGGAAGGTTCCAGGCAGGAGGTCTAGAGTCTAGAGCTCCACTCAGGACCCTAGCAAATGATGCAGTTTCTACCTGACATGTGTCCCACTCTGAGGAAAAGCCACCTACTTCAGAGTCTACCCACGCATCCTAAGAGTCCTTTCCAGGACCAAAAACAGAGTGGGAATGTAAGCACAAGCACACTGCATGACTGACAGCAAGTGCCTCTTTTGTCTCACTCTCCTTCCAGTCCTGGAAGGGTATGTGAGGATGAGAGTAGCATGCAAGCCCCTCTATCCTCTGGGCCTGAGCAGATGGGCCAGCACCTGCAACAAGGGACATTGTTTCATATATGAGTTGCTGATCTCTGACTGCTGGCCTTGCACAAGCCAACTAGATCCTCTGTAGAATCAAAGAACAAGATGAAGTTGCCAGGAAGCAGGGGGAGTTGAAATAAAGAAGCCAGAGACAAGTGGGCCTTGGCCAATTGAGCCATCTGCAAGCCAAAGAAAGAGGGGAGATGAGAGCTGGGCATGGTGGTGAGTATAGTGTGGGAGCAAGACTCCCTCTTTGAAAAATAAGTATCAGGCTGGAGAGATGGCTCAGCAGTTAAGAGCACTGGATGCTCTTACAGAGGACCTATATTTGGATCCCAGCACCAACATGGCAGCTAATCATCTGTAATCCAGTTACAGGGGAATCCAATGCCCACTTCTGACCTCCGTGGGCATTGACCAACATGGATGCACTTATACAGTTGCAGGCAATACACTCATACACATAAAATAAAAATAAATGAGCTGGGCATGATGGCACATGCCTTTCATCCCAGCATTCGGGAGGCAGAGGAAGACGGGATCTCTGTGAGTTCAAGGCCATCCAGGTCTACATCGAGAGTTCCAGGCCAGCTGGGGCTACATAGACACCCTGTCTCAAAAAGACCAATAATAAAATAATAATAATAATAGTAATAACAATAATAATAATTTTTAAAAGGATCAGAGGCCAAAGGAAAGCAGAAGGCTGACAGGCTGACTTTAGGCAGAGGACAAAGGAACAATCTTGTCCAGAGATGGAGGTGGGGAGAAGGATGGGGCAGGAACACAGCATGAATAGAGCAGTGTTAGGCCTGCCTCCTTCCTAGTAGCCCTTCAGTTCCAGTCCTGACAAGACACTGAGCACACTGACTATGTTTCTGTCCCTTGCAGCTCAGTAAGCCCGACTCTGCTGTCAACTTGGTGAGTATCTATCCCTCTTTGAGCCTTGGCTTGACTGAAATCTAAAAAGTCCTATCCAAATCAACGCTCTTTTTGAAAATTGTGTAGAAGGAATAGTTTCTATGTTCTTGGCAACTGAGTTCAGTATTAGAGTGCCCCTGACAGCGCAGCTCCCAAAATAGCTTGGTGGCTGGTTAAAGAGCCGGGTAGAGGATCCAATACACACCTGGCTTTGAACCTGAGCCCTGCTGATATGGTCTGCCTCCCCCTCCCATCACATCCTTTGTTGGATCACAAAAGAAAGGAGGAAAGGAGGAACCAGGGCTGGAGTCTTGCCAGTGTCTTCTGGCTGAGAAATGCCCTACCTGCCCCCTTCACACCTTCCTGGACCCACTTCAGCCTTTTCAGAGGATTTCAGCGGCAGGTTTGTTCCAAAGCAAGTGCCACTCCAGGAAGAATTTAAACAAAGAAAGTTTTCTTCTTTGGTATTAGCGTTTCCTGCCTTCCAGCTGTTTGGCTCTCAGCCTGTGCCCAGCCCTCATCCTCCTGGGCTAGAAATCACGTTGACAATGATACTTCCTTGCTTTTCTATGGTGCTTTGTACTTTTTGGAGCCTTTTCTTCATGCTCACCACAGAAACCCAGAGATAGGCAAGAAGGAGAGGTCAAAAAATACCACTTAACATCTCCCAAGCCCCCCCAAAAAACTATTTTTTTTAAATTTTGAGTGTCTTGTGTAGCCCAGACTGGCCTTGAATTTGATATGTAGCTGAGGATGACTTTGAGCCCCAGATCTTCCTGTTTCCACTTTCCAATGGCTGAGTTTACACCCAGCAAAACTATTTATTTATTTATTTTATTTCTTTTTAGGTAAGTCTTTCCATGTACCCCAGGCTGGCCTCCAACTCATGTTGCTCTTGCCTCAGCCTTCCAAGTGCTGGGATTATAGATGTGCATGGCCATGCCTGGCTATTTTAAAAAATAATTTTATGACCTGTAAAGATGGCTCAGTGGTTAAGAACACTGGTTGCCTTTATAGAGGAACCAGGTTTGATTTCCAGCACCTACATGGCAGCTAACAACCCTCTGTAACTCCAGTTCCAGGACATCCAATGCTCTCTTCTGACCTCCAATGGCATTGTATGATACAGGTACACTCACATGTATGCATGCAATACACTCATACACATAAAATTTTAAAAAGATGATAATAATAATTTTAATTAGTCCTATGCCATTTTAAAAACAGATGGAAATATTAAAGTTGAGTTTGTTAGTGACTTGGCCAAGATCACATAACAAGTTAACGACTAAGTAGAGTCTAGGTTTCCAGTCATGGATCAAACTTAAATTTATTCATTTTAAATATTTTATTTATTTTTTATTTTATGTGTATGCATGTATTGCCTGCATATGTAAGTACACCTGTATCATGCAATGCCCATGTAAGTCAGAAGAAGGTGTCTGATCCCCTGGAACTGGAGTTACAGACAGTTCTTAGCTGTCATGTGGGTGCTGGGATTTGAACCTGGCTGAGTTTTCTGTAAGAACAGCCAGTGTTCTTAACTGCTGGGCCATCTCTCCAGCTCCCAATCTTAAATTTATAGTTCTCAGAACTTGTCTCACCGCACCTTGCAAAATGCTACTGACATGGCAAGGAACTGCTAAGAGAAGAAATGTTCTTGCCACTGATGGGCCAGGCTGCAGGAGTCACCCATAGTCACCCCTGCAGAGACTTGGCTATCCCACAGTGGCTTGGGTAACACCATAAGCTGGATTGGATTCAAGGATTTTGTAATAGCTCCTCTGGCATTGGCAAAGAACTGTTGAAAGACTGTTTTCTTGTTTTGATTGCAGAGAACTTGGTGGAAGGCAAAACAGAGACTCTAGAGGACCTCAGGACTACCTGTCAGCACAGTTGAAAAAAAAAAGAAGTAGCAGCAGAAGTAATCATTTTTGACTCTCCTCTCTCACTAATCTTTACTTTGTAACAAAGACACACTTTCCCAGCACCTCTGTTTTGGGCTCCTTTGTCAACTGTGTCCAGGCTCACACTGTGACACACTGAACACTCAGCTGGAGCATTTGAGAAAAAGCAGACCCTGAGGAAACCCAGGAGAAGCTGCTTACTCCCTCTGACTCCTTATCTCCCACTAAATGTTAGAACTGTCCCTTCGTTTTGTTTTGTTTTGAGACAGGGACTCATGTAGCCCAGGGACTCATGTAGCCCAGGGTGTATACTCACTATATACTCAAGAATGACTTTAAACTTCTGATCCTCCAGTCTCTACCTCCTAAATGCTGGGCTGGATTTTTTCCAGTACTGAGGATCCAACCTAGGGCCTCCTGCATGCTACGAAAGCACTCTATCAATCAAGCTACATCCTTAATCCTAGGACTATAGCATGGAGAGCTCACTGCTTGCTTCATAAAATAATTTGGCTCAGGCCAGGCATGATAGCAAACACCTTTAATCCCAGCAGAGGCAGAGACAGGGCAGATCTCGGAGAGATCGAGGCCAGGCTGGTCTACATTAGTGAGTTCCAGGCCAGAGCTATACAAATGAGACTGTCTCAAAAAAAAAAAAAAAAAAAAGGGGGAAAAAAAGAAAAAAAAAAAAAAAAAAAAAAAGAAAGAAAGAAAGAAAGAAAGAAAGAAAGAAAGAAAGAAAGAAACCTTGACTCTATTACTTTATTGTGTCAGCCATCAGTGGGTTCCAGAACTACAAGCCTCACAGCCAGGGAGCTGGCAGTTGCAGTGAACCTTTCCCAAGGCCAGGGCAAAGCTGTTTCAGTTGGGGTAAAGACAGGGAATCAGAAGCAGCTGGAATTTCAACCAGAGCATTTAGTTCAGTGAACTGCTTCACAGGTTACAAGGCCTAAAGGAGGGAGAAGGGGAAGCTGGGGCAAACTAGAGGTTAGCAACTGCAAGAAACTTCCGCCACCCCCAGGATCAAATGGAAGGGTGTGACCTAACACAAAAGCCAATTTACTGCTTATGCTCCTCCAGCACTGTTTCAGTACAGAAGTTGCAGTTAGGACTGCCTGCAGTCTCTGGGGCCTACAGGTTTCAGGCAGTTGTGAGGCACCTGGTGTGGGTGCTGGGAACCGAACCCAGATCTTCTGCAAGAGCATCAGGTGCTCTTTATGGTAGATCCATCTTTCCAGTTCCTGCAGGTATTTTCTTTTATGTGCATTGTCAATTTCCTCTTGTCTACCAAAAATATTTAGTTTACTCCTCTGCTGTCAAATCTCTCAATCAAAACAAATCCGTAAAAAGCCCTCTTTTGATTCTGTTTCAACTCCTGCTTCCTTATATTAGGTCAGAGTAGATTTGGTTGAATGAGACAGGAAGTAGGAGGGCGGTGGATCAGTAGAAGGGGTAAACTCAGGAAGAGCGATGAGGAGCCTGGCAAGAAGGGAAGCAGTGGGCCGAGATGGAGATGGCGGCATCTAGATTTGTGTCAATGGATGGAAAGCAGGAGTGAATTTTGATCCCAGAATAGCCTTCCTTAAGTTCCCCTTTTTTGAGACTCTTCCTGTTTTCTAGCTCCCACACCTTAATTGCTCTGAACTTCAGGAAAGCTTAGGCTCGACTCCAGTCCTGCCATTTCTGAGCTGAGTGATTTTGGATAAATTCCATCTCTTCTTTACATCTGTCCAATGAGCCTAATAAAAACCCCATCTTGCCTGAACAGTGGTGCAAACCTGTAATCACAGCACTTGGGAAGAACATGCTGGAGGACCAGCAGTTCAAAGCCAGCCTCACCTATATAGTGAGTTCAAAGCTAGCCTGGCCTATGAGACTGTCTCAACTAAAAAACCAAAAGAAAATCATCTCATTGAGTTGGTTGGTTAAAGGATTAAATGAAAGCAGCACTGACTAGTTCTTTTTATTATTGAGCTCTTACTCCAACTTATCTAAAACTTTAATCCCCTTAATTGCCATAGTGATTATTTGTTGATCAATTCCTATGTGCCAGACAACATACTAAGGACCTCTTACAAACAGGATTTTCAGCCAGGCATGGTGGCACAAGCCTTTAATCCCAGCACTTGGGAGGCAGAGGCAGGAGGATCTCTGTGAGTTGGAGGTCAGCCTGGTCTACATATTGAGTTCCAGTTCAGCCGGGGCTACAGGGAAACCCTGTCTCAAAAAGAGCCCCCCAACCACCCCAAAACCCCAGGATTCAAAGATTCCTGAGTACTTTCTGCAATTTCTTTCCTCTGACAACGTTAAATATTGGAGTATATATTATATAATAGAGGGTGGATTGGTTTACTTGAATTCGTTTATCTAACAGATATTAAGCACTCACTAAGGTGCCAGATACAAGATCCTGGAGTTCCCAAAATGCATAACCCTCACCCTGAAGGACTCACAATCTGGCCAACATACTGCTACATAATGAAGGTGGGATTTGAGATTTTCTTTCCTTGTGTAGCCTTGTTCACCTCCCTTTGGCTCTAGACCTTTTGACTAATCGTGTTTCTGATTCTGTTTTTCTGTCTTGATCTTTGGATCCCACCTTCATTACATGCCTTTGAATTCTCAGCTCTCCATATGATCAACAGGGGAGAATTTCTGAATTCCCAATCTCTTCCTGCCTGGGCTGCCCCTCTGAAGGAATAGAGTTTAGCATACATCCAAAAGATAGGTAGACACCTGACATAGATTTTACCACATCACATTTTGGGGGGTCCATTTTGGTTTTTTGAAACTGGGTCTCACTGTGCAGCCCAGGTTGCCCCCTCGTCTATGAGCCTTTTGCCTCAGCCTCCTGAGAACTGACATTACAGGCATGAGCCATCACACCCAGCGCCCATCATGGTTTTCAAACATCTTCATTCACTCCTCATTTCCCAATTGCCAAATCTGATGGCCTAGGCATCCCTTGTAGATCCCTTTCACACTTTCTCTCTTTGTGGTACAGCATGCCATTAACTGCCCTTTGTACCCTCCAGTTCTGTAGCTCAGAGAAGTAAACCAAAACCCAGATGAGACTGATTCCAAAGTGTATTCTATTGCTAATACTCCATAAGACCTCCCAAAGTAAACCAAAAGTCTATCTCTGTGCTCTCTAACATGTACTCACCTGCTATATGAAGCTATTTCATTTTTTTTAAGTGCTGAGGATTGAACCCAGGGTATTGAAAGAGCTAGGCAACTACTGTACTGTTGAGCATTTTTTTTTTAAATGTGTCTGAATGTTTTGCCTGCATATATGTATGTGAATCTGTGTCCTGCAGTGCCAGTAGAGGCCAGAGAGAGGGTGTCAGATTCCCTGGAATTAGAGTTACAGATGGTTGTTAACTGCCATATGGGTGCTGGGAACTGAACCCAGGAGCAACTAGTGCTCTTAATCACTGAGCCAGCTCTTCAGCTCTGTTTGTTTTTGAGACAGTCTTACTTATGTAGCTCAGATTACCCTCAAACTCATGATCCTCCTGCTTTTACCTCTGTAGTGCTGGGATTACACGTGTGTTTCACAGGCCAGAATAAACTAAAAACAAAAGTTAGCTAAAATTTCAGTTTCTCAGGTGCATCACCTTCAAGTATTCATTGGTGACTTTAGGCTAATAGCCTCTACCATGAAGAGAACAGTTATAAAATACTTCCATCATCACAGAAAGCTCTATTGAACAGCATTGGGCTCTGCCTTTAATTTGTTTATTAGAAGCTGGATGTGGTGGTACACGCCTTTAATCCCAGCACTCAGGAGGCAGAGGCAGGTGGATCTCTGTGAGTTTAAGACCAGCCTGGTCTACATAGCGAGTTTCAGGCCAGCTGGGGCTACAGGGAGACCCTGTCTCAAAAAGACCAAAAAAATGTATTTATTAGAATCTATATTTTATTTTTGAGCATACACATTGCATGTTTGTGTATGTGCGTGTGTGTGTGTGTGTGTGTGTGTGTGTGTGTGTGTGTGTGTGTGTGTGCCACAGTGCCGGTGAAAGTCAGTGTAAGTTCTCTCTGCCCACTATGAGATTGAATTCAGGTCTTCAAATTCCAAATTTTTATTGCTCACTAAGTCATCTCATCAGCCCCCTGTTTAAGTATTTTATTGTTTGAGACAGGTTCTCATACTATAGCCCAGGCTGACCTGGGACTTGCTATGTAGCCCATGCTGGCTATGATGGTTAGCCTTGGTTGTCAACTTGATTAGATCTGAGATTAACTGAGAGACAATCTCTGGGAGGATCTGGGAGGATATTTCCTGGAAGGGTTTTTTTAAATTGTATTTATTTTTATTTTATGTGTATGAGTGTATTGCCTGCATATATGTAAGCTCACGTGTCATGCAATGCCCACAGGCGCCACGTGGGTGCTGAGAATCAAACCTGAGTCCTCTGTGGAGCAGCCAGTGCTCTTAACTGCTGAGCATCCCTCCGGTCCATTTCCCAGGAGGGTTAACTGAAGGGGGAAGACCGTTCCCCGTAGTGGGCTACACCTTCTGGTGGCCCAGATATAAAGAGGTCTGAGGGGAAGCAGGGCTTCTTTTGCTTTCTTAGATTCATCCCTGCTGGTGAGTGCATCTATGCTGTTGTTGCTGCTGCCAATCATTGCTGACATGGGAACCCAGCTTCTTCAGCCTTTCAACACAGACTAAAGACCAGAAACACTCCATGTGTATCAGTTACCTTTCTGTTGCTGTGATGAAAGACCATGACCAAAAAACACTTGTGGAGGAGTTTATTTTGGCTTATGGTTCCAGAGGGAGAGTCCACAGTGGTGGGGGAGGCATGGCAGCTGGCAGCAGGAACAGGAGGCTGAGGGCTCATATCTTCAACCAAAAACATGAAGCAGAAAGACCAAGTAAAGTTGGGATGAAGTTATGCATTCTCAAAGCCTGCCTCCAGTGACATACTTCCTCCAGCAAGCCTGTACCTCCTAAACCTCCCAAACAGTGTCACCAATTGAGGACCAAGTATTCAAATACCTGAGCCTGTGGAGGACATTTTCTTTCTTTTTTAAAAATAATATTTTGTTTAATTATTATAATTATATTATTATTTGGTCTTTTTGAGACAGGGTCTCCCTGTAGCCCCAGCTGTCCTGGAACTCACTATGTAGATCAGGCTGGCCTCAAACTCACAGAGATCTGCCTGCCTCTGCCTCCCAAGTGTTGGGATTAAAGGCGTGTGCCACCATGCCTGGCTTAGAATTCCTGGTAGAGTGGTTTGAATGAAAAAATGTCCTCCATGGACTGGAGAGATGGCTCAGCAATTAAGAGCACTAGGTGCTCTTGCAGAGGACCCAGGTTCAAATCCCAGTACCCACATGGTGGCTAACAACTGTCCCTAACTCCAGTTTCAGGGGATCTGATGCCCTCTTCTGACCTTGTATATCTTGACATTCTGTTAGTTTCATTCCTCTAGAGAATCCTGACTAATACCCTGGTCTCTAGCACATGCCAATCCTTCTGTCCTAGCCTCTTAAAGGTGGGATTACTGGTGTGAGCCACCATACCTGACTTTGCCAGCATTCTGTTTGTTTTTTGTTTCAGTAGTATTGGGGATTGAATTTAGAGCCTTATGCATGCTGGGCAAGTGCTTTACCACCGAGTTACACCCCCAGTTCAAGGTTCGAGTTTCTAACCTCTTTATGCAACCTCTCCTTTTATTTACTTACAGGGAGTGGACAGCCTTTGTTTGGTCTGTCCAACTTTTACTCCTATTTTTCTGGGAAAAATAGGAAAACTTTTACTCCTATTTTTCTAGCTCCTGCTCTGGGGCACACTTTCATTCGGGGGGGCAGTGCAGGATACAGTCTCTCCACATCAATATTGTTGATTGATGGGTGGGCATTTTGCCAAAGACAGCCCATGCAGGAGCCCTACCATTTAGGAATTAGAGTTTGATCCTAGGAACCAATTACGCAGATGAATTTGTTAATTTTTTTTTTTTTTTTTGGTTTTTTTGGGAAAGGGACTCCCTATAGCCCCACCT
>NW_008340387.1:1606079-1652087 GCF_000622305.1 Nannospalax galili | reverse complement strand
GATCCGCCTGTCTCTGCCTCCCGAGTGCTGGGATTAAAGGCGTGCACCACAACGCCTGGCTTTATTATTTTTTTTTATGTGTATGAATGTATTGCCTGCATGTATGTGAGTGCACTCGTGTCGTGCAGTGCCACAAAGGTCAGAAGAGGGCTTCAGATTCCCCTGGAACTGGAGTTAAGGACAGTTTGTATCTGCCATGTGGGTTCTGGGAAACGAACCCAGGTCCTCTGCAAAAGCAGTCAGTGCTCTTAACCACTGAACCATCTCTCCAGCCCTGAGTTTGTTATTTTTTTAAAAAAATGTTTTATTATTTCTTATTTTATGTATTGCCTGCATGTGAGTGCACCTGCGTCGAATTCCCCTGGAACTGGAGTTAAGGATGGTTCATAGTTGACATGTGGGTGCTGGGAATTGAATCCAGGTCTTCTGCAAGAGCAATCAGTACTCTTAACCACTGAGCCATCTCTCCAGCCCTTCTTTAGTTATTTATTTTTTGAGACATGTTCTTGCTATATATAAGCCCATGTTGGCCCCTAGTGCTGGAATTATAGGCATGTACCACCATTCTCACGTTCTGGATGATGTTTTGTTCCGTTGTTTTTGTTGCTTTGAGACAAGGTCTCTTGTAGTCCTGGCTGGTCTTGAAGTCAAACTGATACATAGCTAAGGCTGGCCTTGAACTCCTGATATTCCTGTACCTACTTCCAGAGTGCTGGGATTACAGATATATACCACCACCCCTGGCTCTGGATAGTGTGTTGAATGGTGATGACCTGGGATCCATGGATGACTATGTTTTATAGGATACGGATGGTGAAATCTGGTCTTTAGAGAGATAAATGACAAAACAGGAGAGATGAGTGTGATGACACATATCTGTACTCCAGCATTCAAGAGGCAGAGGCAAGAGGCTAGAGAGCATCAAGACTAGCCTAGGGTACATACCGAGCTTCAGGCCAGTCTGCCCTATATAGCAGGAACTTTGTCTTAAAAAAAACAAAAGATGGAAGAGCTGTCCATACTGGGTATATGTATGTTGGGGCTCTGTCTCGCCCTGCCTTCCTCAGATGTCTTCATGCTCTGGTGGGTTCTCTCTGAAGCAGGAATGACTCTGGATTAAGGCATCTAGAAGAGAAATCCTATCTCTATTACATCTATATTTCAAATCTTTGAGAAGGCTTTGCTTTGCTTAGTTTGGGTCATGTGTCCATCTGTTAAGAAATGGTGACCTGTCTGAGCAAGCTTTCCTTGAAGACAAAGTTACAAAGGGATTAAATGCTAAAGCTTCAAGTGGGAAGCACAAATCTGGGCGATGAAGGAGAGAGCAGGGAAATCAGAAGCTGGGAAGCAAGGCAAGGAAATATTTGCTGACTGTACTACAGTGAACCATGAAGAACCACAGATAATCTCCTGGTAGTGTGCTATACAGAATGTCTCTAGACAGGCAGGATGGAAAAATTATACCTTGGGACAGTCCATCAGAGGCAGGAGGGAAGAGAAGATTGCTCTGTCCTGCTTCTTCCTGTCTCACCTCCCATTGATGAATCTGTCCCATGGGTAGGCAAATCCCTTGTACTAGGTGGTTTCATTGGCCCCTTTAGCAGCCACTCAGGAAGTCACCCAGCACCTACATGGCAGCTGTCCGTAACTCCAGTTCCAGGAGATCCAACAGCCTCTTCTGTCCTCCGCCGGCATTGCACAACACAGGTGCACTTACCTGTATGCAGGCAGTACATGCATACACATAAAATAAAATAAATTTAAAAAAGCTGATAGTCTATAAACTAAATGATGCTGAGATTCTGAGAAGGCAATATGATTGGTCAGATGGAGTCATGTGTCTGCTCTTGTGGTGGATTAGGGCATAGGAGAGGATTTAAAGTGGGAAGAGGTGGGGAAGCAGCAATGCAGGGCTGACATAAATGGAGGATAGAGGGAAGGAAGGAATTCAGAGGGAACCATCTAGATTGCAGTATGATTGTAGGGGAAGTCTGGTGAGAGTACTGAGGAGTCCTTGAGTTAAAGTAATTCATTAAAGAGTACTGCTTATTCTAGGAGCAGCCTATTCTAAAATTCCTGCTGGATTTTATTATTAGGTAGGAGCAGACTAGACTGGGAAGGAAGGCCTCAGAGTAAGGAGCAATGGATTTCAGATCTTAGCAGCTGGACTATTGATGAACTACAATTCTCCCAGTCAGATTCTGAGAATGACATTCTTATGGTCTTACATTCTCTCCATCCTGAAATACACAGAGATAAAGAAAAATGACTCTACAATCTAAAAAAGGTAGAGGCAGTGGGGAGTAGAGTGCCATTAGCCAGATGAGGTGTCATCACAAGTTCAAGGCCAGCTTGGACTACACAAGACCCTGTCCAAAAAAAATTAAACCAAGGCCTGGTGTGGTGGCATATGTCTTTAATCCCAGTACTTGCAGGCAGAGGCAGGTGGGTCTTTGTGAATTCGAGGCCAGCCTGGTCTACATAGTGAGTTCTAGGACAGCTGAGGCTACAGGGAGACCCTGTCTCAAAACGACAAAAAAAACCGCCCCCCCAAAACAAAAAAGAAAACAGTAGAGTGTCCTCACCAGTTGAAAGGGCAAATGGGTATTCTACAGCAAGACAAACGGTGTCCACTCACAGCTTACAATGTTCCGCTTGGAATTCAAATTTCACATGTCCAAGTCTGAACTGACTTTACATACTGGGTCTCCATCTGGCGACATTCATCCTCCCAGGTGTGAAAACACAGTCACATTAACACATTATTTTTGTTCCCTGTCCCCCCCAACAGTCAGCACCGTCCTTTCAATCCACCTTAGCAATGTCGCTCTACATTTGTTGATGTATTCAGGCCATTACATCTTCCCCAGGCTATTGTTGAAGTCCCCAACTGATCATGCGGAACCCTAGTCCATTTGACTCTCTTTTCCAAATTGTCTTTAAACATAGCTTTAACTACATCGCTTTCATCTTTGGACAAACTTCTAATGAGAGTATTAAATAGTTTAGACACTAGAAAATGATAAGATGGTTTCTCAAAAAAAAAATTAAACATAGACTCACCATATGATTCAGTAAATTCTTCTAGATATATATCCAAAGGAGGTGAGAGAACTCCAACACATACTCCTACACTGATTTTTGTTATAGCTGTTTTGAGACAGAGTCTCATTCTGTAGACCAGGCTGGCCTTGAACTCACAGAGATCCGCCTGCCTCTGCCTCCCAAGTGCCGGGACTACAGGCCTGTGCCACCACTCCCGGCAATTTTTATTTTATGTATATGAGCGCTATGCCTACATGTGTATAAGTACACCTGTGTCGTGCAATACCTGAGGAGGTCAGAAGACTCCCTGGAACTGGAGTTACGGACAATTGTTAGCCTGCATGTGGGTGCTGAGAATCAAGCCCAGGTCTTCTGTAAGAGCAGTCAGTGCTCTTAACCACTGAGCCATCCCTCCAGCCCCTAATGTGTGTCCTTTTGTGTCTGGTTATTTCACTTAGCATAATGTCCTCAAGGTTCATCCATATTGTAGTTTACTTGTAGCTTTTTATTTTATGTGTGTAAGTGTTTTACCTGCATGTACATAAGTGTAGCCCCAGGACAGCTGGGGCTACAGGGAGACCCTGTCTGAAAAACAAACAAAACAAAAAAATTTTTTTTAAAGACACACATTATATAGCTCTCTTTATGTCCCTCAAACCAACAAAATTCTACCACTAACTCTCCCTAACAGGAAATAAAACTCAAGAGCTTTAATCTGACCATACAGATCTTTTCATATGATTCTTCTTTCCCTTAACGGATCTCTTGCTTCCTGTATTTGTATATAGCAAGCTCTTCACGATTCCTTGCCAGTCTTCCTCCACTATTTCAAACCAAGTGGCTGTAACCTGTCTTTTCTAAAGCCCAACAGCACATGGCATGTAACTCTCACCAACTGCCTTCCTCTCAGAGCAAAGGCACACACCTTGAGAAGAGGGTGTGGTTTCAGGAAACTCAGCTGGTCTTCCAGGTCCCCCTATAGTGCTAGAACCCTAAGGAATTTACTGTGCATCCAGAATGACTCTTGAACGTTGCAAACTCACAAGTTCAACTTTTACAGTAAGCAGAGAGATGAACAAAGTCTCCTGTGTTGCAAAGCTTTAATATTTATCAAGCTCATAGAAACTGTTTATAGAAGCCAGAAACTGATTGATTTATAAAGAAAAAGACTGGACATGGTGGCACACGAGGCAGAGGCAGACAGATCTCTGAGAGTTCCAGGTCAGGGCTACCTATTAAGACCTTGTCTCAAAAAAAACCCATCCCAAACCAACCAACCAAACAAACAAGAAAAAATAAAGGAAGGAAGGAATGGAGGGAGGGAGGGAGGGAAATTAAAGCAGCAAGTATCTGTAGTTTCAGGTTACTCAGGAGGCTGAGGTAGGAGGATATCAAGAAAGTAAGCTGGGTTGGAGAGATGGCTCAGCGGTTAAGAACGCTGGCTGTTCTTACAGAAGACCAGGGTTTGAATCCCAGCACCCACATGGCAGCTAACAGCTGTCTGTGACTCCAGTTCCAGAGGATCCAACACCCTCTTCTGGCCTCTGTGGCCATTGCGAGACACGGGTGCACTTACCTACATACAATACAGGCAATACACACATACACATAAAAATAAAAAATTTTTAAAAATAAGTAAAATAAAAGAACGTAAGCTGAGTCGGGCGTGGTGGTACATACCTTTAATCCCAGCACTCGGGAGGCAGCAGCAGGCAGATCTCTATGAGTTTGAGGCCAGCCTGGTCTCATCTATCACGTAGGTAATAACAGGCACAAAATTCTCAATGTTTGGGGTGACTGTTCTGAGACAGGGCCCAGAGTGGCAGTGCTGTGGTTATTTTCTGGGACTACCTTGTTTTGGACTACCATGGTTGATCAAGCCCTTCAGTACAAAGAATCTGCAAATAGGATATACTACATAATCAGTTGACAAAACAAATTATACTTGTTTATTACATTTACACTTGCCTTCTTGAGATTCTTCCCATATGACTCAACCAGTTTGGTCTGTTTTGTGATCATATTAGTAGATGAATTCTTGGGTTACTCCTAGAGACAGTTAATTTCAGGGCTGTATTAGCTTAGGTTAGCTAGATTATGATGTAATAGCAACCAAAGGTCTCACAGTGGCTATTAAGACAAGGGTTTATTTCTTGCACAAATGGTATTACATGTCATGTATGTTAGCTGTGGCTTTGCACATCTTCCTTCTTGGACCAAAGCTGGAGAAGTAGCTTTATTTGGCAGCAGAAAAATAGTAAGAGGCATGGATCATAAATTCCTGCTTGCAAGGGGTTCATGCCAGCACTTCAGGGGTCAAGGGAGGAGGATCGGGAGTTCAAGGTCATCTTTGACTACAGAGCAAGTTTGAGGCTAGCCTGGACTACATGAAGTCCTATATTAAAACAACAAAAGAGAGTTTGTTCTGTTTCTATTTGTATTTTTCTTCCTCTTTTTTCTAGTACTGGGCCAAGGGCCCCATGAAGTCTAGGCAAGAACTAGCCCTCTATTTACATTTCCTGGATCAAAACAAGGCTAAGCCAACTTTGTCATGTCACATGCTTAGCATTGAGGAGGTAGAAACTAGAGTGTTTTGACCCTGTTTCAAACAAAACAGAACAAAACCAATCTGGGCATAGTGTCACAGGCCTGTAATCTAAGCACTTGGGCCATAGAGACAGGAAGATCAGGAATTTGAGATCATCCTAACTACATAGTAAGATAGAGAGCAGCCTGGGCTACATGAGACCCTGTCTCAAACAAGTAAAAACAAACAAAAAACAGGCTCATGAGAGGGTTCCTGTGGATATATTGCTTGCCCTGCAAGCATGAGAACTTCAGTTTGGATCCTCTAAAAGCTAAATGTAGTGATGTGCACCTATAATTCCAGCACTGGTCAGGTAGAGACAAGTGGGTCCCAGAAGCTCTCTCAGCCAGTCTAGCCAAATTGATGAGTTCTAGGTTCATCGAGAGACCCTGCCTCAAAAAATAAGGCAGAGAGCAGCTGAGGAAGACACATTCTAGACTCCACATGCATGTGCACACACAAATGAACACATACATGTAATTTCAAACAAAAAAAATTAAAAATTAAAACTAGAAAAATAACCAATCAGACTACAAATCAAGGCCACACTTGCCAAAATTAGGGTGAGAGGTGCAATTCCCTAGGGACTAGCCACTGTTCAGTGCAGGCACACGTGTGTAGAGGCCACAAGTTGACATCTGGATATCTTCCTCAATGGCTTCTTTACCGGATTTTCTTTCTTTCTTTTTTTTTTTTTAAAAAGACAGGCTCTCCCTGTAGCCACAGCTGGCCTGGATTGGCTATGGAGACCAGGCTGGCTCGAACTCACAGAGATCTGCTTGAGATCCCCCTGCCTCTGCCTCCCAAGTGCTGGGATTAAAGGCATGCACCACCACACCTGGCTCTCTCCACCGTACTTTTAAAAAAGGATTTATCTTCTTGTGTATGTGTGAGTGCCTGCATGTAAGTGCGCCCGTGTCATGCAATGCCCTCAGAAGTCAGAAGGCGTCAGATTCTCTGGAACTGGTGTCATGGACGGTTGTTTGCTGCCATGTGGGTGCCGGGACTCGAACCTGGGTCTTCCGCAAGAGCAGTCAGTGCATTAAGCACTGAACACTACCTAATTTTCTGAGACAGCACCTGGAGGTTACCGATTCAGCTAGACAGGCTGGCCTCCTGGGCGGACCGCTGTGCCCAGCTTTGTATATGGGTGCTCAGGACCTGAATTCCGCTCCTCGTGCTCCTGGCAAGCACTTTACTGAGCCATCTCCCAACCGCACCCACTTTTAACCATTTTATGTGTGTACACCTGCGTCATGGCAGACGTGTGAAGGTCAGAAGCCGGTTCTCCCTGGCACCGTGGGCTCGAACTCAGGTCCCCAGGCTTGCAAAACCATCTCACCCGTCCCTGGCCACCTTTTAATCTTGGCATGCCTTCGACGTCCTTCGTTCCCCACCATTATTCCCCCTCTAGATTCAAAACAAGGCAAAACGCAGAAACCTAGACCCGATTCAAAACCAAGGGGGTCAGAGCTGAGAACCACCAGGCTAGAACGTCCAACGAGGTCACCAAGCCACGCCTCCGGACCCCCAGGAAGGGGGTGGGACCAGAAGGCGCAAACACGCCTTCCCAATTCTCGCGAGACTTCAGGCCGTTCAGCTTCTGCGTACTATGGGACGCTGGGAGTGCGGGCGCCAAGGGAGGGGGAAGGGGAAAGGGAGACGATACAAACGGCGCGGCCGCCATCTTGTTTGCGCCCCCGCTCTGCGCGCGTCCGTTCTTCGTGACGCACGTTTCCCCCTCCCCTCCACCGGGCCGGGCCTCTACACTGCCCGACGCCGCAGAAGCGCGGGGGCGGCTGCTGCTCTTCTCTGGACTCGGGAGGAGAGGCCGGTGAGTGTATGGGCGCTGGTGGGGGTGGACGGGGCGGTGGCGGGCGGGGGGGGCGGCGCTTCCCGCCCGTGGCGGAGCCCTCACTTCCCTCCGCGGCCGCCGCTCACTTCTGTCCGGCCGGCCGCCGCCATGTTATGTCCTCGCAAGGCCCGCCGCTGTCGCCGCCGCTACGCTCGCGGGGTCCGTGTGCTTGGGCGGCCGGGCCCACGGGCTTTCTCCCATTGGCGGAAGGCGACTGCGGGGGGGCTCGCTCGTGATTGGTCGGTGGCGGGGAGGCCGCGGACCTGGCACCTTATTGGTCACGCCGGCTCGGCCTGGGGGGGTGATGAAGGCATTGGCAGCTGTAGGGATGCGCTCATCTTAGGCTCTGGCGGCCGGGGGCGATGACTCCTCTAATGCTGGCGTGGCGAGAGACACCGGGGCGAAGCTGGAGGCCCTAAGGGGAAGGAGAGAGTGGTGGCGTGGCTGGCACTTCGGGGTAGCCTGGCGTACGGCCTGGAATTGGGGGTACTTGTAATTCCAGACTCCTCAGCCTGTTGCAGGATGGGGGCGTGCAAGCCCCTGCGAGGCTTGTAAACAAGGGCCTTTGAGATGCAGGCAGGGGTGCTAGACTTGGAGCGGAGCGTGACCCAGTTTGGTAATGACTTTGAAGTCCGAGCTCATGGCTTGGGAGGAAAGGGAGTGAGGACCTGAAGCACAGAATCAGATTGGGGTTTTTGCTGTGGAATGCAGACTTTGAAACTAGGAAGATGTGGGTGGAGCCCTGGAGTCCGGTTAAAGGACCTGAAATGTGATGTGAAGAGCAGGTAAAGAGAAAGAGGAATCACATTGGATAGAAGTATCAGGTCTTAGAAACTGTCCAATTTAGCACAGCACTGAGTAGAATCAGTTTAATATAGAAAGTATTTTTGGGAGTATTTGTATAACTACGAAGTGTTTTGTTTTTATTTTTAGTTTTGAGACAGGGTCTCCCCGTAGGTCTCCCCAGCTGGCCTTGATCTTACAGCTTCGCCTGCCTCTCCCTTCTGAGTGCTAGGATTAATGGTGTGTGTCACCACTCACAACTTAATTGGGGTTAAGAGAGCAGTTAGAGATTAGAGAGTTTTGTGATCATGCTAATTTTGAGATTTTTTTTTTAATGAAATTTTTCTGCTTTTAGGAAGAATACTTTAAGTTTGAAAGTGTTGAATAAAGCTAAAGGTCTACGACTCTAACTCAGGAATAGTATAGCTACTACCTTGTGTTGACTGCTTGCTTACAAGGTACCAGTTGGGATGTACAAGTACTCTGTGTATAATCCTACACAGATAATACCATTTCATTCTCATTCTATGTGAGGAAACAGAGAGTTAATGAATTTGCTTGAGTTAGATACACTTCCCTGGTGTAGTGTCTGTAGTCCAGATGGTGGGATGGTGCTTGAGGTCAGCCTGTGCAGTATGTTGAGACTCCCTAAAAACAACAAAAAAATAACAGAAACACCCAGGAATTTGCTTAGGTCCACAGCTAGGAAGTCACAGAGCACAGATTTAGACACAGGTCTGCAACTCTTTAATTCCTACACTGAAGAGCTCCTCCTTCCTCTTCCTCCTATCCCTCTTCCCCCTATCTACCCTTCCCCCTGGTTGTTTTTTGAGACAGAGTCTCATGTAGGCCAGGCTGGCCTTGAACTCACTGTGTAGCTGAGGATGATCTTCAGTGCCTGGTCCTCCTGGCTCCACCTCCCAATAGATGGTATTTATTACAGACAGGCTCCACCATACTTGGATCTTGGAGCCCTTATTATTATTTTAAGAAAAATTTATTGCATTTTTATTTATTGTGTGTAGGTGGGTACCTGTGCCATGGTATACTTGTGTGAGTCGGAGAACAATTTGTGAGAGTGTGTTCTCTTCTACCATGAGAAATCCAGGGATTAAACTTAGGTCTTCCAGCTTGGTGGTAAGAACCTTTACCAAATGAGCCATCTACTGACTGAGAGTCATTATTCTGCTTGCTTGCTTGCTTGCTTGCTTGCTTTTTTTGAGAGAGTCTCTCAGTAGCCCCAACTGACCTGGAACTCACTATGTAGACCAGGCTGGCCTTGAACTCACAGAGACCTGCTTGCCTCCTGAGTGCTTAGACTAAGCCACCATAACAGTTTATTTTTGAGCCAGGATCTCAGTATGTAGCCCTGACTGGCTTGGAACTTGCTATGTAGACCAGTCTGGCCTCAGATTCTGAGTTCTGCCTGCCTTTGCCTCCTGAGTACTGGGATCAAAATTATGTGCAAACAAGCCTGGCTTTTTTTTTTTTTTTTTTTTTTAAGCCCTTATTAAACTCTGTATTATCTTGACACTGTAAACTACTATGAAAAAAGAAAAAAAATCGCATCTTAGGTCACAAAGTCATCTTCAGCTCTTTCAGTCAGGTTCTTTGTGCTGAGGCTCTGAAGGATGAGATAACCTTGACAGAGGTCATTTAGCTTTGTAAGGACAGCCATGTCTACCCTCAGTCACTGGATAGATTCTTGGTCCACTAGACAGCATTTCCTCCACCTGTGAGAGCATTGACTTACTGGTAGAGATTACCTTTTAAAGGAAGGCTCTGGGGTGTAACTCAGTTGGTAGAATGCTTTCCTAGCATGCACAAAGCCCTGGGTTTGATCACTAGCCTTGTATAAACAAGGTGTGGTACTGCATACTTAGGAAGACATTGTGGAATGGTTGGGAATAAAATTTGCATACCTGCAAAAACTTTTGTGAAGTTGCAAGATTTGTTGCACCCTTCCCACACTTAGTGTTTCAACAGGGATGTGTCTGATAGCAGAGATAACATCTGTACTCATTTCTAGTATGGGGTTGTGTTTTCTGATCTGCAGAGAGAGAACTTTCTATTGGCTAAAACTTCAGGTGCAATTTAGAGAGCTGAGCTAGAGTTTACCTTTTGCATTTGAATGTTTCTAGAATAGTTTTAAATTACAAGTTTAAATCTCAGTGTCTAAGGTAATGTACTATGTAAGTGAATACTGTCTATTGAAAGTCAACAGTATGTAATATTCAATTATTAACAGTATGTATTATTACAGTTAACAGTAAGATTCAATTATTAATAGATTGCCCTATTTAAATGTGCTCAAAGGTATGAACCATAAATAGTGATCTTAAGTGGCCTTTCAATGAAAGGAGGAATGGGTTGACTTGGAAATGATACTGGTATATAGAGTATTTTTTATCATGCCATTGCTGTAAAGCTGAGTTACTGAAGTAGCTACTCTAATCCCCAAGCTCAGAGGCAGCAGATCGTCCAGAGAGCTATGTGAAGTGAAAGTCTTTGCCCATTGTTAAGAATGCATATCTCTCCGCTGCTGGCATGATAGGTCCATTTTACAAGAGTGAGGGCTAATGAAGTACATGCCATCTTCACAGTTGAATATCTTTGCCGTTTTAAACTGTCTTAAAAATTAAGTACTGTAGGATCTGGAGAGATGGCTCAGCAGTTAAGAACACTGGTTGCTCTTGTAGAAGACCTGGGTTTGAATCCCAGCACCCACATGGCAGCTAACAACTGTCTGTAACTCCAGTTCCGGGGGATCTGATGGCCTCTTCTGTTCTTGTGGGCATTGCATGACAAGGGTGCACTCACCTATATGCATGCAATACACGCATACACACAAAAATAATAAATAAAATATTTTTAAAAATTACTACTGTACCCTGAAATGGTGGCAAGTGCATTATGATATGACAAAGCTTAGGAAGCAGAGTGTGCTTGATTGGCAATAATCTGGAAGGCAGAGAATTATTTACGGTCATTTTCAGTAGTACTAAATTAAAAAAAGGAAAACTCCACATGTCACACTCTTAACCATTTTGGAAAGTTATCTGCATAGAGTTGCCTGTAGTCTTTACTTTATACTAAAATTTTTAACAGAATAGTGACCAAAGTGAAGTGCATTTCTTTATTCTACAATTATTGGTTAGAACCTTTATACATCATATTTTTGTGAGAACTAATAAATGTTTCGTGTTATGATTGGGTGCGTAGTGGAGCCTGGTTGAGCAGTTCTAGTGTAGTTTGTGAATTAAAAATGAGTATTTTGGGAGCTGGAGAGGTGGCTCAGTGGTTAAGAGCACTGGCTGCTCTAACAGAGGACTGGGGTTTGGTTCTCAGCACCCACATGGTGACTAACAACTGCCTGTAACTCCAGTTTCAAGGGATATGACACCTTCCAGCCTCCATGGGTACTGCATGATGTGGGTGCACTTAACATACATGCAGGCAAAACACTCATACATAAAAAATATAAATAAAAATGTAAAAACATGAATGTTTTGTATAGGATAACTTGACCTATAGTAGAAAAAGGCTTCTGAAAATGAGGTTATGTGACTAAGGTTCTAGAGATTAATATGACTTCAAAGATCATCCAGTTCAGTTTCTAATAAATAATATCAATTAGTAGCAGCTCCTTTTTTTTTTTTTTAAAGCACTTACCAGGTACAGTATTATTCTACATGTGTTATTAGCCACCGAGTCCTGGGCCAGTGAGGTGACTTAGTGGGTATGACCTAAGTCTTCATTCCCCAGAACCCATGGTGGAAGGAAAGAACCTACTTCCAAAAGTTGTCCTCTGACTTCCAATGTGCCTACTCATGCATTAATAATAAATACAGTCTATTCAGTCTGATTTAATTTTTTTTTTGTTTTTTTTGTCATTTAAAAAATATTTTTACTTTAAGTGTATGAGTGTATTGCCTGCATGTATGTTAGTGTACCTGTGTCTGTGCGATGCCCACGGAAGTCAGAACAAGGTGTCGAAGCCCCTGGAACGGGAGTTAAGGACAGTTGTTAGCCACCATATGGGTGCTGGAAATTGAACCTGGCTCTTTTGTATGAGCAGCCAGTGCTCTTAAACACTGAGCCATTTCTCCAGCCTCTTGTTATTTTTTGAGACAAGGTCTTTAGCCTCAGCTGGTCTGGAACTTGCTATGTAGACCACACTGGCCTGAGATTCTCCTACCTCTGCCTCCCAAGTTCTGGGGATTAAAGGCATTGGGATTGAAGGCATGGGCCACCAAACCTGCCAAAAAGAAAGTCAGTGTTCTCCCTCCTCCCTCCTTCCTTTCTCTCCCTCTTCTCACTGGCTTCATTCCTTTTCCTTCTCTTTAAATTTTTTTAAAATTTATATTTTATGTCTATGGATATTTTGCCCACATATGTGTCTCATGTGCATGCAATACCCATGGAGGCCAGAAGGCCACATCAGAGTCCCTGGAATGAAAGGATCAGGGCCCTGGGTCTTATACATGCCAGAAAGTATGCTTCCATTGAACTCTGACTGGAGTTATAGATGGTTGTTAGTTGCCCTGTCGATGCTAGGAACTAAACCAGGGTCCTCTGGAAGAGCAGTAAGTACTCTTAACCACTGACCAGGGTCCTCTGGAAGAGCAGTAAGTACCCTTAACCACTGACCAGGGTCCTCTAGAAGAGCAGTAAGTACTCTTAACCACTGAGCCAACTCTCCAGCCCTGTTCCTCCATTTTTGAGCCAGGGTCTAGTGCAACTATATATCCGAGGCTGACCTTAGCCTTCTGTGTGATAGAATTACAGATATACACCACCATGTCTGGCTTCTCATTCTATTTTCAACCTCTGTCTGCTACCATGTCAAACAACAGCCCTTTCTAGAAGTTTAGTGCTTTTTGGTTGGTTTGCACTATCTTAATTGGGCTCCTATTTTTTTAGGATCTTAACTGCCCAAGAAGCCTTCTCTGAGCAACCTGACATTTAAATAGGCCAGGGTGAGATCCTTTTTAACACAACACCATGAATGCCTGTGTTAGCTTTCTTTTTTCTTGTAATAGATTTTTAACCCTCTTGAGGACAGGCATTATATCTTACTTAGTATTCAGGGTTTAGTTAGCACAGTGCCTATTCCTGTATTTATTGAACAAACAAAAATACCCTTAACCTTTTAAGATGTTTTATAGTACCGGAGACTGGCTGCAGTGGATTTTTAGGTAGGTAACATGAGACTACTGAGCTAAAGTCATGGTGATGAGGAATTAGAATCTGAATCTGTCTGGTGCAAAGACTGGGCTTTTTCTGTGCTCTTCCACGTGCTGCTCCTTCTCTTCTTGTCTTTCTGTATCTCTGTTAAGTGTTGAAGCAGCCTGTGACTAGAAACCCCATTCATAGCTTCCAGGTAGCTGCCCCATGTTTGGACACTGAGAGCTGAAGTAGGTACCCCCCTTTCAATAATTTTTATATCCGTGGATCTTAATTTATACTTTGAAGACTATAATTTATTTTCTAAAACCAAATAATTTAGGATTTATCATCTACCCGAAGTCTCTTTTTTTTCCCCCATTCATTAACTAGCTTTCAGTAACCATTTACTAAGCACCAGTGAGTGCTACATTTCTTTATTCTAATGATGCTCAAAAGGTTCCTGGATCCTTGGGGATTATCTTCGAAACTAATTGTTAGGGTGTTATTGTTCTCCTCAGGATTGTGTACATAGGGTCTTTCACATGAGAGGCAAATGCTCTAACACCAAGTCTTATCTCTAGCTTTCTTTTCTTTTACCTTTTGTTTTGAGATAGTATCTCACTAAGTTACCTCACTTATCCTCCTGCCTTAGCCTGTAGCTGGGATTATAGGCTTGTACCACCAAGCCTGGCGTTTTTTTTTTTTTTTTTTTTGCTTTTTGAGACAGGGTCTCCCTGTAGCACCAGCTAGCCTGGAAATCACTATGTAGACCAGGCTGGCCTTGAACTCACAGAGATCCACCTGCCTCTTCCTCCCAAGTGCTGGGACTAAAGGTGTGTACTACCACACCCAGCTCTGTCAGATTGTTTTGAAAATAGGTTGAAAAAAAAAAAAAGAGGTGGGTTTGATTTGAGAAGTAGCTAATAGTTATTCAATACCAAGTCAGTTGAACAATTTGGGGCAGAAACTGTAATCAGGTAGCCTCTAGTTTTCTTTGATTTGCTTATAAATTTTTAAAAGGCTTTGAAACAAAATTTAAAATGGAAAGATTTGGCATTAAAATGGTACGGCTTTTGCGTCTTAAAAAAAAAACCAAAACTCTGAAGATCTTAGAGAGATAGACCAGTATTCCTACATGACCCAGCATGTTCCCTTTTAGTTAGGACATTTCACCCTACAATTTTCCTTTATTTCCACTACTCCCTGTTAACTGACAACTGTGGCTAAGGGTGAGATTGGTTTAAATCTTTTTGAGGGTAGGGGGCAAGGGATAGTTGGTTTTTGAGACATGGTCTTGCTACGTAGCCCTGATCCTTGTTGGTCTGGTGCTTACTGTGTAGCCCAGGGTGGCCTTGAGCTCTTAGAAATTCTCCTGCCTCAACCTTTTGAGTGCTGGGATTACAGATTTGCTCCTGGTTTAAAATCCCTTCTGTGCTAATAAAGATGTGTTTAAAAAGTATGTATAGTGTTTGTAAGCACCATACTAAATGTATGTTGAGGTGTTTATTGAGTACCCACCATATTCCGGATTTGCCGAGTGCTCTCATTTATCTAAACACTCCTGTGAGTTAATACTATTTTATCACTTCAAACTTGAGGAAATGAGCTCAGGAATGGTTAAGTAACTTGACTAAGATCATACAGCTAGTAGGCATGTAGCTATGATTAAAAAATTAGTGTTTTGGCCAAGAGCATCAGTTCTCACCTTTCTGTGAGCACATTGGAGCTTAAACCATGTAACCTGAGTTATTGGTGTTATCGTGCAGTGACCACAGTATTTTTTAGGGTGACCAGATGCAATTATGTCATTGAGGGCTGCTGAGATGCAGGGCCAGGGAAGATGTCCCATAAGGCACTTAGTCCACAGTAATAGCAGCTAGAGAAGAGAAAGCTACAGTGAGTGAATAGGTTAGGCTGCCAAATGGAAATTTAAGGGTAATTTGAGTTCTCTTCCCACTGTGGTTTGAGCTCTACTATGGTGACTGCTGATGAGAAATAGGAGTTGAAATGTTTTTCTTGTAAACTGCCAAGAACTAGTAAAACCTATGCCCAAGAACTTCACAGAGTAGCTGGGGACATGATTGTTTTAATCTGGTACATCAAAAGCAGAATTGAAGGGCAGACTTTTGGAACAATAACCAGACCTCGGCTGAGATTGGTGATGAAAGGTCTGGATTTCCGTCCTAAAAACCAGAGATTTTCAGTACCAGCTGGGAGTCCTCCCACACTGCCCTTTATAGCTGAGGAAATACTTGCTGCAGGATGTAGGGTAAAGAAGAGACATTACCTCAAAGTCGCTTTTAGGGCCTTAACTTAGGTCTTGTTCCTTTTTGCACTTTAGTCTCTCTGTCAAAACAAGGAGGTAGAGTTAATTGAATGACATTTAGCACTTTATATTTTTTCAATGCTTATTTAATCACAGAACAATATACTTTGTTAGGTAATTTAATCCTTACAATGACCCTGTAATATAAGAATGTTAACTTGTGTATTACAGATGAGCAAACTTAGGCTCAGATTTAGTCTGATGTCATATAATTAACATTTTAAGTAACAGGGCCCCAAATCTATAAGTAACTCTGTGGTCTCCACTGGTGACCTTCAGAACCCTAGAATGTTTCCAAAAACTACAGTGAGTCAAAGAAAAATACTTCTTACCGCTCCTGAAATCTGTCTTGCTGCTTATTCTTTAAAACAAAATGAAGCCAGGGGTGGTGGCACACACCATTAGTCCAGCACTGGAGGGGACTGAGGCAGGCGGAGCTCTGTGAGATTGAGGCCAGTGTGGTCTACTTAGTGAGTTCCAGACCAGCTGGGGCTACAGGGAGACCTTGTCTCAAAAACAGCAAAACAAAAAAAACCACACAAAACAAAGCCCACGGGCTTGCTGTATAGAACTTACCAGAATTCTAAATTCTCTTGCATCAGTATCCCTACTCATTGGCTGGGATTACAGGTGTATGCTACCATCCTGGATCAAGAGTTCTGATGTCATAGAAGGCAATTTTTTTTTCTATCACATTTTAAATATAGGGCATGGTGATGCAATTCTTTTGAGATGCCACTGTCTCTGCCACCAGCTTCATATATTACCCTTAATTTTTCCTGTTTTGGTTAGTTTATGTTTTAAAATAAAGTGCCTTTCCCTGGTAATATGTGTTTTAAAAATTATCCTGAATATAATCATAGGCACCTTTTAAGAAATCCTGACAACTGTTGTATGGGCATCACATCAGCTTCACTCATCGATAGATTATTAAGAAAGCTTTGTTTTCCTTTGGATAACTGCCCAATTTTCTTTTTCTTCTGTTAATGATCAGTAGAAAACTGAAGGTAGATACTCATAACTTTCCAACCTTGTGCATATTGCTTCTCTGGTTTACTGCCGTAGGCTACTGTAGCAATAGCTTACAGACATCATTCATGACCAATCAGAAGCAGTTAAATTATCTTAAATATTTTAAATGGAACTCGCTAGCCAATAAGAAATCTTTTGGGTGGGAAATGTAACTACCCTTTCCTTTGGTTTTTAAGAATAATTCTAAATGTACAAGCCCCTGTTTTAGAAGCACATGAGGCCATATGCAGCTGCTGTGTGCATTTGCTGGGTATTTCCAATCCTTAAGTTCCCCGGTTTGAAGCTTAGAATCTGACCCCTATTCTGCTTCTCAAGGTAACTTTAAAACAGGAAGTGTACAAAGGAGGTAACTGATGACGTTAACAGCCAATCATGGCTTTGTGTTCTTAGCTGATAAAGCAGCTCAGCCAATGGGACTGCTCTGGAGGCAAGGTTTGGTGTCAAATAGCAGGCTAGATTGAATGCCTTTGACTGTTAAAGTGGAAGGAGGCTGCAGGCTTCATTGGAGCCTCGGAGTTTTTCACTGAGGCAGGGGTCAGCTGAAAGACAAAGAAAAATGGCGAATAGTTTGCTGGGGGGTGGGAGGACAGCTGTTCAGGTTTTCACTGGAGTGGACATTCCAGAATCAGGTTTCTGCATCTCCTGCTGCCTTTTGTTTCCTCCGTCCTTTTTTCGGGGGGGAGGGATAGAAATGACTTAAATTCTCCCTGCCCAAGGAGATATAAATAACTACATGTAAAATTAATGCAGTTCCCGGTAAGTTTAATTCTTTTTTTTGTGTCTTAAAGTGATAGAGACTGTTTAGCTTCAGAGAGTGTAGACAAGTTGCACTGTTTCAGAAAATGGCCACTTTACATTCCATGCATACCTTTTTGGTGCACCTAGACTACCTTGCTGTTTGGATTTTGCATGTCCTTCAACTAGGATTTCTTTTCCTAGTTGAGTCTGACAAGCTAGATAGAAGAAGGGCTAATCATTTTTCAGAGCATACAGAAGCGAAGCACTTTCTCTTTGCATTGGGTAAACTTAACTGTTTTCCAAATAATTTTCCTTTGTTCAAGTGCACTGGAGCTTTCCTACAGAATAAGCTGAGTTTTTGTAAGAGTTTTTCTATATCTATGTACTTTATTGACATTGATGCTTTTAAAAGTTAGAGGCCACATTATTGCTCTTTGAAATTTACATGAAAATATGATTTGCAACTAATGCAGGTTTTAATGGCAAAGGCCCACATGCCATCATGAAATTCTCCCATAACTTTCTTGATTTACCTGTCTGCCTCTACATTTTAGTAAGAATCAGTTAAGTCTTTGTTTTAAAATGTTCCTTTTAGTTTGGCGTGCTGGTTAGAGTCATACTTCTTCAGTTACGCTGCAAGTGACAAGAGCTTATCTCTTTTTACCAATTTCAAACATTTTGTCAGCTTTTGATTTAGTTCTTTAAAATTATATGAGCAAAATGCTTTTCATTTTCAGTATGAAATATTTAAACTGTTTACCTGCAATTTGTAAATAGAAAAGTTAAGAGTATAGATACCCTATTTTTTGCCCTTGATATTTACCCCCTTCATTAAGGCTATGAAGCTAATATAGGTTGCTAATCTGTGACTAGTCAGTGCTTGTGAATAGTGAAATCATCAGTCCCAGATACTAAGATATGTAATATGCCTGATCTTTTAAAAAGCAGTTCTTTGTTTTCTTTTTATTTGCAAATATCGAATGAAGGTCATTGGCACATTTCTGCAGCAGACTCAGTGTAGAGCTGTGAGCTAGCAGCACTCGGTGTCTGGGTAGGGAAAACGATCAGGCCTTGTTAGAGAAGTTTGGAGGCTGTTGCTCTGCTTCCCCTTGCTTCCCCTTGAGGAAAGGATTTACCTGAGGGGATTCAAGGGGGTTTAGGTTTTTTGGTAGAACAACTCAAGCTCCTGGATGCAGGCCTGTGTCGCTCTTTGGAAAAGTGACCTTGAAAAACTGCCGAGGAGTTGAAAAATTAAAGGACAAAGTTTGTTTATACAGATCTGAATTGAAAAGCTCTATTAAAGATGAAAGGTTGTACTTCTGGATGTTCAAGTCCAGTGGTTCCTAGGAATCTGTTACAGGTTCTAATTAGGCGTTTTTAAGCAATAAGACAATAGGCCTGCATTCACCCTCTCTCCCCTTGCTTTTTCGTGCCCCCCGCCCCCCAGCAAATTTTCTGTCCTTTTGCTATGATAGTTCAGGGAATTACCTAACAGATCTAGAATTCCTTGCATGCCCCCCTTGTCGTCTTTGTAATCTAGAGGGTTGTTAGTGAAGAGGGTGGTATTTTAGGAGTTCAAAATAGTTGTATTTATGAAACTCCTTTTGTGGGATTGGAATGCTTATATTAAGAAAATGTTCAGTCTGGGAATTTTAAGTCCTAAGAGAAAGGAATATATGCTAAGTATTTTAAGCAATGATTATTTAAATTTATCTTGTACAGGCTGTTGATGTTTATGTTTTTAGTTGTGTCAAGTTTTATATATTATTTGCAAAACAGATGCAGGTACTCAGTGACCCTGTTGGCTCTGAGAGAAGACCTGGAGCAGAGAAGTAAAAGTAAAGATGGGGAAAACTATGAACTTGTGGAGTTAGCTGCTGAGAAACACATCTAGCCAAATTATTTTTAACGTTACCCACTACTTGGGAAAACACACATAGGCATGTCTGTGCAAAACCTGAAGCAACTAAGATATTTCCTGTATATTGAATGGTATTTGTAGGTCCCTTCATTTGATATTTTGTTGAAGAGCATTTATACAGTCCTATCATTTAACCCTTCAGACAGGTAAATGTTTTCTAGAGAAATGAGGAAACCTTTATATCCAGAAAGAGCCAAAGTCTTTTGGAGCTAATTGTAACACAGACTGGAAGAGGCCAAGAGGAATTGGGGTTGAGGAGGTTTAGCTGGGGCCTTGCATCTTTTTGTTTTTCACTCTGGTAACAGTATTTTGAGACAACACAGTACAAGCCATTTAAAGTCTAAAGAGTCCTTTGTTCAAGTCACACTCAGCTTTGTGAATATGGGCAAGCCTGCCATTTAGGGTCAATGTCCTCTCATATAAAAATGGGATCTAACAGACTGGAAGTGTACCTCAGTTGGTACAGTGCTTGTCTAGCCCTGGGATTTGCAGCCCAGGATGTATATCAGTAGGCCTGGATTTGATCCTCAGCATTGCTTTTATAAATCGGGCATTGTGGCCCTACTGTAATCCTAGTACTTGCGAGGTAGAAACAGGAAGATCAGAAGTTCAGATCATTCAAGAATGACTTGGGATATATCTCACGAAAGGGACCTAAATATAGCATTTGGGGTTTGTATTTTTGTGTGTGCAAATTGTGCACACGTGTGTGTGTGTGTCTGTGTGGAGGACAAAGGTTGACATTGATTTCATTTATCACTCCCGCCTTAGTTATTGAGGCAGGGTTTCTCACCATTTGGCTAGACTGGCTGACCAGCAAGCCCCCAGGATCCTCTTGTCTCTGTCTCCCAGTTCTAGGATTACAGATAGACCTGCACCACTGTGCCTGACTTTTTATGTGGATGCTGGGGATCCAAACTCAGGCCCTCATGCTTGTGTAGTGTACGCACTAAGCCATCTCACACCCCCCCCCCTTTTCCTTTCTTTAGAAATTCTTCCTTTTTTGCCCGGTGTGGTGGAGCACATCTTTAATCCCAGCACTCAGGAGGCAGAGGACACACACTGAGTTCAAGGCCAGCTGCGGCTACAGGGAGACCCTGTCTCAGAAAGACCAAAATGAATTAAAAAAATTTTTATCTATTATTTTTATTTTATGTATATGAGTGTATTGCCTGCATGTATATTAAGTACACCCATGTCATGCAGTGCCTGAGGAGGTCAGAAGAGGGTGTCAGATCCCCTGGAACTGGAGTTAGGGCAGTTGTTAGCTGCCATGTGGGTGCTGGGAATCGAACCCAGGTCCTACGAAAGAACAGTCAGTGCTCTTAACTGCTGAACCATCTCTTCAGTCCCCCAATTTTTTTTTTTTTTAACAACAACAAAACCATTATCTTGCCAGGTGTGGTAGCATTGATCCTAGCACTCATGAGGCAGAGGCAGGTGGATTTCTGTGAGTTTAGTACCAGTCTGGTTTACATAGCAAGTTCCAGGCCAGCTGGGGCTATAGGGAGACACTGTCTTAAAAAAGATTAAAAAAATTTTTTTTTAAATTTTATGTCTTGAGTATATTGCTTGCATGTACGTAAGTGCACCTGTGTCGCACAATGCCTGCAGAGGTCAGAAGAGGGCATCAGATCCCTTGGAACTGGAGTTACGGATGGTTGTTAGCTGCTATGTGGGTACTGGGACTCAAACCCAATCTTCTACAAGAGTGGCCAGTGCCCTTAACTGCTGAGGCATCATTCCAGCCCCCTTTAAAAATTCTTTTAAAATTACATTTTATTTATGTGTGTGTGTGCACATGTGCGTGCGCATCTGGAGGTCAAAAGACAACTTTTGGGAGTCAGTTCTCTCCTTTTACCATGTGGATTCTGGGGATTGAACTCAGGTCACAAAGGCTTGGTGGCAGGAGTTTTACTTGCTAAGCCACGCCCCACCCCCCCTTTTTTGAGACAGTCTCATGCAGCTCAGGCAGGCCTTTGATTCTCTCTAGTCAAGGATGACCTTGGGTTTCTGCCCCTTTTGCCTCCCCCTCTTCAGGTGCTGGAATTATAGGTGTGTGCCACCATACCTTAGGGCCAAGGATCAAACCTAGGGCCTTATGCATGCAAGGTTCTATTAACTGAGCTACAACTGATCTAGACTTTATGTACATATTTCTATTTGTTAACAGGATTCTGTCATATACTTATTAAATTTTAAAAATACTCTTTTGTATGTGTGTTATGATGTGTATGTGTGTAGGTATGCAGGTGTGCATGTGAAATGGCTCTGTGTGTGTGTGTGTGTGTGTGTGTGTGTGGACACTTCAGGAGTCATTCTCTCCTTCCACTGTGGGTTCCAGAGATTGAACTCAGATTTCAGCAAGTACCTTTTGAAATTGCGAAACTATCATCCATAACAAGAGTCCCATGAAGAAATTTTAACTCCTTTGTCCAAAATTAAGGGCTTTGTCTAGAGGATCTAGTAGTTTGTCATCCCTTGAGTAAATGAGTTCAAGGCTAGCCTAAGCCCTGCTTCAAAAAACAAAACAAAAAATTAAGGATCTCAGAATACGAAGAGGTAGGAATGTTGCTTTTTAGGAAAAAATTTATTCTTTACACACGTGTGCATGTGCAGGCATGTGTGTATATAGAGCGTGTGTGGAGATCAGAAGACAACTTTCAGGAGTCACTGCTGTCCTCGGGCTTGCAGAGAAAATGCTTTTATCTGTGGAGCCATCTCCTGGCTGTATTTTACTTTAACTTTAAAAAAATTTTATTTTTATTTTATGTGTATGCGTGTATTGCCTGCATTTAGGTAAGTGCACTCGTGTTGTGCAGTGCTCGTGGAGGTCAGAAGAGGCTGTCGGATCCCCTGGGACTGTAGTTATGGACAGTTGTTAGCTGCCATGTGGGTGCTGGGATTAGAACCTGGATCTTCTGCAAGAAAAACCAGTGTTCTTAACTACTGAGCAATCTCTCCAGTTCCTGTATTTTTTTAAAAATTGGAATTCTGCTTTTAAAAAGAGACTGCTGGAGCTTGCCTCCCAAGACCAGCACTTGGGAGGCAGAGGCAGGCAGATCTCTGTGAGTTCGAGGCCAGCCTGGTCTACATAGCAAGTTCCAGGTCAGCTGGAACTACAGGGAGACCCTGTCTCAAAAAGACCAAAAAAGAGAAATTGCTGGGCCTGGTGGTACATGCTTTTAATCCCAGCAATTTAAAGAGATCATCAGATCTCTGTGAGTTTGAGTCTAGCATGGGCTAGCCAGGGCTACATAATAAGATCCTATCTCAAAAATAAACAAACAAAAGAGCCAGATGTGGTGATGCATGCCTTTAATCCCAGCAGGTAGAAGCAGGTGCATCTCTGAGTTCAAGGCATGTCTGGTCTACATAGTGAGTTCCAGGCCAGCTGGGGCTGGAGAGATGGCTCAGCAGTTAAGAGCACTGACTGTTCTTGCAGAGGACCCAGGTTCGATTCCCAGCACCCACATGGCAGCTATGAATCGTCCTTAACTCCAGTTCCAGGGGAATCTGAAGCCCTCTTCTGACCTCCGCAGCATTGCACAACACGACAGATTAAACAACAACAACAACAACAAAACAACCCAACAAAACAAAAAATAAAATCAGCATTAAACTTAGGAATCTCTCAGAATAAAGACTGGGAGCCTGTTCTGATTGGATGCTGAGGTCTGTGTTATAATGCAGGCAAGTTGTAATGGTTGCTGATGTTTACTTAGAGGTTACATTTTAGCTTGTGTGCTAAAGGAACTTTTTTATTTGGTTGCTCTGAGGTCTATGATCTTTCTGTATTTGAGTTTGGAAGGTAGTTACAGCTTGCAGTAGGAGCAAGCAAGTAAATGTTGGGATGAAGACTTTCAAAAGAAAATCAGTCTCATTAAAATCTAAGCACTAACATAAATTTCACACTTCTGTAACAAATGGTGGAAGCCCCTGAAGATTGCTTTCACACCCACTTAATATGCTTAGTGTTACCTATTTTTAGGGTGACCCCCCCCCCAGTTGATACTTTGTGGTATTTGTTCCCCTATCCTATTAAGTTACTTTCTCTCAGGCATGATCAGTCAGCATTGATGCCTGTCTTATTTTTGTGCATTGAAAAAAAAAATACAGAATAAGATTCAGCAAAATTAACATTGACTTAGCCAAATAGCATTCCAGTTCCAGGGCTGTGACTGTCTGAAAACAGCATCCTTTCTGACTGTAGGCTTTAGTTACTATAGGGCTTTTGTTCTTAAAATAAGACTAGGCTCCTTTTCAAGAAGCTATGTGCTTTTGTAGGGGCTTCAGGAACCTAAAAAACATTTTTTATTACTGCTCCTCACCTTCTCTCTCTCTCTCCTTCTTGTTCCTTTTCCCTACTGTCCTTCTCTCCTTTCCTCTACCACTGAGCTACATTCCTAAGTCCCTTGAAACTCATCATGGTCTTAGGGAGTTAGATTATTTTTGCCCATGTGTATCCCCAGTAATATGCATGTAAGCTTTAAATACTCCTAGATTAGGCTGATGAGAATAATTTAGGTAAACATGCTACCATGCTTCTAGCCCCTTGGAATCTTGGGAACTCATCTAGGTCTTATAAAAGAGCAAGTGAGGCTCAGAGAGATTAGGTGCTCTATTAAGATCTTTTCAGCTTTTTAGTGACTGGCCTATATTAAATCAGATTTGACTCTTGCTCAAATTCATCGTTTTTATCTGTCCTGTTTTTCTTCCTTTTGGTACATCTGTACAGGTTTGCTGTTTGGATACAGAAGGAAGAGAGAAATAGACCAACGGAGGCAGTTCAGACATCTAAGGTGGAGTCTGTTGGTTAGAAAGTTTGCTGTGGCAGCAAACTTAGTGTCCCTTTGGGATCTGAAAAATCTCTTGTCTCAGCCAGTTGCTTGTTGTGAAAACTGAGAATCAGCCAGGAATCTAATGGTGTCCACCTGGCTGAGAGGTGTCCCAGAGAACTGGGTTACTTTGATGCATTACAAGGAAGTAAAGTAAAGTAAGGTACACAAGTGTAACACCTGCATGCCAGCTAGTTCTTATTTTTTATAAGTACATTTCAAGAACAAGTTAACTCTCCAATATGTTTGGGCCTAGTTCTTTTTTAAACTTTAAAAAAAAATTTATTTTTATTTTATGTGTATGCGTGTATTGCCTGCATACAGGTAAGTGCACCTGTGTCGTGCAATGCCTGCGGAGGTCATAAGAGGCTGTTGGATCCCCTGGGACTGGAGTTATGGACAGCTGTTAGCTGCCATGTGGGAGCTGGGATTCGAACTTGGGTCATCTGCAAGAACAACCAGTGTTCTTAACTGCTGAGTCATCTCTCCAGCCCCTGGACCTAGTTTTTTAAGTGAATCTTCAAGGGGATATATTTAGTGAAATATCTCAACATTTAAGCATCTGACAAGACTAAAATAGGAATTATTGTCTACGTACGCCCAAAATAATAGTTTTAACTATGGTAACTTGATTTTTCTACCAGCAAAATAGTATAATTTGGGTGTATGCTCATGTATGTCTAAGTAGTTGTGAATTTTTGTTTTTTGATTATTTTGTAGGCCATTTCTAGAACTAAAAGGTTTCTAACCACCATTATACACTTGAACAAAAATTAGTTTATTGAAAGAATGAAGAATTAAATTTATAACTTATGTAATATTAAGTCCTGAAGTATGCTGTGATTGAGACTTATATCTAGTAGCTATAGCTGGATAGTATGCACCTCATGTTTGCATTATGTAGAAGGTTAGTTTTATTAATTTGTTTTGAGTATTGGGGCGAGCTCTTTAGAACTGGTCAGTTTTTATTTGTATTATTACCCTTATTTTTTCTCTCCCTGTGACTTTCCAAAGTCAAACTCTCCCATTTAATAATTGATCCAAAGATTTTCTCTACTCAAAGCATTATAAATTAAATTACAGTTCATCTCCCTGCAGTTAAAGAGGCAAGTTAAAGGATAAGAACTATAAATTCCAGTGTAAAGGAAGAACTAAAGAAAAAAACAACTTGTAAATGTTTAACTTTTTAAAAAGCGGCACAACATAGCTTGTGTGTGACCTTGTGTTTCTTTGTTCAAAGGAAGAAAGAGTACTAACACAGCCAACTAGAGTGCTGATTTGGTTATCCTTTTTTCCTGGAAGTACTGTCATTTTGATCCATTTTCTTGGTGTTATTATATAGAAAACTAAGGGAAAGACTTAATTGATTGGAAATACTCAGATCGAACTAGGTTTTCTTTTTTCTACCTATATTACATAGTTCTTACCTCTTACACAGTAGGTGATCCTGAAGTTTGACACTTTACGCTTTCTTTACCAGTTTACTGTGCATGCGTATTTTTTAATGTGGAAACCTTAAAAAAAAAGTGCACAAGTAAAATTTTACTCCAGATCAAACAATCTGGTAGGGAAACTGATGATGCATATCAAGTATTAGGAAGTGGTATGGAAAGCACATGTAAAGTACATAGACTTTAGAGAATTTAATTAAACTGGGAAAATTGCTCAGTTGGTAGAGTCCTAACATGCATAAAGCCCACCAGCTGCAGAAGCAGGCCTCTGAAATTTTAGCACTCAGGAGGTTGTGACTGGAGGATCAGAAATTCAAGGTCATTCTTAGCTACATAGTTTAAGGCCAGTCTGGACTTAAAAATTTTTCAAAGAGATGAGATCTCAGTTTAGGAAGGAAGGCAGTTGAACTGGCTGTTGAACTTAGGGAGGTAGAAACAGGGACATTCCAGGCATAGGGAACATCTGGAAAAAGGCCATAATTCACAAAGTGGAGCTTGCCCTGAAGAGACCAGTAAATAGGCTTAAAGCATAAAGAAATGAGTGAATGAATGACAGGAAGGAGTGGTGAAAGAAAGGGGTCTGGGGAAATTGGGATCCTACATTGGAAGGCTTTGACTGCCAGGCTAAGAAATAACAGGCTGTGCTTGACATTGATGAGTGTTAAAGATTTGGGTAGTAGATTGATGTGGCTTTATCAGAACTGTGCTTATACTAGCTCTATTACATATCCTGTATAAAATGAAGAGTACACTAGAAACTCAACTATACAGTTAGATGACATACCTAGGTTCACAATCCTAGTAGGTGTGTGGGCTGTATGTGAATAGTTATGAATGTGGCCCAGCACAAAATCATAAACTTCAACCATTTTAAGATTTTTTGGTGTGTGTGACGTTTGTTCTTGCTGTTCTTGGAACACAAACTCTGTAGATGACAACAGTGTCAGAAGATGACATGCGTGGCATGTGTTACAGTGTCAAAAAGTTAGACATGCTTGCTAGGTGATTGTGTGATGGTACTGTAAATGGCTTAGGACTGTATCTGGCTCACAGTGATGGCTGAATGGGCATTATTTTCTAGAAAAATATTTTATTTATAATTTTTATTTTATGTGTATGAGTGTATTGCCTGCATGTATGTGAGTGCGCCCGTGTCATGCAGTGCCACGGAAGTCAGAAGAGGGCTTCAGATTCCCCTGGAACTGGAGTTAAGGACATTTCTTAGCTGCCATGTGGGTGCTGGGCATCGAACCCGGGTCCTCTGCAAGAGCGGTCATTGCTCTTAACTGCTGAGCCATCTCTCCAGCCCTGGGCATTAACTATTATCGTAATCATCATCTTTATTATTGCATGGTGGTGATGGAGGCTTGAATAGAGATAGTGGCAGTATTGAAGAAAGGTCAGGTGAGGACACTGTTGGATACTATTATTACAAAATTCAGCAGTTCATGGAACTTGAGGGATGGAAGAGAAAAGAGATTCTAAGTCTGAATGACTAGTATAGACACAGAAAAGGTGTAGAAAGAGCAGGTTTGGAGAAAAGACAAATTTGAGTTTGGACATGGTGAGTTTCAGTTCTGCATAGCTTTCTAATTGGAGATATCCAGCTGACAGATTGTGGGAAATACCAGCCTTGGTGTAGTATATTTGGGTTCCTATTTTTCCTCCTCCTCCTCCTCCTCCTCCTCCTCCCTCTCCCCCCCTTCTTTGACAATATGCGATATTGAGCATGGTGGGCAAGCACGTTACCACTGAGCTATAGCTCCAGCCTACATATTTGTAACTTAAATTCACCTCTGTTATAGCTGAACCAGGGTGACAGATTGAAAGATAATCAAGGGAGAGAATGGCCAGAATTTACAGTTTTGTGTCAGAGAGAGAAACAAAAAGTGTCAGACCCTAAAGTTGATAAATCCAAAAACAAGCATGGTGGCTTTAATTTAATTGTCCTCTAAGCTTTTTTGATTATGCACCTCTATTTGAATGGGAAACTCACAGGTGGAAGGTAGTGTTCCTTTCTCTCTCTCTCTCTCTCTCTCTCTCTCTCTCTCTCTGTCTCTTTTTGAGACAAGGCCTTTCTGTAGCCCCAGCTCACTATGTAGACCAGGCTGGCCTTGCTCTTACAAAGATCTACCTGCCTCTGCCTCCCAAGTGCTAGATTAAAGGCATGTGCCACCACACACAGGTAGAAGGTAGTATTCTTAATTTTGAAAGTTACTGGTTAATTTTTAAGTTTAAAACTAGACAATATCTATAACCAGGCATACAGAACAAGGTAAAAGTGTTGTTTAGTTCCCATCTTCCTCAGAATGTTTTGAGTTTCATGTGTGTATGATACATGATCTTGGGTGAACGTATCTTAAGCTAATATTGACATTCTTTTCTATGTGCCTTGACATGTAAAAGAAATATTGTCCTAGAACTTGGTGGTCTTCCCTTGCTCTGAAGATGTACAGATATTTCCTTGAGATCTTATTTGTGAGTTTTTTGAGATTTGTGTGTGCATGTATGTATATGCATATCTCCATCCAGTGCAAAGATTTGATTTCTGAGTTGTACTTGATTTAGTATTACTGATGCTAGCTGTGTGAAGTCTCAAGTGGCAGTGTCCTATTTGAAGCCAACCAAAAGTATGTATGTAGGAATTTGGCAGTGTTTACCATTTAGCAAGTGATATACAGCCATGTGATCATAACAGCAAAGAGCAGCATACACAGTTAACACCAGTGATGAGACCAGCCTCAACTATAGGATCTAACAGAATTTTTTAGTATAAAGCACCTACCTATGTTCAGTTTCTAGGCTTAGTATTTTGTAATTATCCTGAATTCAATAATAGTAGTAAGAAACTTTACACTAGAGAAATAGTGGTAAATTTCCAGCCATCTTACTTGGTTATTTATATCCTGAGCTCTGTGGACCCCCCTTTTCCTGGTAATTAACTGGCGGAATGCCCATGCAGCTACTCTCAAAGATAGTTAAGCTTGCAACAGTGTGCATATTTATGTGAATCATAGTACTTTACAGTTAAGTAATTTTGTACTCTTATTTAGTACTTACTAATGTGGGTGACACAGAAAATTATCTCCATTTTGAGTTTGAGGAAATAGGAGGCAGAGCCTAAGAAATGAGCCCAGTGTGCTTTGCACTGCACTCAATTGCTGTGTACAGAAAATCAGTCTGTTTCATGGGCTTCCCTTTTTCTGTGCCTAAATCTCCAAAAGACACATTTTTTTTGTTTTGTTTTGTTTTTTGTCTTTTTGTCTTTTTGAGACAGGGTCTCCTTGTAGCCCCAGCTGTCCTGGAACTCACTATATAGACCAGGCTGGCCTCGAACTCAGAAAGATCTGCCTGTCTCTGCCTCCCAAGTGCTGGGATTAAAGACGTGCATCACTACGCCCAGCAAGACACATGTTTTTTAAAAGTAGGAAGGACCAGGCTTTTGATGGCTCACACCCATGCCATAGCCCATGAGAGGGTAAGGCAGGAGGATTACCGTAAATTTAAGGCCATTCTGTGCTACCCTGTTTCAAAACAAAGAAAACAAAGCACCAGACAAAAGAAAATTCACCCTTGTTCCCAGTCTTGCATTATATAAATGATCACCTAATAAGTTGATTTTAAAAGGAGCAAAAACATACTTCTAAAGTTTTTGTTGCAAAAGGTGACCATGGGTACTTTTTAGAACAAAGTACAAGTAGATACTACTAGACAAATGCTTTGGAAATTACCTTTAGTGAATCCTAAGTTCATTAGGGTCATATGAATAGATGATTTCCAGAATAGATGGTTAGGCCTAGGTTAGGAGTTCTGTGGTATTTCTCAGCTATGTAGATGCACACTTTTGTGGTGTGTATCGTAAAGTTTCCAAATTTGGGTTCTTGACTTGAACCACAGAGATCAGTGTTTTTAGATGAGTCATGGTGTTCTTAAGTAATCTGTTGCTTTGATACCCTAGCTGTGATTTATAGTCCTTTCTTTATTTACCCTTAGTGAAATAATGAGAACAAAGGGAGTCTTATGTCTTGGAATGATGCTGCACAATGAAGATACTATTCTCACCATGTTCACAGTGTAGCATAAGGTATAATTTTGAAAGAGTAGAATTTAGAATCAGTATAATGATTCCTCCTTTAAATGTGTATTGAAATGTCTGTGATAGAAGGCTTAGACTAAGGCTCAGCAGGCCCCAGAGAGTGAACTGGGTCTCAAGCCTTTTCATTTCCGTTATTGGTTGGAAGTCCCACTTCTTGGAGGAATTTGCAGCTTACCAAACTTTTAAGCTTTCTTAATTTCCACCTTGAGAAGTGTAACAATCTAGTGCCTTGGTATTTTAGAACCATATTTTTCACAATGATTGGGAAAAGTAAAGGTACAAAAGTTGGTAAATTTGTGTTTCAGGCTGAGAAAGCCCATAGGTTCTTTAAGCTTTGGTTCTCAAGTGAATTTCCAGTCCTTTTTAAAAGAGATTTCTTTTCATTGTGTGTGTGCACATGTGTGCAGGTATCCACAGAAGCTAGAAGAGGCATTGGGTTGCCAGAGCTGGAGTTATAGGCAGTTGTGAGCTACCTAATGTGAGTTCTGGGAACTGAATTCCAGTCCTCTCCCAGAGCAGCAAGCTCTCTTAAACACTGAGCCATCTCTGCAGCCAATCTTTACGAAAGAAGATAACCTTTATTTATTTAATATTTTATTTATTATTATTTTATGTTTATGAGTGTATTGCCTGCATGTCTGTAAGTGCACCCACTTTGTGCAGTGCCCACAGAGGTCAGAAGAGGGCGTCAGATTCCCCTGGAACTGGAGTTAACAGATGGTTATTAGCTGGTGGTAACTAGCCAAGCATAGTGGCTCACACCTGTAATCTCATCACTGGGGCACCTGAGGCAGGAGAATCACTGCAGGCTAGAGGCTAGCCTTGCATCAAAAATAACAATAATAGAGCCTGGTGGCATGCACCTTTAGTCCCAGCTGACCCAGGAGGCAGAGGCAGGTGGATCTCTGTGATTTTGAGGCTAGCCTGGTCTACATTGAATTCTATGTCAGCTGTCAGCCAAAGGCTACATAATTGAGATCCTGTCTCACAAAACCTAAATAAATAAATAAGTAAATAAGTAAATAAATAAATAAAACTAAACAAAAAGAGTGAGGGGCACAAGGGAGGGGGCACTGCGGAAATGTCTCAGTTGGTGAAGTAAGTGCTTGCTGCCCAAGCATGAGGACCTGAATTCAGTCCCCTGGACCCTCATAAAAAAGCTGGCTATGATGGCATGTACATGTGATTTCAGTGCCAGGGAGTCAGAGACAGGAGGATCTTTGTGGCTTGCTGGCCAGCCAATGAAACCAAATTGTGATTTCCATGTCCAGTGAGAGACTGTCTAAAAAAGTATGGTGGAGGGGCTGGAGAGATGGCTCAGTGGTAAGAAACCTTGCTGCTCTTGCAGAGGAACCTGTGTTTGATGACCAACACCCACATGGCAACTAACAACCATCAGTAACTCCATTTCCAGGGGATCAGAACCCTCTTCTGGCCTCTGCAGGCATTGCACAAATGTGGTATACTTATATACATGAAGGCAAAACACTCATACACATAAAGTAAAAATAATAAAGTATTTTAAAAATATTTTTATGTGTATGAGTGTATTGCCTGCATGTATGTGAGTGTACCCGTGCTGTGCAGTGCTGCGGAGGTCAGAAGAGAGCTTCGGATTTCCCTGGAACTGGAGTTAAGGATGGTTTGTAGCCACCATGTGGGTGCTGGGCATCAAACCCTGGTCCTCTGCAAGAGTAGTCAGTGCTCTTAACCGCTGAGCCATCTCTCCAGCCCCAATACATAAAATATTTTTTAAAATATGGTGGAGAGTGAGGAAGACCCTTGACATCCACGTTTGACCTCTACATACTTGAACACAGTACAGCATATTGGCACACACAGTATAAAGGATACACAGTTGTTAGAGATTAACATTAACTATCTCTTGCTTTGCCTAGAAGTGGGAGATTTTTGAGTTCAGTTGTCTTGGAGGGTAAGTCTGACCTTTTCACTCCTTCCCTTCCTCCCTTGCTTCTTCCCTCCCAACAATTGGTATAACCAAGTCCGTATTGACATTTCTTAAAAAACCCTCCAGGCTTTTAATTGAGAATTCTGCCTCCCTACAGTTTTTAGACTGATTAACTTACTAGCACAGTCTTCTGTTTTCCAATGAAGCCTATGATTAGGTATTTATGCAACATTTCCAAAGTAGAACAAGTTTCTCTTCATCTCTGCTCCTTTTTCTTCCCATTGCCTCTTTTTTAATTCCGTTGGATGGATTATTGCACAAAGGTTTCTGTAGCGCTAAATACAAGTATAAATTTCAAAGAAAAGAACGGAAGCCAAGGATACTTGAGGTTTTAAAATAGTTCTTAAGGAGTCTGTGTTTGGTCATTTGGTAGATGTGCACCAAATCTCCATTGTATTCAAGATATATTTGCCTTGAGTGTGTGCCAGAAACAAAGACAGCTAAGTAAGAACTAGAAAAATAGTATGGACATTTGGGCCTTAAAAAAAATATGATATGTTAAAATAATAAAAAGATGGCACATTTAAAAAGTCTGAAAGTGATACTTAATAGAAATTTGTGCACCAAGAATGTTTTTTGGGGAAGGAAAATTATTATTTGAATAATTAGTGAATATATTTAGTTTCCTTACAGTCATATTGTAAAGGCAAGTTTCCTACCAATGAATGTTATCTCCCAAACTGTTAAACATTAGTTATAGTCAATGAAATGGTCCCCAGAATTCCTGCTTTATAGAATGTTTGCTTGCCTCCAGGATTTTAGATAGAGATGGAACCAGCCAGAGCTTTCTTCAGAGCTCAAAGTAGTTTTTTTTTTGGGGGGGGCGTAGGATCAGGTAGGGTGGTAGCTGCCTTCAACTCCAGGTTCTGATTCCTTCCACAAGATGAAATAGCCTTATACTCCTAGTTTATAGAAGTCTGAGGTGTTGAAAGAGATGTGTTCTAAGAATTTGAATATTTCTGGATTAGTCTGGAGGGAAAACCTGCACAACTAGTGATCATTGACATTCTCAGGGATTTAAATTTGAAGCAGTCCTAGTCATTTTCAGCTTTAGTTCTTATTTGAAACTACATTTCATTCTGAATTTCATACTTTAAAAGGCTTTCAGAATTATTTCATATTTATAAGAGATGGGAGGTTTTTATTTAGTATGTATTTCCATGCATCTGAAAACTTTTTTTTTTGTATGAAACATGTTAAGAAGCAAAGTAAATATCGTAATGAAAGAGAAAAAGAAGCTGTGAGTAGTGGAACTCACAGTGTAGACCAGGCTAGCCTCAAACTCACAGAGATCTGCCTGTCTCTGCCTCCCAAGTGCTGGTTATAAAAGGAGTGCACCACCACATCTGGTAAGAACCTTTAAAATTTTTATTTTGTGTGTGGAGTGGGTACGCATTGGCATACATGTGTGCCTTAGTGCACCTAGTATAGTATATATAGGCCAGAGGACACAAAGGGAGTTGGTTCTCTCCTTTCACCATGTAGGCCCTAGGATTGAACTCACGTAGGCATGTTTGATGGCAAGAGTGCTTTTACCCACTGAACTGTCTCGCTGGCCCAGAGAGAGCCTTTTATTCTGTGTTTCCAACATAAAATCATTTCTTTTGATTGTTCAGGCAATATGAATAAGTCTTCAGGGTCAAGCTGTCCAAGCTGCCTATTTTTTAGAGAGGCCATACTTAGTGACATTCTTGCCTGTCACACAGTAATTATCAGACTGTGTGCATCTAGTGATGCTATGAAGGATCCAGAGATGAATGATGCATAGATCCCACCTTTAAGGAGCTTGCAAACTAGGATGTGAAATAGGTAAGATGTATACGTAAATAATGATCATGCTTGGTAATCTGTATGGGTAGAAAGACAGCTACAGATCAAAGACTCTGAAGGCACAATGAGACTTCTTCTAGATGAAGATACTTATTTTTTGTTTGAAAACTTTTATCTAGGCCAGCCTGGTCTACACAGATTTCAGGCTAGCTGGGGTTACAGGGAACTCACTATGTAGACCAGGCTGACCTGGAACTCACAGAGATCTGCCTGCGTCTGCCTCCTGGATGCTGGGATTAAAGGCATGTGCCACCACTCTTGGCTTGAAATTTTTAATTTTTAAGAATTTCATACATGAGTACTATATTTATATCATTTCCATTCCTCCCACATTCTCCTCAGTTTCTCTCAAAATCCTGAATGTCTTTATTATTGTTTATATGTGCGTGTGTTTACTATATATATATATATATATATATATGTAACCTGAATCCATTTAGTGGTGCTAGTACATATATATGCATAGTGCTGACCACTTGGATAACCTATTAGGGAGTTCATCCCTGGAGAAAACTGATTCTTCATCTCTCAGCGGCCATTAATTACCTGTAGCTCTTAGATAATGAGGTTATTAGAGAAGACTTTAGAGATGCTGAGTTGAACATTAGAGAAACAGCGTTTTCTTGATGGACTTTGAGACTTTTCTCTACAGCTTTGGAAAGGAAACTGTTTATAAAAGCAGATAACTTAAAATCAGACAAATTAATAGATACTGGGAGTTGAAATTACTTCCAGCAACAACTATTGAATACTTCAGCTCATTAAACAGGCAGTCTTGTTCAAGTACATATAAAGTAATTAATGAACATGAATAATAAATTGAATATCAATAATGAATTAAATCTGGGAAATTCTATATTGCATTTTTCATAAGAGTGATGTAGGTTAATGTAACTTGGTCTTAAGACAGTTTTGTTTTTGTCAATTTCATTTAAATAGCTCTATCCAGTGATAAAGATAATGACTTAACACAGAATGGAAAGAGCCCTAAGTACTTTTTTGTTTGTTATTTTTTAAAAAATATTTTATTTTTATTTTATATATATATTATCATGTGTATTGCCTGCATGTTGTTTAAGTGCACCTGTGCTGTGCATTGCCCACAGAGGTCAGCAGAGGGTGTTGGATTTCCCCTGGAACTGGAGTTACGGACTGTCTTAAGCTGCCATGTGGGTGCTGGGAATGAAACCTGGGTCCTCTGCAAGAGCAGCCAGTGTTAACTGCTGAGCCCTCTTTCTAGCCCCTGCTTTTGTTTTTTGAGATAGGGTATCTCTGTGTGTCCCATACTGGCCTCAAACTTACCCATCCTTCTGCTTCATCATCCCAAGTGCTTCTAACTTAAATGTGTCCTTCCCTAATCACCCAGATGAATTCTGCATGTTTTCTCATGGGGCATAGATAATTTTATATCTATATATAATATAGATATAGATATAGATTATATATATGAGAATGGTAGCATTGATTTTTGTAGCAAAATCAATTCATTTGCTATTTATGTATTAATTTCTAAAAAGAAGCAACTAAGGTTGCTTCACATTTTTATTCTACTTGCTACTGTATTTGGCCAGCAAAATTAGTTTGTGTTTATAGTTAAGCTGTATTACTTTAGCATTAACTCATGCTTCAGTGAGGAAATATTGAAAATACAAGTTTCTTTTTTTTTTTTTTGGTCTTTTTGAAGGAGGGTCTCTCTGTAGCCCCAGCTGTCCTGCAACTCACTTTGTAGACACAGGCTGGCCTTGAACTCACAAAGATCCACCTGCCTCTGCCTCCCAAGTGCTTGGGACTACAGGCATGCGCCACCACACTGCGCCACCACACCCGGCACAAGTTTCTTTTTTATAAAATAACATTGCTTGAAAGCCAGATGTGGTGGCGCACACCTTTAGTCCCAGCACTCAGGAGGCAGAGGCAGGGGGATCTTTGTGAGTTCAAGGCCAGCCTGGTCTGCCTAGAGAGCTACAGAACAGCCAGGGATATAGGGAGACCCTGTCTCCAGAAAAGACAGGAAAAAAAAAAATTGCTTGAGATATTGTATAATTTTTAAATCTCCTGTGCAGAGCGGATCTGCTTTAGGGAAAAATCTTCTGAATGCATTCATATTTTCAAGAACTTCACAGTAGCAACTACATCCTTTCAAGTGCTGGGGCTAATCCTGCCTGCAAAGATGTTAAATGTGGTTTAGACTTTATTCTCTTTTTCCTAGTGAGAGGACCTGGTGTCCCAAAAAGGGAGACCTTTGTCTTTTGGAGTTAGGAAGTTATAAAAGAGGTTTCTGGGTGGAAAAAATCATAAAGGCTATATCTAAATCCAAAAATTCAGATGGGGCTTTGCCTGTAAATTAAAGTTAATGTAAAAGAACAGTCAGAATTGTTTGGAGATGGGGGGAAAACTGCCTTTCCAGTTTCCCGGAACTGAAAGGCAAGCACTCACATTTAGGTGGATGACCATGTAAGGTAGAGTTGCAGGGCTGGGTAAGTTTAAAGAGGAGCTGTGAGTCCCCTATCGAGGGGTGGGCCTATATATCCTTGATATTTTTTTTTGTTGTTGTTTTGTTTTTCCTAAATGTCTATGATTCGGTAAAGTGGAGTTACAGATGGCTTTGAGCTGCCATGTGGGTCCTGGGGCGTAAACCCAGGTCCTCTGCAAGAGTAGCAAGTGCTTTTAACCTCACTTCTGAGCCATCTCTCTAGTCCCCATTCACAATTTTCTAATGCAAACAAGTATCTTGGTTGTTTGCTTGTTTGTTTGAGACAGGGTCTCCCTGTACCTCAGCCTGCCTGGAACTCACTATGTAGACCAAGCTGGCCTTGAACTCACAGAGTTCCGCCTATCTCTGCCTCCTGAGTGCTGGGATTATAGGCATGCATACCACGCCTGGCATGATTTTTTTTGTTTTGTTTTGTTTTTGTTTTTTAAACTAAAACTTCAGTACATTTTCAGTTCAAAACTATTTGATAACTTTGGTTTGGTTCACAATTCTCACTATAACAGTGTGTGGCTCTGAGTCAACCACAGATTTCATTCATAATCTGTCAACTACACAGATGTTTGGGGACTGAGCATGCCAGCATGTCCAGACTTGGGGCTGCAGAATTTAAAAGCAGACTGCACAGATGGTCGTAAAAGTGCTTCTTGAATTGTGTTCATTTGTTTATTTGTATAATTTGAAGGGAGATCAGAGAATAGCTAAAACTTAACCAAACTTTAAATCTCACAGATGTCTGTGCATCAACTAAACCTACTCATCATTAGCAAATTAACCAAAGATGTCACACAGTATAGCAGTTTGCATGGCAGATTGTGCTTAGCTAATACGTATCCATGGATCCATGCAATAAAGGTTAGATTCTTTCTTTGTTTTTACAGATTACAGTCTCACTCTGTAGCTCAGGCCACCCTCCAACTCAAGATAATCCTGCCTCAGCTTCCCAAGTGCTAGGATTATATTTGTGATCCACTACACCCAGCTTTTTAAAAAATGTTTGTTTTTTTTTTTAATTTTATGTGTATGAGGGTACTCCCTGCATGTATATAAGTACACCCGTGTCATGCAATGCCTGTGGAGGTCAGAGAGGGCATCAGATCCCCTGGAACTGGAGCTAAGGATGGTTCGTAGCCGCGATGTGGGTGCTGGGAATAGAACCTGAGTCCTCTGTAAGAGCAGTCAGTGCTCTTAATGGCTGAGCCATCTCCAGCCCCCAAGACTGAGATTTCATCTAGTCATTTCCAACTATGAGTCGACACTTCCCTTTAACTCTTTCGAGAAACTCCAAGATCATATTGCTTCCCAGATACTTAAGAGTTCCTGTTGATGTATAGCGCTGTTTATAGTCCGCCAGCACCAGAAATTGGCTCCAGCCATTTTCCCATTACATCATTACCCACTAATGCCATTACACCAGAGTGAAATCTGCTTTGAAGTCTGTACTCCTGTTCTTCTTCCATTTTTCCCACCTCATTTTCTTTAAAAGGAAAATAGAAAAAAAAGTGTATCCAAGACTTGACGCACTCTTAAACATTAGCAGTGACTAGAACACCCTCAGTTTAAACATAGATTTATCCACTCCTCTCATTCCACTCTGATAGTGGAGAGTGACCTGCCCAACATGTATCCACAGGAAACCTAGGGAGTTACACATTTGGACATGTGATACCTGGCTTTGGTACTTTACTTTTAGCACCTCAGAATTAGTTCTAATTGATTTACATAGCTCTCTACCTATTGCCTGTCATTCACATGTTAGATCTTTTCAAATAATCCCTACAATAGAAATTCTTAGGCTATCCTGAAGTTTCTCATCCTTTGTTAAACTGTTTGATGGGTTTAAGTGTTTGCCAAGTAAATATTTAAGCCATCTGAAGGTAGCTTTGTTTGTTTTTTAGCACTTTGTCTCTGTAGATCTTTTATTAAGACATAACAATATTATCCACAGTTAAAGCTAATGTGGGAATGTTTTCATCTTCCTTACTTTGTCACAAAGCAATTGACCAAATGCAGGCTCTGACCCTTCTCTGTATTTGGATGTTTTGTTTTGTTTTGTTTTTTGAGACAGGGTAGCCCCAGCTATCCTGAAACTCAGTACGTAGGCCAGGCTGACCTGGCCTTGAACTCATAGAGATCCGCCTGCCTCTGGCTCCTGAGTGCTGGGATCAAAGGCATGCGCCACCATGCCTGGCTCTATCCTGGTTTTAATTGGCCATGATTCTTAACTATTTTTGTTTTGTTAACATTTATTTTGTGTGTGTCTGTGTATAGGCACATAGCATGCTTGTGGAGGTCAAAGAACAACTTACGGGAGTTAGTTTTTTCCTTCCGCTGTGTAGGTCCTGGGGATCAAATTGAAGTCATCAGGTTTGGCAGCAAGTACCATTACTCCCCCAGCCGTCTGGTGGCACGATTTTATTTTTTGAGAAAGGGTCTTCTGTAGCCCAAGCTGGCTCAAGACAATTTTGCCAAAGCTGACTGTGAATTCATTCTCCTGCTCTGCTTCCCCAAGTGGGTAGGATTATGACTTCAGCTATCTTTAAAGTGTCTAATTGTTGGTATGCTGTGTTTGGCATTGTGTCAAAGCAAAGTTTGGGTTAAGTGTTAAAGGAGCGTACATTTTCATTTCAGAGACTTCATAACTGCTCACTCAATTACTGGCCTGCTTCTTAACACTTTGAATGTCCTTTAGATTTACCTCAGGTAGGTAAAGAATAATAGTCATCAGTAGCTCCAGAGAAGTAGGGTCTCAGTATCAACAAAAGAAAAAGGGGGCGGGGGAATGTTGCTATTTTTTTCAAGCTCTTTAGATTTCTGTTCAATACTAATTATGAGAAAGAGTCCTTAATATATTTTCTGCAGGCTCTGGAATGGAGTATGAGAAACTGTAGGTGAGGTAAAAGCTTTGAAGAGAATAACTTTGAAAATTATGGATTTGACTAGGGTAACAGAATGCTTTTCCTGCCCCTCTGGAACATTAAAGCTTCTTATTCACATTAGAATTTCAGTTGGGATTTCTCTAAACTTTTGGTTTTCTAAATTGGAGCTCCTTGATAGTCAGTGGTATAAGAAGGAAAAACTTGGCTAGAGATGTTTTGTCTGCCCAAAACATCTGCCCTTGTTGGCACAATATATACTTTATTAGACTAAAAATTGAACAATTAGTGAAAACATCAACAAAGATAGAAACAGCTAACCTGGACAGCAAGTATGACATTATTATTATTATTACTAGTCTTTTTGGGACAGGGTCTCCCTGTTGGACTTTATTATTTTTAATGTGTCACATGTCTATGTGTGTTTTCAGTGACCGAAATGTCCACAGAAGGAGCGTTTGGTGGTACCAGCAGCAGTGATGCCCAGCAGAGCCTCCAGTCCTTCTGGCCTCGAGTCATGGAAGAAATTCGGAACTTAACAGTGGTAAGGAAGAACATGAGAAGCTTCTATATGAGGCAACTACAGGGAAGTCATTTATGACTTCGTTGCTGTCTCAGTACATACTCTGACTTGAAGATAGTCTAATGTGAGGCACATCTTTTAGGGAATGTGGAAAGGCAGAGATCTTACATTCCTTTTAAGAAATATTTTTATTTGCTGGGCTTGGTGGTGCATGCCTTTAATCCCAGTACTCGGGAGACAGAGGCCGGCGATCTTTGGGAGTTCAAGGCCAGCTGGGGCATGCACAGGTGCACTTTTCATACAAGCAGGCAAAACATTCATACACATAAAATAAAAATAAATAAAAAGAATTAAAATTTTAAACATCCTCCCCTGTTGAGAACTACTGACTTAGAAGAATCAAATATAACCCCACCTTTGAGGAGAATACAGTATTGTCATTAAACTAGAGTAATTTAGTCAGTAGGTATTTGCATAGTAATTACTGGCACAGTCACAGCGGTAAGTCCCTGAAGCAGGAAAAGGGAAAGTGATGTGGGAGCTAGTGTCCATTTCTCTCTGGTTGAGCTAGAAAAGGTTTTAAATAAGGACAGCATTTGCTGCAAATCCTGATGACCTGAGTTCAATCCCTGGAACCTACATCTTGGAAGGAGAGAACTAACTTTGAAAAATTGTCCTCTTGCCTCCACATGTGTTCTCTGGCGTACATAGACCCTCCCTCAAATAAATAAATGCTTTAAAAAAAAAAGCCTTAAAAATAAATGAGGGAAGCCAGGCGTGGTGGCATATGCCTTTAATCCCAGCACTTGGGAGGCAGAGGCAGGCGGATCTCGGTGAAACCCTGTCTCAAAAAAAGACCAAAGGAATAAAAAAAGGAAAAGGACAGCACAGCATGTTAATTGGGTCTTGAAATGCAAGTGAACATTCACCAGATGGATAGGGTGGGAGAATAATACCATAGGCAGCAAAAAGAGCATCTGCAAAGACTTGGTAGCCCAGAGAAGAGACCCTTATGTTAGGGGAGGGGCAGAGAGAGAGGGAGGGAGGGAGGGAGGGGGAGAGAGAGAGAGGGGAGAGAGAGAGAGAGAGAGAGAGAGAGAGGAGAGAGAGAGAATATGCTCATGCAGAGGCCAGAAGAGCGAGTCACATTCCCTAGAATTGGAGTTACAGTTGTGAGCCACCCAGTGTGTGTGGTAGGAACCAAACTCCAATCTTCTGCAAGAGCAGCAAGCGCTCTTAAACACTGAGCTATCTCTCCAGCCCTTCATAATGCATTTAAAGATCTATCCATGTTGTATCATGTGATAAGATTTCCTTCTTAAGGTAGAATAATGTGCCATGGTATGTATATAACACATTTTGTGTACCCATTCATCTATTGATGAACACTTGAGTTACCTCTGTCTCTTGCCTAATTTGAATAGTGCTACTATATACATGGTTGTGCAGGTATTTTGTTGAGACTCCGGGCTTGAGTTTTTAACATACTTGGTTTACTTTTAAAGTTTGATTGCCAGCAAAGCAGATTGTGATGCTGATTAAATTTTAGTACCCAGAAATCTTCATCTGACAAAGGTTTAAAAAGGATAGATTTAGGGCTGCCTAAGATGGCTCACCAGTTATGAGCACTGACTGCTCTTGTAGAGGACCTGGGTTTGGTTCCCAGCATCCACATGGCTAACAGCTTAACTTTAGTTCCAGGGGATCTGAGGCCTTCTTTTTTTTTAAAATATTTTATTTATTATTTTTTTGTGTATGAATGTATTGCCTGCATGTATGTGAGTGCACACATGTTGTACAGTGCTGCGGAGGTCAGAAGAGGGCTTTGGATTCTCCTAGAACTTGAGTTAAGGACGGTTCATAGCCGCCATGTGGGTGCTGGGAATTGAACCTGGGTCCTCTGCAAGAGTAGTCAGTGCTCTTAACCGCTGAGCCATCTCTCCAGCCCCAATCTGAGGCCTTCTTACATCTGTGGGCATTGCATGCATGTGGTGCACTTACATGCAGGCAAAACACTCATACACGTAAAATAATAACTTTTTAAAATTTTCTATTTATTATTTTTATTTTAGTGTATGAGTATATTGCCTGCATGTATGTAAGTGCACCTGTGTTGTTCAATGCCTGTGGCGGTCAGAAGAAGGTATTGAATTTCCTTGGAACTGGAGTTATGGATAGTTGTTAGCCACCATGTGGATGCTGGGAATCAAACTCGGGTCCTCTGCAAGAGCAACCAGTGCTCGTAACTGATGAGCCATCTCTCCAACCCCTAATTTTTTTTAAGAACCAATTTCTTAAGGAACTTAGTTCCAGGTTTCATGGGTAAAGAGAAAGAAATGTGAAAAGGAAGTTAGTAGTTAGTTGTCTTTATTCATTCTTCCATCGATGCATAACTAAAGTTTTCTTCTTATATAGCACTGGAAAAGATTTCTTAAGTCGCTACTGTGCTGAGACATCTGCTTATAAGAATGACTGGGATTAGACCGGGCATGGTGGCACATGCCTTTAATCCTAGTACTCGGGAGGCAGAGGCAGGTGAATCTCTGTGAGTTCGAGGCTAGCCTGGTGTACCTTCCAGGCCAGCTGGGGCTACAGGGAAACCCTGTCTCAAAAAAAAAAAAAAAAAAAAAAAAAAGAGAACGGAACTTTAGTTAGTACTTGTGACTACAGCACCTGAAAACATCTGCATCTCTTGACTATACCTCTTCCTGTGCAGCATTTGAGCACTTTCTCTGTGCCTTTCCAGGATTCGGTGGTACTTTAAATCAGACTTTTGGCAGAAGGGAGTTGAAATAGGTCTTGTTGTATATCCTTGGCCCATTAAGTAGACCAGGCTGGTCTTGAACAGTAATCCTACTGCCTCTGCCTCTCGAGTGCTGGCATTACAGAAGTGTACCACCATATCCAAAATAAGGTATGACTTTTCCAGATATATCAGCGCCTCTTAGGTTAGTACTTCAAAATATTGAACAGATTTTTAAACAATCCATAATGCTTAAACTGAGCATAAGTAAAACAAGAATATTTGTTTGGGAAAAAAAAAAGTAGTGTGGTCTAAGAGTGGATGGAATTCACGTTGTTTGAAAAACAAGTAATTGAAGTTTGACAAATGATTATTTCATGATATATAGAGTATACTTGGCCTTAATCATTTTGGTCTGAATCCTATAAAAACCATTTATCTTTCATTTCAACTTGACGATCATGTTCCCTCACTCTTTTTTGTTTGATGTTTGGGTTTTTTGGTGGCTTTTTTTTTAGACAAGGTCTCACTATGTACTCTTGGCTGGCCTGGAATTCGTAATGTAGACGACCAGGCTGGTATCAGATTGATGGGAGATCTGCCTGCCTCTGCCTCCTGAGTTCTGGGATCAAAGGCCTGTGCCACCACGGCTGACATGGCCTCTCACTTTTAAAAGCTGTCTTAATTGTCCATGAACCTAGCTATTCATTCACCTGGGGTTAAAGTTGGTTAAAAATCATAACAAAATGATCATGTATCCCCAGCAATTACATAAAATATTACATATTCCTGTTCAGCAAAGCTCTAGGAACAGTAACAGATTTTTTCCTCCCTTTTAAAATGGTTCCAGGTTCCAATTTAGGATCCCCTTATACATACTAGGCAGTGCTTTTCCACTGAGCTACACCCTTAGTCCTTGGATTTTTCAGTCAGGCTCCCTCTCTCTTCCTCTTCATCCCCCTTCCTTCCTTTTGGCCTTAAATTCTTGATCTGCCTGTCTGTAATCCCCAAATACTAGGATTACAGGCATTCAATACCACTGGTGCTAATTATTGACATTGAATTTTATAATTATCTGGACGACTTTGGAAGTGGAGAAACCTAACTCAGTGTGTTTGGGGTGAGTAGTGTGTGTGGGAATAGGTGGGAATGGTGAGGATGCTGAATTTGAAGAAACCTAATCCTCCCCCGACTTAGTCTCTACATCTTATTTGGCCTTCAGTTAGCTGTAATTTAATAGCGAAGTCATTTTCCTTTAATTAACAGCTGCTTTTTATTCTTTTGTGCCTTCAGTTTCAACAATGATATTTCTAAATATGACAGTTAAATCATGCAGCCATTTAAGCTAGAGTTTGGTGGTGAAGGATGGACTGTCAAAAAACAGGCTCTGTGCTGTGTGAGCCCTTCCTGTAGAGATCTTTAAAAACAATTGTGTGAACCATAGGAGGGTGGCCCTTGTTAAAATTGATTCTGATTTAGTAGTCTGAAGTGGAGCCTGAGATTGCATTTCTTTTATATGCTCAAATAATGCCGTTACTGGTCTAAGGATGCCATTTGAGTAGCAAAGCTTTGTTAAGGAAGTGACCCATAACCCTCCCTCTTGGTCATAGTTATCAAGGGAATTTTCAAAACACCTGATGCCAGGACTCTACCCTTGGAGTTCCTGATTTGGTTAGTCTGGGGGCAACCCAGGCATCTTGATTATCCAAAGCTTCCCAGGCAATTCCAAAGTGAAGCCAAAGATGAAAATCACTACTTTTGGCTTTCTGGAGTATCTCAGTGAGTTAATTGGAAGAGATTTTTATTACACAAAACTCTTGATTCTTTAGTGCAGCCTAAAGAACTTGCTGACTTCATTGGCTTCCATCTTTTGCTGTATAAATTCAAGTCTCTCGAAACTTGGCACTTTCACATGGCAGCATTTTATATATAGTTCTTAGACTGTAGTCTGGAGCATGAGAATGGTCAGAGAGAACCTGCTCTTTAGTGGACTGTAAGACTCCTAAAAGTAGAGGGGAAAAGGAAGTCTATGTCAGTTCTTCCTCTTGAGTCAATGAGGAGATGAGGTGTCAAATACTGTTCACATTCTTATAGTATTGCTAGTGACATGGGCAGCAGCACCTTAAAGTCATTGTAGTGGGCTTCATTCAGCATGCCAATAGTGGAGAGGGTCCACTTCCTGCAAGCTTATTTTGAGCTCATGTGTGTCTAGAAAACTAGGATAGGATTATAGAAAACAAAGCTGTTGCTGGGAACAATTAACCTCATGCCCAAACCCCATGTCATGATCCACTTGTCACACACTGCCTTTTAGAGAGCTTAGAGTTTGGGGATCATGAGATACTTTATCACAAAAGTAAAGGTTTGGGCAGGTGATTGAAAATGAACATTTTGTAAATTTTGCTTCCTTTTATATCTCTACAGGGTGGAAATGATACATCTTTATTTTTGTCCTTTTCTTGTTGCCTTTTGAATTTTAAAAAATTAAAAATTATTCTTTGCCAGTTTCGTGCATGTATACAATGCATCTTGATCATATCCAACCCTAATCTGCCCTCCTACTCCTCCTGGACTTCCCTTATACTTTCCTCTTGCATCCCTTGTTATTTTTAAAATAAACCCACTGTGATCAGTTAATTCTGCCTGCATGTGCAAGGGTATGGAGCCATCCATGGGTGCATAGGCAGCCTACTAGCACCATGCTCCCAAAGAAAAATTACTTCCCTTCCTGCAGCAACCGTCCATTGCCAATAATTCCTCATGAGCCACTCTCATGCATGATGGAATGTTGACTGGCTTGAGCTTGTGCAGGTCTTATACAGCTAACTGGGTGCTATGAGTTCATGAGTGCAACAGCCATGCCATATTCAGAAGACAGCATTTCACAGCACTGCTCCCCATTCCCTGGCTCTTAGATTCTTCCTCCCCCTCTGCTACAGTGTCCCCTGAGCCTTTGAGGGATTGACAGACCTCTTGATTTAGGGCTTGAGTGCTCAACACTCAATTATTCTTAGCATTTTGACCAGTTAGGAGTTCTACTCACTAGAAAAACTTCTGATCAATGTTGAGAGCAGCATTCATCTATGGATATAAATACAAATATTTAGAAGAACATTGATAACATGTTCATTTACCAAAACATTTAGTAGTAAGGTTCCCTTCTGGGGCCTGTGACATCCCCCAACATGAGTTTTTGACCAGTTTTACAATACCAGGCATGAATTCCCTCTTTTGGAGCAGACCTCAAATCCTATCAGAAAAGTGTTGGTTACCACCATAGCAGTCATGCCATGACTGCACCAGTTAGGCATATCTTGTGGCTGGTTGGCATTACAACATGTTTTGTCTACCATGGGATAAATTCTTAACTTTTCTTACCCACTGGCTTACATAGCACCTTCCAGCACTATCAAAGCTAGCCAGCAGGGGTGAAGTTTTCAGGTCAGTTCAGTTTGATTTCTCTATGTCCTGCAACTGAAATGTGTTGTGTCTTCAGCAATAAGGTCTTACTAACCAATTATGGTGGGCAACCAAGAGCAATGGCAGTAGCCTGTGTTGTTTTGGGGGCCTCAGGGGCCTTTTTAACTAGTAACTTGTAGTAAGGTAAGCCACACTTGGCACTGAAATTTTCATTTAATAACCTGTGTCTTCTGGTTGAAGCACTGTCTACCCAGCACTTACCTCCATTCAGACTTTAAAAAAAAAATTGTGTGTGTATATATATACAGCAGCTAG
>NW_008340387.1:1598864-1605909 GCF_000622305.1 Nannospalax galili | reverse complement strand
TCCCCATCTTCCATTACTCCTTAATCTTTATTAACCCCATGTTGCCCCCACTGTACTTTCGTATCACATCTGCTCTGCTGTCCCCTTGTTGCTTGTAATTGAAGAATTGACTCATGGAACCTTCAAAATGTTGTTAAACACCTTCAAATAGGAAAAAGGGATTTGTTTGCTGTATTTGTTCCATTTTTTGAGACAGTCTCATGTAGCCCTGAACTCCTGACCCTCCTGCCTTTACCTATCAATTGTGGGGATTACAAGTGTGTACCACTATGTTTAGCTTTGTTTACTTGTTTGTTTGTTTGTTTGTTTGTTTTGAGATAGGATCTTGCTACATAGTCATGGCTGGCTTGGAAGTCACTGTGTAGACCAAGCTGACCTTGAGTTTATAGCAATCCTCCTGTCTTTGCCTCCTGAATGTTGGGATTGTAGGCATGTACTGCCTGCCACAAACTGGGTCAGGAGTGTGTGTGTGTGTGTGTGTGTGTGTGTGTGTGTGTGTGTCTTCTGTCTGTCTGTCTGTCTGTCTGGGCTTTGGTTAAGTAATCCTGGAACAATCCTCTGGAAATTATATTGAACAACTGAGCCAGGTGACAGCAGACTTACAAGAGAGCTAGCTTTTGTGGTCATCTGTTGTGTGTATCTTGGAAGACCTTCCAAAGTAGTTGTCCTTCACCATCTCTCTGGCCTTTCTGGTAGTATTATCATGTGCCATACAAGAATGAAGGCCAGGGATTGGTTTTTGTGATTAAACATTTTTTTTAAATGCCTTCAAGTGTCTGGCCCTAATTATTCAGTTTGATCTTTGTTCCTGCTCCCCTCTGCCCTCAGGTCATACTTAAAAAAAACAAAAAAACAAAGAAACAAAAACAAAACACAACCCACAAGTAGTGTTTTGGGGTCTTTTTGCATCTATACTTGCTGTTCCCTCTGCCAAAATAACATTTTTAGTCTCCCTTAGCTATAGTTCCCATGTTGTCATCTTGTGGAACATTTCCCAACTCCTCTCTTTCCCTCCATCCCCAAATTTGCCAGCTGGTTATTCCCTCCTTTGTGTCCCTTTGGGACTTATACCCTTCCCTCTAGTATAAGATAGAAATGATCATGTGTTGTTTTTGTTTGTTTGTTTGTTTGGTCTTTTTGAAACAGGGTCTCCCTGTAGCCCCAGCACTCACTATATAAACCAGCCTGGCCATGAATTCACAGAGCTCTACCTGCCTCTGCCTCCCAGGTGCTGGGACTACAGGTGTGCGCCACCATGCCTAGCTTTTTAAAAAATTTTAAACTTTGTATTTTTTAAAAAATTTTATGTGTATGCATATGCCTGCATGTAGTAGGTAAGTGCACCCGTGTTGTGCATTGCCTGAGGAGGACAGAAGAGGCTGTCAGATCCCCTGGAACTGGAGTTACAGACAGGTGTTAGCTGCCATGTCGGTGCTGGGATTCAAACCCGGGTCTTCTGCAAGAACAACCAGTATTCTTAACTGCTGAGCCATCTCTCCAGTCCCCTAAATTTTGTATTTTTAAAAAATATTTTATTTATCAAAACATATTTTATGTGTATGAGTGTTTTGCCTTCATGTATGTAAGTGCTGTTTAATGCCTGAGGAGGTCAGAAGAAGGCGTTGGATCCCCTGGAACTGGAGTTACAGGTGGTTGTTAGCTGCCATGGGGGTGCTGGGAACCAAACCAGGGTCTTCTGCAGGAGGAGCCAGTGCTCTTAAATACTGAGCCATCTCTCCAGCCCCTCAGGGATTATATTTTTAATGTGATTGATTTTGACAAACTACAAGCTCTTCAAAGGTAGAATTAGGATTGCATTTTCATCTAGTCAGAGGTGTGACACAATTGAGTCACATGGCTGAAGAGGAGGGGAACAGAGAATAGATAGAATATTCTCTACTGTCTCTTTCTGTATCTCTATGCCTTGGCCACTTCAGGGTTAGCTACAGTAAAGACTCCATTGAAAAGGTTACCTAATTTTAAAAAGATGAAATAGTGATACTTGAAATTTGTAGAGCTGAGTGGTAGCCAAGCAGCTTATTGGTTTCTGTGGAGACATTAGGTATCTTTTTTTAAGACAAGCTCTCAAAAGTTCTCACTATGTAGTACTAGCTGGCCTGGAACTCACTGTGTAGACCAGGCTTACCTTCAACACTCAGAGATCTGCCTGTCACAGCCTCCCAGGTGCTGGGCTTAAAGACATGCATAATCACATCCAACTGTATTAGGTATCTTGTTGTACATATAATCTTTTTTTTTTTTTTGGCTTTTTGAGACAGGGTCTCCCTGTAGCCCCAGCTGGCCTGGAACTCACAGAGATCCACCTGCCTCTGGGATAAAGGTATGTGCCACCACGCCCAGCTTGTACACATTATCTTAATACTTGCTCTTCCTTCTCTTGGTCGTGAGATAGATTCTGGGAAGCCTGGTGATATTTTTCCAGAATGCCTTCTTACATGTATTTGAAGTTTTCTGTTGGTTTTAGAGAAGAAGATTCCCTTGTGCTTGTTAATTTTATCAAATCTCAAATAATAGCTCTTTCTTCCATAATGTGTTAATGTCGATACCGTTGTGATCAGACTGGGTTGGGAACGTCACACTTTAGACCACTTATGGAGTAATAGTTTGATACCTGATCCTAGCACAGATTTTTGCTGATTTTATTTAATCTCTCTTGGTATACCTTTCTCTTCATTACTGACCTGAAACTCAAAATTTATTGCATTCACCATTGGATATGTGTTTTAATACCAATAGTTTCAAAATGAAACAAAACGAGAGGGAGGGACTTACACTGCACACAATTTGCTCAAAAAAGCCCTTTCCTAAATCCCAGTCAGTGAAGGTTTGTGTTTTCCCTCTATTTCTGTTTGTTAAGGAAAAAGTAGCACGTCTGTTTCTAGAGGGCAGCTGGTTAAGTTTATGCCCCTGCTCCCTTAGAGTCATTCATAGACAGAACAAAACTAGCAGGAAGAGGAATACCTCCAAGGCAGAAATTTAATTTTTAATTTTTTTTTTTTTAATCTTTTTGAGACAGGGTCTCTGTAGCTCTAGCTGGTCTGGAACTCACTATGTAGACCAGGCTGGCTTTAAACTCAGAGATCTGCCTGCCTCTGCCTCCCAAGTGCTGAAATTAAAGGCATACACTGCCATGCCTGGCTATTAATCTGCATATTGCAGACTAGTAAACTTTGTTGCAGAAAAAGAAGGAAGAAGGAGGCACTTGAAATGAACTCTATTGAGTTGAGGCAAAGAACCTGATGTTGGTCAGGGCTACCTTTCTTTCAGGAGGGTACTATTAGAAGCAACTGTTGAATTCTTCCTAAAACCCTGTAATGGTTTGAAGCTCTGCATGGGTTAAGTGAAGAATTTTTGTTGGAGCTTGTGTTTTGTTAATTTCATCTGTCCTTCCTTCCCTTCTAGTTCCTGTAAAGAGGGTCTCCTGAAGTGTTCAATACTGCCTGTGCACTGCAGCCTTGTTGGCCATCCCTCCCACTCATGTACCTCTTGTTGCTCGTTTCAGAAAGATTTCAGAGTACAAGAACTCCCACTGGCTCGTATTAAGAAGATCATGAAACTGGATGAAGATGTGAAGGTGAATTAATGTTCTTTTTATGGTTTGTATTGAAGCTAAAACATACTGATCGTTTCTCTAGAGCAAAAATAAAAATGAAAACATTGTTTTCTGTTGCCTTTTTGTTTTATTTGGCTTCAGTTCTAAAGTGAAGTAACCTTAACCATATCTTTTTTTTTTTTTTTTGGAGACAGGGTCTCCTTTCTCCTTGTAGTCCTGGCTGGTATGGAACATGCCATATAGATCAGGCTGGCCTCGAACTCATGGAGATCCATCTGCCTCTGTCTCCCTGAGTGCTGGGATTAAAGGCATGCACCACCACGCCCAGCTTAAAACAGTTTTAGTTATTGTATGAAGCATCTCTGAAAATCAGGGATAATCATTTTTCCAGATACTTAGTATTTGCTATTAATCAGGTGGTATCCCTAATTCTTTTCACTTTGTAGTATAAACAGTGTAGTCTTCTTATCATTTTGCTCTAGTCTCTAGCTTATTGATCTGAGCTGTAAGAAATTTTTAATGATGAGATTGTACCTGTCCTGATCTTTTGACCTATAACCTTTTTAAACACACATGAGCAAATCGTACATGCGAGAGGGTTCCATGACTCTGGCCATTTCTTTATTTCTTTTTCACCTGGAACTTGCTAAATAGACCAGGCTGGCCTTGAACTCAAAGAGATCTTCCTGCCTCTGCCTCCAAGTGCTAGGACTATAGCCCAGCTCACCATTTCTTTGTTTCTAAGAGTTCACTTCTAGGAGTTCATTTCTGATTATGACTCTTAGGAAAAGAACGGCTCTGTCTCTTTACCTCTCAAAATTAATAATGTATTTGAATTTGCAAAGAAAACTACCAGTTCATACTGCATTTCCCCTTTTATTAGCTCCCTTGCAGTAACCCTGTGAGAGTCAGTGGGATAAGCATTCCTTTTGTTTTGTTTATTGAGAGCAGGTGTCACCTTTGTATCCCAGGCTGGCCTGGAAGTCCTGATCATCCTGCCCTCTGCCTCCTCAATACTAGGCTTATAGATGTGTGCCACCATGCCTATCCATTTTGCAGTTACAGAAGTAGGCACAACGAGGTGAAATGACTCACTTATGTTGGTAGAACCAAGATCCCAGTTCTCTGGCTTTTTTTTAATCTTTTTGAGATAGGGTCTCCTAGTAGCTGACTCACTTGGTAGACCAGGCTGGCCTTGAACTTACAGAGATCTGCCTGCCTCTCTCTGCCTTCCCAAGTGCTGGAACTACAGGTGTGCGCCACCATACAGCTTTAATTAAGACCTTGAATTCAGAAGTCAGGCGCTTCCCTTCAGCTTAATATATGCTGGGCACACAAGCTATCCCATTTAATTCCCCAGTAATACTCGAAACTTACCCTATTTTTTTTAGTTTGAGAGAAACAAAGCCTAGAAATGTGAGATTTTTATCCAACCTAAACTTTGCTATTTACTGGCTCTGTAGTTAGGGATAGGTCACTTCTTCTAAACCCTAGTTTCTTTGAAAGGCTGTTAGAAAGGTAAGAAAGCATGTATATTCTTGTTATCCCAGTACTTGGGAGGTAGAGGCAAGAAAATTGGGCTTTTTCAAAAAGAGATATCTGTATTATTTTTTAAATTATGTGTATATGTGTATGTCTTTGGTAATTAGGTGTTCATAGTGAAGGTACCAGGGGAACCCAGAAGAAGGTGTCAGATCCCCTGGATGTAGAGTTAGAAGTGGTTGTGAGCCATCCAGCATGGATGCTGGGAACTGAACTTGGGTCCTCTGAAAGAGCAGTATGTTTTCTTAACCACTGAGCCATCTCTCTAGCCCCTCAAAGATCAGGTCATCTTCAGCTGTAGTGAATTAGAGGCTACCATGAACTATAGGAGACACTGCCTAAAACCTAAACAAAGCACATTGCATAGGGCCTGGCACATGATGGCAGCTAGGTAAGTAAGCCTTCTTTCCCCCTCTTCCCTTCTTTCTGCTACGTGCCCTACTCTGGGAGTTTTTTTACTCTGGAATCTCCATGGCAGGCCTTGAGGCAAGAGAGTGACTGGCTTGAATGATTTTCCTGGTGATTGACAGAGTAGGTCTATATCTCTTGCAGATGATCAGTGCGGAAGCCCCTGTGCTCTTTGCCAAGGCAGCCCAGATTTTTATCACGGAGCTGACTCTTCGAGCCTGGATCCACACAGAGGATAACAAACGCCGTACTCTTCAGGTAATACTGCAGATTTACATTGGGAAAACAAGGACAAGCAGATGCCTTTGCCTGTTCCTCTTGTATGGCTTTGGACCAAAGATGGCTCTTTCTTACAGCCTCTGTCAGTCTGATATGTAATGTAGCTGTCATCTTTCTCTGTTGGAATACAGGCATACTTTATAGCCACATTGGTGGTTTTTCCCTTCTAAGAATCTCGATTTCTAGTTCTCACATGACTAGCTCAGTGTTGGAATCCTTCCCTTGGTGAGTCTCCATCTAAGCAGAGACTTAAGTGATCGAGTGCTTACATCCATCCGTATGTTTCCAGATGTAACACCTTGTGGTTTGGAGCCAAGGAGCCTTGAGAGACTCCAGGAAAAGACAATCCTAGGAAGAATCCAAGAGCTCACAAACATCATTAGATATTTTTGTTCCTTGTCTGCCTTCTTTTTGTTCTCCCTGTGTTTTAATCTAGCAAATCAACATTCATATTGCAATTAGAACTCTTGGTGATATTAGTACTTAAAACCTTTCTTTATCAGCTAGGCCCTAGGTCTTAGAGAAAACATTTCCCAGGTGCGCAATGAAGGATGTGACCGATACAAGACACTGACCATATTTTAATAAGCCAAGGATGTTCTGTTCTCTTGTTTTCCTTTGCTTACAAAATTGGAAATAAGTATTGTCTTCTCTTTCTATAAAATGAATACCTATAACATGGCACGTACTGCTATAGGCCCTATGAATAAACAATGTACAAAACAGACCAGATCATATCCTTGTAGAGTCTGCTTTCTAGTACAGATAGACATTGAATATAAAGTTAAGATTTGTAACCAGGCATGATGGTACAAGCCTATAATCCCAATACTCAGGATGATTGTTGAGAGCTTGAGGCTAGTCTGGCCTACATAGTAAGTTCTAGGCCAGCTAGAGGTAAAAATAGCACAGCTGGGGCTGGAGAGATGGCTCAGTGGTTAAGAACATTGATTGCTCTTGCAGAGGACCTGGGTTTGATTCCCAACACCCACATGGCAGCTAGCAACCATCCATAACTCCAGTTCCAGGGATCCAACACCTTCTTCTGACCTCTGCAGGCATTACATGACATAGGTGTACTTGCATACATGAAGGCAGTGCTCATACACATAAAATAAAAAAATATAGGGCGTGGTGGCACACACCTGTAGTCCCAGCACTTGGGAGGCAGAGGCAGGTGGATCTCTGTGAGTTCAAGGCCAGCCTGGTCTACATAGTTCCAGGCCAGCTGGGGCTACAGGG
>NW_008340387.1:1568187-1598831 GCF_000622305.1 Nannospalax galili | reverse complement strand
TTTTAAAAAAAGCACAACTTCATCTCAAAAATTAAAAAGGGTGGGGGAGATGGCTCAGTTGATAAAGTGAGAACCTGAGTTCAGCTCCCCAACATGTATGTAAAATGCCAGATATGGTACTGTGCTTCTATGACCCCAGTACTGGGGTAGAGCAGAGATAGACACCTAGCTTTCTGGAGCTCTCTTGCCAGCTAGTCTAGTGAAATTGCTGAGTTCCATTTTCAGTGAGAGACCCTGTCTCAAAAAAAAAGGTAGAGAGAGACTGAGGAAGACACTAACATTGACCTTTACATGCATGCACACAGACAGACACACAAGATGTGTGTACTTTATTGTGCCATTCATTCATTCATTCATTCATTCATTTGACAATGTCTCCATAGCTCAAGCTGACCTGGAATTAATTCTTTCATTTATTTATTTATTTATTTTTAATACTTAATTTTATGTGTGAGTGTTGTGCCTCTGCTTATATGTTAGTGCACCCGTGTTGTGCATTGCCCTCAGATCCAGAAGAGGGAGTCATATCCCTTGGAACTGGAGTTATAAACTATTATTAGCTCTGTGTGGGTGTTGGAATTCGAGTCCGGGTCTTCTGCAAGAGCAACCAGTGCTCTTAACCACTGAGCCATCTCTCCAGCCCTTCTTTCCTCCCCAGTCCCTCTCTCAGATTTATTTTTATTTTTATTATGTGTATGTCTGAATGTGGTTTTGTGCCTATACATGTAGTGCCCTTGGAGGCCAGTAGAGAGCACCTGATCCCCTGGAGTTGGAGTTACAGATGGTCGTGAGCTGCTTGATATGGGTGCTGGGAACCCAACTCTGGTTCTCTGCAAGAGCAATTTGAGTTCTTAATCACTGAGCCATGTCTACTGCCCCAGACCTCAAATTCTTGATCCTCCTACCTTAGCATCCTCAGTGCTAGGGTTGTAAGACTAGCTACTATATGAAAATTTTAAAACCAAAAATGGCTATATACATGTAGTGTGTGTGTATAGCTAATAAACCATAGTGAATGATTTGCATATGGAAATTACAAAAGCTGTCTAGATCAGATTAAAAAATAAAATCAGCAAAAAGCTTGATTAATCCTTCATAAAAGATGATGACTGGGCTGGAACGATGGTTCAGTGGTTAAGAGCACTCAGCGCTCTTGCAGAGGACCTGGGTTTGGTTCCCAGCACCCACATGGTGGCTAACAATCCTCCATAACTAGTTCCAGGGGATCCGATGCCTTCTTCTGGCCTCTGCAGGCATTGCATGACAGGTGCACTTATATATACATAGGCAAAACACTCACACAAAAAAATAAATTTTAAAAAGATGACTTCAGCTTGTGAGATAGATGGCTTTGCCAGTAAAAGTTCTTGACACAAACCTGACAACCTCAGCCAGAGAACCTCTAGAACCTCTAGTAGTAGACACTAGAGCTTCCTCGGCTTTAGGGAGCATGTATGTGTGTAGTTATCTACATTGATTGGAATCCATCAAACTGCTTAAGATTTCTGCATTTCTCTGAAATGAGTAATAGCTCAGTAAAATTTTATCATTAAGAAAGGCACAAAGTGGGGCTGGAGAGATGGGTCAGCGGTTAAGATGGCTGTTCTTGCAGAGGACCTGGATTCGATTCCCAGCACCCACATAGCGGCTAGCATCTGTCTGTAGCTCCAGTTCCAGGGGAATCCAACACCCTCTTATGACCTCCCCAAGGGCGTTGCATGACATGGGTACACTTAAACACATGTAGGCACTACATTCATACACAAAATAATAGTAATAATATTAAAAGAAAGGCACAAAGTGTAGAGTAGTGTAAGAGACTGTAGAGTAGTTATCCTTGATTAGGATACCTATATCAAACCAAGGCTCAGGGACCATTGCAGAAGAAGGGGCAGAAAGATTGTAAGAACCAGAGATGGTAGATGACCACAAGGAAGCAGATTTTATTAGACATCTGGGAGGTTATTCATATGAACTCAGAGCAATAGTAATAGCATGCACAGACCCACGCCAGCTCAAGCCAGACAAAATTCCAGCATAGAAGTGGGGAAGCGGGAAAGAATCCCCAACCCATGCTAAGGAACTATTGGCAACTGATAACTAACTGCTGGGAGAGAGAAAGTTGGTTTTCTTTAAGGGTATGACGCTGGATAGGTTACCTAGGCTACAGAGGATGGATATACACTGAAGGACATTTGGGGTCACAAACTTGTCCTTAATATATATGTCTTAATATATATGTGACAGAGTACATGAAATACGGCTGGGGGGGGCTGCTATAAGAGGGGTGCAGGTAGGGGAGGGATATCTAATTATGATCAAAATATATTGTATGAATTTCACAAGAAATTCAATTTTTTAAAAAAAGATAAAATTTGGAAAAAAAGAGACAAGGAGACATAACAACCAGATGTGGTAGTGCACTTAGCAAGTTCAAAACTAACTTGGACTATGAGAGAGGCAGGAGATCGGTGATATAAATTATAGAAAAGATCAATGTAAGCACGTTTACATTTCCAGAAGACTTTAGAAATATTTGTATTTTTGCGTATGTTTGGAGGTACTTATTCTAGATGAGGCATTTAGATAGCTTGAGTAGGTGACATTTGTGCTCATCGTAAATGAGTCCTGGCAGACTTTAAGATGTGCCCTGCTTCAGTTGGGAGGGTTTATTATAAAACTGGTAGTTGGCAGAAAGAGTGGATTAGAGTTTTACATTTCAGTGGCTTGGGGCCATCACAGATGCTGGGGAAGAAAAACCCAGAAAAATTTCATCCTCCTCATTTTGTCTGATGGGGCACTTTTGCTGAAGGTGCAGTATATAAAGGTTGCTGAGAATTTTTATTAGTGCATTTGCTTTTCCTTTGGTAGTTTATTGAGGAAGATTTCAAATATAAAGTTTATACAGTGAATAGCTATATACTTCTAAATTCTACCATTAACATTTTACTCTGGTTGTTTTATGATATCTCACTTTACCATCCACCAAGTCATCTATTCTTAAATGCATTTCAAAGTTTACTTTGCTCTAAGTACTTGAATATATTAATCACTCTCTTGAGCTTAGTGTTTTTTTTCTTTTGCTTTAAAGCTTTCAGTAAAGTACATAAATCTTAAGAAAAAGTGTCATGGTTTTTAATAAAAATCTTTTATTATTCAAAGGAAAGGAATGTCACAGTTGGAAAGAAAGGAACACTTGAGTAAGCGATAACATTCTTGTCAACTAATGCCTATATTTTCTGCCTGTCCCTAGTAAATTCAGACTTGAGCATTCAGGCTACATTAAGCTAGATTTAAACTATGGATTAAGCAATGCTTGACTTCCCCCCAAAAATCATAGCTAACATACATAGCTCAGATGATTGTAACTGCTTGTGAACGACAGAAAAAAAATAGTCCTTGGGTCCTTAAGAAAAGATTGTACGATTGAATGATAGGCTGACCTTGCTAACCACATAATGACTAGAGACTGCCAGTTGAGACTGCTGGCTTTGTCCTAATTTAGCTAGAGGATGGTACTTTGACAGTTGTGTGGAGGGCCTTGGGACCAGTATAAGCAGGAATAGTAGTGAGCGAAGGCTCAGATGTCCTGTTCTAGAGCACGAACTACGTGTATATCTTTCTTTCTTTGTTGATTTCTGTCCAACAAGTCGGATAGAAGTTTGGCTGTGCTTATTTTAGCTATAGATGTACCTAGGATTATTTGATTTAGCATAAAAGTCATCTCCTTGGGCTGGAGGTATAGCCCAATGGTAAAGTGCACTTGCCTAGCATGCATGAAGCCCCTAGGTTCAGTCCCCAGTATTAAGCCTAGTCATGTTGTCTTACTTGGAGGATAATGAAGCCAGGTGAACCAGTTTCTCCCTAAGTCAGTTTTTTACTCTGTTTTTCTTTGTTACAGAGGAATGATATCGCCATGGCAATTACAAAATTTGATCAGTTTGACTTTCTCATCGATATTGTTCCAAGAGATGAATTGAAACCTCCAAAGCGTCAGGTGAGCAGGGAAGACATGTCCAGTTGCCGACTGCAGAGCCTGGGCACAATACTGTCATAGTACTCCCTTCCCACTCCACCCAAGGCATTTGCTGTTCCTTTTGTTCCTCTTCTTTAGTCCAGATCCATCCTTAACATCTCTTTCTCTTACTCATTTATGGATACTTTTAACTCAGTGCCTCTGGAATGGTATTCAGTGAAAATAGACAAAAAGAATGTTAAAGACTAAGTTACAAACAGTAGAGTGACATTTGATTTCAAGATTTATCGCAAATTAAACAACATTCTCAGCCAGCCATAGATTTCAGATGTTAAGAAACAACTTCTCTGTGCACAGTGGGATTAGAGTGAGTGGCCTTTGTTTTCTCCAACTCTGTGTTCTCACTCTCTGTTGTGCCCTGGCTGCACATCAGAACATCTGTTTAAAAAATATCAGTGCCCAGGCTCCACCATCCACCCACTGAATCAGAATCTGTGATGTTGCAACCTAGGTATCAGTAATGTTTAAAACTCACCAGATGCTTTTAGTGTCCAACTCTTTTAGGGCCACCACTTAAACTTTTCTTGGTAATCATAAGAATTGAGTATCTGTCCCTCTCTCCTCCCTGTTTCCTGTCCCCCAAAGGCCACATCAATCATTTTGTTCAGTACTTGGGTATATGTAGCTCTTGATTATACATGTAGTAGACCCCTGCCTGTAGAGCTCATTGTTTTGGACACAGAGTTTGCATGACTCACTAGGTATAGTAGAAACACTTGGGAAATAGTTGCAGAGTCCCCCAGGAGCAAAGCTATAACTTGTTTTGCTTGCTTTATTTTTGTTCATAAGATTTAGGTGGTTTTTTTTTCCTTAAAAAAAAAAATGATTTCATACTCTATTATCCAGAGTCATTTAGTGATGACTATAACCCCCCATGCTGGCCTGCATTAATAACCAGTCAGAAAATGTGTTGGACAAGTGGGCATCCTAATCAACGTTAATTTTATCCCTAGTTGGGGGCTTTTGGATTAGCAAACTCTAGGTCACCTTTTTTCTGAAGCAAGGTATGCCTCACTGCAGCTCCATTTTTCTGGGCAGTCTTTGCTACTGTAAACATCCTTGACTGGAAGCTGTAAGGTGTTCAGAGGAGCTTTCAGTCGGATGTTTACAGCGGCAGGCTGCCACGGTCGTCCCCAGCTGCACATCGGCTTTGAGACATTGCAGGTTTGTACCCATGGTCTTAATTCCTCTTCTTGGAGTGCTTCTGTCCTCTGAGAAGTCACAAAAACTCAAACTCTCTTCATTTGGAGCAAATACCACATGCCTGCTTCCCCTGTTGGATTTTTTTCCTCCATGGGTCCACCAGAAGTTCCCTTTAAAAACAAGGTGGTAAGCTCTGATGAAATCAGGCCTGGCTCACTCTTACTGTGCTAACTTCTTACTCTCTTTGGGCTGCCTGCTGATTGACTAAAGAGAAGGGTGTTGTCCTATCCTTTCCTCCAAAGTTCTCAGTGCTTCTGGATCTCTCAGGGTGTCAGACTCAAAGTGCTCTGATCCATCCCCTTTTAAAGTGTGCCTAGCAGGAACACTCCTTGCTGCCTGGATTTAGTTCTTTGTAGGTGTTCAAGCTATTGATTGGCATCCTATTCTGGACAGCTGCTGCCTTGCCTTTAAAAGGTTGAGATTGCTGAAAGCTGGCCTGAAATTCTAAGATAGCATTTTAAATTCTCTGTAGACATGAAGTTTTCCCAAGCTCCAAATTGGCTGGCACCTCCTAAAGTCCTTTAAAAGTGCCTACTCTCTAAAATGCACCCTCTGAAGAGGCACACTTCACTCTTGCTACTAAGGCAAATGTATTTTCTTCTAGTCTGGGGCTGGCTGCGCATCACTATAATGATTACCTATGTTGTGGTACTTTTCATTCTCTGGCACTGTTTATCAGTCTTAGCATTGGCCACTGCTAATGTTGAGGAGGTACACCTTTCTGTATTGACCCAGTCATTCAGGGATTCTAGGGCTCAAGGTGCTGCCCAACACCTTGGCAAAGGAACTAGGAATTAGGTCTCTGACCCCTCAGAGATGCTTGGGAATTTCTTTTCCAGGGATAAAGACTGTTTGTAAGCAGAAGGTGGTTGAGGGCTGACTTCTGCCCCACTAAGCTATGAGTTGAAAGTTCCTGCCCATTGAAATATCATCTTTTCACTCATTTCTTTAAATCAAACATAATCATTTCCTTGCTAGCTCAACCTCCATTGGTGGAATAAATAATGAAATTTCGTAATGCAAAAGAACCTTACATGTGCCTCCTTTCGTCCCAGCAATTTGAAAACAGCCATGTCTTGTCCTCACAACACAAACTTGAGACGCATCTACTTGATACTCAAGTGTCCTAGACACTCGTTGATCAACCCCTGAGAGGGTGTTGTAGGAAGCATAGGAGAAGCTACCTATCTGGTTGGAAGTTTTGGCAAGGGGTTATTTTGGTTTCTGACAGAGGTATTTAAAGTCTTTGCTTTTTGTCTAGTTTGCTTTTTTTACACTTGCTTTACAAGTGTAGTCATGAACAGCTGGTCACAGTCACAAGTCAAAGCTAGGAAGTGCCATTGTCCTCCTCCTGCCCGACTTCCCCTGATCTGGTCTGGGTTCTCAGTCCTCTATACTCTTATCACTTAGGAGCTTTTTCATGTTAGATCTGAACTTCTGTTTATAAAATTGGGAGACCTCAGTAGAAAATAAATACGTTGAACCTATTTCAACAGTTTTGAAAAGAACAGTTGGTCTCAGTTTGTGGTTTAAAAGGGTATTGATATAGAATTCCTGCCAAGACATAGTTGCCAGGCTCACATTTGCTTACAACTGTAAGGTTGGATTTGAAATGGACCTGGCTTTGTCACTGTTAGGTTGTTTAAGGACTTCCTTAGATACTGAAAATATTATGACGATCCTGGTCTAGGGGGATGACCATCAGGGAACCTTGTTATATAGAGATCCAAGTTTCTTAGAGTGTAGATGCCAGCAATCCCAGTTACAGTATCACCAGCAAGCACAAGAATACTCAGCCGTGTACTACAAGGGACAACAGCTTTCTTCACATCCTTGGCTACAGAATCTTAAGGGAAGCCAACGAGAATTTAGGGACTCTTCTGTTGGTTATAGTTGTTGAGTTCAAAAGAATTTGTCCTACTTCCAACTTGAATTTAGAAAAGTACTTTCCTGTCTCTCACTTTCTGCTTGTCTATATAAATGAGTGTAACCATTCAAGCCAGCATGTACCAGTGCCTAGATGGGGAATAGCAGGGACAGTCGGGAGCAAGAGAAAGTATTTTCCCTCATAGGACTTACATGTGAGCAGAACTGGCAGTTAGTGTGACATGTAGGTACAAAAATGTGTAGTGGGGGATAGTACCATGGAAAGCACATGGAGCACCTAACTGAAGGGAGGAGTCAGGATTTTGCAAATACTACTTTGGGGAGCTTTGGGGCAGGTAACAGGGTCTCAGTACCTTGAGGAAGTATCTTTTTCTGAAACCTGACAGACTTTGCTCTGAGCAAGGAAGTGAGTAAATTTAGCAAATGTTTTTACTCAGTCGGCCCATGTGGTTGTATGTTTTTGTTGTCTAAGGCTGGGCACTATATATATGTCACAGGTCACTACGGATCAGATGCCAATCTTGGTTGGTGGTCGGGGCCTGCCAGCCCCCCCTGCTGGACTGTAACCATGTTGTAGTGTGTGTAAACATCCTACACTCTCAGCTGTGAGCTCAAGGTGGCTGGGAGAGGGTTGTTTACTCCTTCTGCCATGGACAACATCAGCTGAAGAAGAACAATCTCTTCACCTGACAGATTGGACAGAGTGCTGCCTCCCTAGTCAGCCAAGGCAGCACCCCAGCTGAGACTATCCGTCAGGCCCCCTTGGGTTGCACTTCTGTGGCTAAGTATAACTAGAACCAGATGTGCTGCATGGGTAGATGCATCTTGGTGACCACAGAGCTTTCAATGTGCTATAAAAGCTGGGCACTTGTGTGAACCTGACATTTCATTCTGAAATTCTAACCTAAGAAAAGTCCTGTTCCCCTTTACTCTGCTATGTCCCTCCTGAAATGGTGGGAGCAAATTAAGAAGAGTGCTGTCTTTGTGGGGGTTGGGAGCCAGCGTGTTTGAGTAGCATCTTTCCGTTGCTGTAGCGTCTTTCCGTTGCTGGCAGTTAGCACTGTTCTCAGATCATGGCCCTTGACAGCATTTACTGACAAGCTCTGCTGGTGCGTGGTTTTTAGTTACAGTAATTATTTGTCTGTTTGCAGCTCATCACGCAATGGATGATTACTCGGTGCTTCAGAAAATTGGCTGTATGTTCTGTGAAGCCTATAGAAACTGTTATTTTTAGTTTGATTTAGCACAACTGGTCTCTTCAAATTCCACTTTCCTTTGACTGCAAATGTGGAGAACTCAGCATTCAGCAGGCAACTGCATATAGCTGATTTGGGGAAGAGTGGAAATTCACTGTGGCGGTTGCTGAGTCAGTTCTTTTCCCTTACCTGCCTCTCCTTCCACCCCACAGGAGGAGGTGCGCCAGTCTGTGACTCCTGCTGAGCCTGTCCAGTACTACTTCACGCTGGCTCAGCAGCCCACTGCTGTCCAAGTCCAGGGGCAGCAGCAAGGCCAGCAGACCACCAGCTCCACAACCACCATCCAGCCTGGCCAGATCATCATCGCGCAGCCCCAGCAAGGCCAGGTCTGTGAGCTGCGGATGGCGTCCACCTAGCAAGATGGTGCCTCTTAGGTCTGGATGGGGAAAGTATGACTAGTGCAGAGAGAGGCCATCACATCTGGATAGAGGGCTGCATTTGATGTCTGGAAACCTGACCCTTCCCCTGATTGAGTCACAGAAGCAAAGAATCACCCCTAATCTCTTTGGCCCCTGTTTTCCTCAGATGTCAGATGAGGAAAGAATAGTGGGAAAAATGTTTTTCAGGATTCCTCTGAGCTCAGACATTTTAGAAGGAAGAACATTCTCTCTGGTGTACTGGTGAACAGTAGTGGGTTCTCTCTAGAAGGTCTTTCTGTCTGTGCCAGGACTGGAATTTATACCCTCACAGGGGAGATCACCATTGCTAGTTTGCATATCTCTCTTCTCCTCCCTGGCATTTCTCTGTCCTACTGTATTTGTGTCAGGTGACCTTCTCTTTTTACGATAGTAATCAGAGGATTTTTTTCTCTCCCCCATAGTACTGTTGAGAGCAGTACCATCCGTTGGGAGTCATGAGAGGCTGCAGAGGACTCAGTACTGTGAGCTCTGAATCCAAATTCTGTCAGTCATTACTTTATTTATTCATCAAACAATGAGCATCCTCTGTGAGTAAAGTCTTATGCTAGGTATTGGGGACGTAAGCATGAACAAAACAATCCTGATTTTCAAGAAATTCACAGTCTCGTTGGGGATAACAAATTCTTAAAGGTTATACTACCACGTGGGAAGAATTAGACAATCTTAAACGTATATACAGAGTGTTATGGCAAAAGGAGTACCTAACCAAAATGTGAGGAGGTGGTAGAAGAGGAGAATGTGGTTAGAGGTTCCTTAAAGGAATAATGTTGCTGTTAGAGGGATCACTGGAAGTTTTAATAAATTAAAGGATAGTATTGGCAGTAAAAGGCATAGCACAGCCAAAGACTTAGAAATGAGAAATGACTGGAAGTGACAGCACATGCCTGTAATCTCAGCACACGGGTGGTTTGGGCAGGAGACTCAGGAGTTTGAGAACAGGCTCAGCTACATGAGACCCTGTCTCAAAACAAGCAAACATACAAATGAGAAACAGCATAGGAAGTGGTGGGACGCAGTTAGCATAGAGGAACACTTAGGCATGTCCAGGGAACACATCCTGGAGTGTCTTATGTATTCTAGTAAAGAGCTGAGTTTAGCATTCTAGTAAAGAGCTGAGTTTAGCTAGAAGGAAAACATTGGGGTGGAGATGGATTTAAATATTAATTATGACTTTGGGGTTTATTCCTTGCTAATTCTATCTATTCAGATAACAGAAATATATTGAGTGCTTGTGCTATCAGACACTGCTAGGCAAGAGAGGTTCAAAGCCGATTATAGCCCTGTCCCTGCCTCCAGCATTCACTTGCACCCTGATGCCTTAAGGGGTCTGCTTTGGCTCATGCTTGTGCCTCTGCAGTGAGAGAGTTTTACCTGCCAAAGGTCTTGTCTCTTTACTGAGTGAACTTAAAGGGAGGCTGCCAAGGGCTGACCCTGGTGGGCTGATTATTCTGAGATGCCCAGGGCTGCTGTGCCTTGACAGCAGGGCATACCATACATGATTTGGCAGCGGCCATGCTAACATAAGCCCTCATTTTCCTGAAATGATTTAGAAATACCTTGGAAATCCTCTCAAGAAAATTAGTTGATAGAGTGCAGTGATGAGTTGGCAGCATGCGTTTTTCTTTTTATTCAGCAAAAAATTTCATCTTGTCTTCTCTGCCATCCCAGATCTGGTTGGCCTGGAGCAGAGAAAGCTTATGAGGTTGATGAAGTTGGTCCCTCCAGCTGTTGTTCTGCTGTCCTGCTGCTTCAGGGTGGTCTCGGGCTGTGTCACACCTTCTGGGCCCATAGGGAATAGTGTAGGCTGTTTCAAGTTGAGTGCAAGTATCTTTTGTAAGATAGACTATATAGTAAAATAAAGTTGGGAGGAACATATGGTGAAGTGAATTCTGTGTTTTCTGTTTTTAATTGGAAACTTATTTATGGAGGTTTGGGATAGGTCGGGTTGAACCTGTGGTAGAAGAATAGATGTTTTCTGTTGTCCTAGTCCACCAAGGATACTTTTACTGAGGATGCTGTCTTTCCTTTCCTCTTCCAGTTTTCAGTAATTTCTCCCTACTAGTAATCCCTTGACTCTGTTCTGTAGTTCCCAGAACATATCCCCTTACCTCATAGTTTTAGATGCCCAGTTAAAATGTCTGGGAGGCCTGTGCAGTCAGAATTAAAAACCGCAGAGTGGCAATATCATTTAGAGCCTGCTATTCTTTCAGACTCCCAGTATCATCTATCTGATTGACAGTATTTCTTAGTTTGGAACAGGAAAGATCATGTCTGAATTGGGATGAGAGTACGGGTTTAGTTTAAAGGGTTCTCCATCTCCCACCACTCTCACCACCAGACATGCCAGGTACTCTGGGTTCATTTTAGTAATCTTTGAAAGTCACATTGTCACATTAAGGGCTAAAGTGTTGAAATTCAGAGAGCCTGCTTTATAGTGACTACAAGCCACTTAGTACAAGGGTAGCACAGTCTGCCCAAGTCATGGACATTTAGGCAGAAATGTCTTAAATCTGAGATTGCCATTTCTGGACTGTTCCAAGTTCTTGCTTTACTGAGTTCTGTTGAATAAGGGTTGAGTCATTTGAGTCAAGTCAGCATCTGGTGTTTTAACTCTCTCCCGTGGGGAGCTGTGCTGGGGTCCAGAGCAGCTTTCTGGCTAAGGTGGGCAAGATTCATTCTGCTGCTTGAATGGGGTAAAAACCTGCATGCACTAGGCCCAGCCTCAGAGATGAGCCTGTGTGTTTTCCTTTCAGTATCTTTCATACCTAAGAAGTAGTCCAGGACCCTGAATTTAACACATTCATGTAGACTCCACTTTCTGTTTCATTTTGCCGTCCAAAGTCAGCTACTGTGTGTTTGACTTTGGTCTGTTGTGTACATTGTCAGGATTGCTTTGACTTTTTTTCTTTTCCTCCCCATTATGCTGTATGCACCTTGCCATCATTGAAGGACTATGAAAAGTTGTGGTATTTGAAGTCCAGGTCTTTAAGTTGGAACCTAGGCAAATATTCTGTGCTGTGAGCCCAGATTTTGGTTTGTTTTCCCATCTCTATTTCAGAGTATTACCTCTAGCAGTGTTGTAGACCTGCAGGACTCTGGGTTGCATGTTGTTAAGAGGGTGATGAGTCTAGAGATTAATGGAGTATATTGCCCCCACTTAACCCCTACAGGTTCTTAGCCAGAGCTCAGGCAACTTTCTCTTGACTTTTCCTTCCAGACCACACCCGTGACAATGCAGGTTGGAGAAGGTCAGCAGGTACAGATAGTGCAGGCCCAGCCTCAGGGTCAAGCACAACAGGCCCAGAGCGGTACCGGACAGACCATGCAGGTGATGCAGCAGATCATCACTAACACGGGAGAGATCCAGCAGATCCCGGTAAGCCCGTCCCCAGGCTTTGTGGCTTGCTTCTCTGCTCATGATAAGAAGTACCTTGAGTGTATTTGATATATACACACTATTCCTGTTATACAACCCCAAGTTCTTTCATTATGTTTACTTTCTGCTCAGCTTCAGTCCAGGTTCCACTTCAGTGCTGTGGATGTAGCTCTTCTTCATTTCCCCTTCTACATCTACACCAAGAAATCATGGTTAGCCATACTTTATGCTAAGACTCAAAGGACTTGTGAGGCAGACCTACTCTTAAAATAATTGTTATTATATTTATTTATTTGTGTGTGTTGCGTGGGCATGGAGGTGTGCATGTGTGCCACTGTGTATATGCAGTGGTCAAAGGACAACTTTGTGGAGTCTGTTTTTCTCCTTCCACCATGTAGTTCCCAGGGATCAAACTCTGGTCATCAGGCTTGGCAGCAGGCATCTTTATCTGCTAAGCCATCTCACCAACCACCAGACCTATCTTTTGATTATCAGAGAGTAAGAGGGAGGTGTATAGGAAAGTCATAAATACACTTGTTGCATATTCATGAGTCAGTTCCCTGTGGAGCCTGCAGCAAAGTGTATTTTTGGCTTTCAATTAACTTACCCATTCCATTACTGTAGACTGCTGCTTCCTGTTTGCTTGGAGGGATTTTGTTTCTAAGGTTTGTTGATTTTTTAAAAATCTATTATTTTTTAAAAAATCACTGCCTTAGCACTTGCAAGACTATATATTGGTCATTTTGCCATCAAAAACATGGAAGTATGGAACAGTCCTTTAGCAAATGTAGGCTGGTGTAGAAACTCACTTGGACTTGCTTTGCCACTCCATCTTTGATACAAGCTCAAAGAACACCCTTCATCAGTTTTGGAAACTTTCCCAAGAGAAAGCTTTGGAAACTGTTTAAGTGTGTCTGTCTCTCAGCCTCTTAGACACACACACATAAACACACAGACTAGTTGCAGGTATCTGGGCTCTACTCTGCGTGCGTGTACACACACACACACACACACTCACACACACTAGTTGCAGGTATTTGGGCTCTACTCTGCCTACTATCTTAGCCACCGGCTCTTAAGTTCTTCTTGAATCATTCTTCCGTTTGTATGTGAAAGAACCAAAACAAGGTCATTTAAGCCCGAGAGTTCCCATCTTACAGTAGTAGCTTTGGCCATCTACAACACAAAGCTTTGGTCCAGAAGATTGGTTACAGAATGCACAACTTCATCTTTACCATTCTAACACCTCAGACATAGACATTTCCAGACTCTTGAGGCAGCTCACTCAGCAGAGTACTTGCAATAGTGGTGACTTTCAAGGCAGAAACTTTACTTCCCTCATGGAAGCTGAAGGATAGACTTGTTTGCTTTATAATTCGTGTAGCAAAGCTGTCAAGAGCAGCATCCTGGAGAACTGAGCAGAGTAACAAGAGGTCTCTCAACTTAAGTCTGAAAAGAAAAGCCTCTTCATTCTATCTCTAGACTGCTTGGAACCACTTGGCTCACAGCTGCTCATGGAATTTCTGCGGATGGCACTTTCCAGCTAAAAAATACCAGTGACTGTTAGTACACCTTCCCCCACACCTGAGACAAGGCTCTAGCCTTTCACCCTGGGATCCTTGACCTGCCCTTCTATTGACTCCTGAGACCAATCACGGTTCGTCTCAGCTTTCCAGGCCACCTTCATCCATACAAGTTGCTTAATGTTGTCGGCTGGAAGCTGAATTATAAGATTTCAGGGGAATTTGGACACAACTTCCCAGCAGCTCCTCTTGGTTCTGGAAAGAAATTATCTAGGTCACAGTACTCTTGCTGTATTTCTATTGATCCAGATGTTTTTAATGGGTTTAGATGTTATGTTTCCCCCACTTTGCCTCAAGCAGACAACTATGGAACTTCATTTATGGATGGGGATGTAGTGCAGTTGGTAGAATATGTGCCTAGCATACATAAAGCCATGGGTTTGATCCCCACTATCACAAAAACTGAGCATGGTGGTGCACACATGTAATTTCAGTATTTGGGAGGTAGAAGCAGGAAGATCAGAAATTCAAGGTTGTAGTGAATTCAAGGCCAGCCTGGAATTGAGACCCTGTCTCTAAAAAAGAGAACTTCAGTTTTTCTTGATGGTTCAAATCCTTTGAGTCCAGAAGTTCCAGAGAAGCATTTGACGTGACACTGCATGCAGGGGCGCAGGTTCATCCTGTCAGCATTTTCCTCATGGAAGTAAGGTTCCTGCAGTGAAGTTAGCTTTTTAAGGCTAGAAGGAAGCTCGCCTTAGGACAGAGACATGATGCTGTGCACTTGAGGAAGCTCCCCCTTGCAACAGAGGCAAGCTGAACAACTAGGAGGGTGCTTTCTGGGCCACGAGATAGAGACAGACCAAATCAGCCTATATTCTCAGGATCTTTCAGCCTCTTAAGTTGTGGGTGTGCACATCCACCATCAGCTACCCTTTAATGCTGAGCCACAGTTCTCATCCTTCATTCCCAGCTCCAAGCTCGAGTACTTTCACGGCACAGTGGAGTGCAAACAGCCTGAGTTAAAGCTTTCAGCATACAATTAAATGCAGCCTATGGTATTATTGTATTATCTGAGACTTCATTGTAAGCACAAAGGACTCTGTGGGCACTTTTGTAGCTTTGGTTTCCCATGATGGGGTTTTCTGTGAGAGTTTTATTGACTCTGCTTATTCTGGGGAGGTGTTTGGCCAGAAGCTAGTGCTGAACATCGCTGAACATCAAGGATTCTCAAAAGTCCTACAGACCCCCATTGGTCTTGGTTCTTGGGGACAGCAGGCCAGCCTTTTCCTCCAAAATGTGCCTCATGGGGGGTTGGCCAGTACTTGGGCTATGAGGTGGATTGACAGCCATCTGCTTTGAGTCCTTGGCAAATCCTGGAACTCGTCACAGTATTGGAAAGGATGGAAATTTCTGGAGAGAGGCCAGCACTTAAAGTCCAGCCATTCTGATAGGGTTGGGCAGTCTTGTAAGTCTCAGATGAGCTCTGATCTTACAGTCAAGTGCCAACAAATGATGAGTGTGTGACAAGCTTGGGGAGGGGGTTGAGGGGAGGAGTTGCTTGTTTTAACCTCTGTTCAAAAGAACTTTTTTTTGAAGGCAGGCTTCTTTGAAACACTTGAAGGGTAGGGGCAATCCCTGAATCTGGTCATGGAAAGTGTGCCTATATGAGGTTGTGCTCAGTCCCTTGTGGTCTCTGTCTCTGCCCCTGTCCTAGGTGCAGCTGAATGCCGGCCAGCTGCAGTATATCCGCTTAGCCCAGCCTGTATCAGGCACCCAAGTCGTTCAGGGACAGATCCAGACACTTGCCACCAACGCCCAGCAGGTATGTACACCAGAGACATGGGCTTTAGTTAAAGACAAGGCTCAGCCAGCCAACTTCTTGTGGGAAAGGAACTCTCACCACGCAGCTCTGGACACCTCATGCTTCAGCAAGAGCCACCCACCCTATACTTCTTTATCTGTGTGACTCCTGGGGGCAGATGGCAGGGGTGGTAGGATGATTGGATTCATAGTGTGTCTCTTACCATCGTGCTCTTGAGGGGCAAAGAAATACAAGAAGCAGCCTTGAGGGTACTGGAAGAAGCCTGGTGTGTGTGTACATGTTAGGCCAGAGGAAACCTAGGTGCCAGGCTGCTTTCTATCTTAAGTCCTGATAGAACACAGTTGTGTTCTAGTTATTTCTTACGCCCTTAGGAAAGCATACTTAGTTATTCTACCTCTGTAGACACCTGCAACCAGAAAAATCCCCTTCATTCCCCTGCCCAACTGTCTTACAGGCTGTGAGGTAAAGTACCAAGGGTGCCAGATGCACACATACCCCTCCCACGTTGGGGGCTTAGGGGTCATGGTCATCATTTGTAGATGATGGGTGATGCTGGTCAAGGGGAGGCATTGTTAATGGATCCTTTTGCCTCAGACCCAAAAAAAGCAGCAATCGTTTAAGAGCTGGACCTGTCTGGCCTAGTTGCATTTCTGGTGATGTATCTATTGACAGTGGTGACAGAGCTGAGTTTGTAGAGCAGGTCTCTAAAGGTCTCATTTGGGAAAATGTGAGGAATGAGCCAAAAGCAAGGCATCTGAGCTCAGTATCATCTCTGGGATATTAAAGGACCCTTTCTGTTCCTGCTCTCTGCTTGCCTATGGCCTTGGACTTTTCCTTCATTTTCTTGGGGCTCATTGACACTGATAGACATCTCAAGACTGGTGGCACCCTTGAGCCCATCTCCCTTTTGATATTTTCTTTAAAATCTTATTCTTCTTGAGATCCAAGAAGTCTTTTATGACATGGAAATGGGAAATGAGAAGGGTTTGTGGTTCCTCAGAAGTCACTATGGGAAATAGAAATAAAGCCAGAATGCAGGGAGAAGGGAGAGAGATGAGAAGTGGGTATTTGAGGGCACTTAAAATCCCTTTGATGTTGTAAATTTTGCAACTTGGTACTTAGTTGGTACTCAATAAGTGTTGAATTGACACTGAATAAAATACATGTGATTTAAAGGTAAATGAACCTTCTCAGCTGCCATGAATAGTGGTCTTGCTGACCACAAGGCAGTTAGCCTTTTTATCTATGAGAATTTTCCATTTGTCTCAGGCTCATTCGTTTATTCTGTCGGCATTTCTTCAATACTTACTTTGCACTAGGGTAGTATATAGATTAATCATAGCTACTGTCCTTAAGCAGTTTACAGACCTGTGGGAGGAGAAGGACACCCCCCCACCAAAAAAAGCCCTTTTCACCTGCCCCTTTCCCCTCTTCTAGCCCCTCAGCCTCCTGAGTAGGCCTGCAGGGCTGGTTTTGGCCCATGTGAGGATATTTGAGAGGATGAGCTTTACCTGACAGGTTGGCTGTAAAGATTCCAAAGGCTGGTTACAGAGGCTAATGCTAGTCACATGTTCCACAGACAGTCATGCACACACCCTGGCCTTCTTTCTAGTTTGCCCCTCCCCCCCATTCCCATCAATGGTTAGTATATGCTACAGCTCTGCCTGTCAGTGTAAAATCCCTAAGACCCAAGATGTGAAGTGCACGGGATAAATGTTTTTTCTTGCTTCCCTTTTGGCCCAAAAAGCTGCTGTCGGAAAAAAGTACTTCATGTTTTGCCACAAGGACTACAAGAGCCAAGGCTACTGTTTACCAAGGTGTTTCATATTGCAGTCAGATAATCCAGGTGATATGGGTTTGGTTTGGAGCCCACCTGAGGATGAAAAGGACCGTTCACCTCCTTGCCCATCATTTCACAGTCTGCCTCTACTGGCTGAAAAATGGACTCTTAGGGCTTGCATTAAAAGCCTGAAAACTGAGGTGCTGGATATTTGCTTTGAACCTCAGACCTTGATGGGAGGGATTGATTTGTGAGATGAGGTAGACTTTAAGAGAGACAGGCCTCTCAGTGTGCCTCTATGACACCAGCTCTTTGCTAGCCATCAGTGCAAGGAGATTGGGAATTGCCCTTGCTTGCTTCATAGGCTTTTGTCAAACACGTGTTCTGTGGCCCTGAAGCTGACATGCTTGCTCTGTCCTCTTGCTTCCCACAGATCACACAGACAGAAGTCCAACAAGGACAGCAGCAGTTCAGCCAGTTCACAGATGGACAGGTAGGATACCTAGCCTGGGCAAGGGCAGTTGCAAAGAGTTGGTAATCTGGGGATGCAGGTGGTGTGTGGGTTTGGATGGTTAGGGCTACTCTCCCTACTAATAGTTGGTGAATTTTTTTACCTGCTTTCCCCCCATAGCATGGTCCCATGGTCCACTGAGGATAGGATAGGATGTCCAAACTTATACTGTCTCAACGGGAGAAGAGGCAGTATCTGGACCTCCTCTAGCAGCTTCTCTTGGCTTTGGCTTTTTCAGGGACCTCTTGAGAAACCAAGAGGCCAAGCAGCCCTAACCTGTCTTTACCGTGGTGAGGCTTAGTTGTGTTTAATATCAGGCCACCTCCTTTGCAGGGCCAGTAGAGGAAATGAAAATTCAGTTTAGCTTCAGTCTGAACCATGTGTTTGGATAGAGGGCGGCATGTGGAGGGGGATGCTGGTACTGTGGTTAAGTACTTGTGTTTATCACTGTGGAACAGCATATACCAAACTTAGCTCTGAGCTAACTGGGCTCTGAGCTAACTGGAGCAGTGGAGCCTAGGGAAGTGAAAGCCATGGAAATGTAACCCCTGTTGCCTTTCACCTCTGACAGATCACCACCACATCCCCCTTTCCTCTGACACCTTGCAGTGGATAGTGGTAGAGGTATCTGGAGCCCTCCCCTGGTTGGAGGCACATAGAGCTGTCTGCCTGTGTCCTAGGAGTAACCTCACTCTCCTCTCCACCCCTCACAGCAGCTCTACCAGATCCAGCAAGTCACCATGCCTGCCGGCCAAGACCTCGCCCAGCCCATGTTCATCCAGTCAGCCAGCCAGCCCTCCGACGGGCAGACCCCCCAGGTGACCGGAGATTGAGGGCCTGAGTTGGCAAGGCCAAGGACACCCAACACAATTTTGCCATACAGCCCCAGGCAATGGGGGCACAGCCTTCCTCACCAGAGGACTCGGGGACTTCAGTGCCTCCTTCAGGCTAGGACATTGGTGCACTATGCCCCACGCCTAGGGACCGAGATTCTACAACATAAAGATGCAATATTTTTTATTTCCTTTCGTCCATTTTTTTTCTCCAAGGAATCAATATTTCAATATATTGAGTGTGTGTGTCCAATGCTATGAAATGAGAATATTAAATAACATATTTATGGCATTTTCTCTTCAAGAGTGTGGTTGAAGAAATATTTGTCCGTTTGTGTCTCTGGTTTGGGTTCTTGCCACCACTTCTTTTTAGGAGCAGGTCTTGATTTTCCTTCCTGGGGGTGCACAGGATTTCCTGACTCTTGGAATAGCTGCTCCCCTTGTTCCCAGAACCAGTTAGGATCCATTTCTACCAGCATTCCTCTCCACTCCTCCCCAGAGCTTTGTGCAGCCAGAGGCCATGGAAACATTCTTTGCATGTGGGAGAGGAACTCAGTCCGCACAGGGAGAGGTGGTTTCATTCTAGCCCTTCTCTGTGAGATCCAAGGAGGCTAGCACTTTGCATTGCTCTCACCCCCTTTTATTGTGCTAGTCTCCCTTGCTGCATGGACTTCAAACTGCATGAAATGCAATAAATCTTGTTTTAGATAATTTAGAGTCTGTTTCTGTGTCTGGGGACATAAATGGGGCCACCTGCTTGGGGAAAGGCTTGGAAAGGTTTGCTTGCTCTCAGATTGGATGTCTGGAAAGATGAGGCCCCTTGTGAGGAAGGGGTGTACAAAGCCAAGGGAACTTAACACCACTCGTTAGGTTCAAGCTGAGGTTCTTGGCTGATGTACAGGTGAATTTCATCAGGACACATCTGCTTGGAAGAGCCATGCGCCTCACCTGACTTAACTACCGAACATGTGTCTGATGGGATCACAGGGACATCCCTGCTGGAGAACACTGGCTCTCCCGGCAAACAAAGATCAGAGATCTCTGCAGTCATGCTAGCACAACGTGGCCCTGAGAACTGCCTGTGGTGGTGGTTCCATTACCAAAGGCCTGGATCTGCCATAGAGGGCAACCCACACCCTTTGTCACCAGCACACGTTCCTACAGTCAGGAAGGGGCAACAGAAAGAGCCGGGAGTGAACCATCTCTGACCTCTGTCTTCTCTATGACTAACATGGGACCTGCTGCCATGAGCTGCATGCCAGAAAAAGCAATGGCTTGCCATAAACCCATGGGCAGTTCCCTGGCTTTGAGGTCAAGGGGTGAGGTCACAGGAGAGAAGAGGTTCATGCTGGAGTTTTAAGCCTGAGGCTTGGTGCCCTTAGAATTCCCTTGCCACAGTGTAAACCAGTGTGGTAGGGTACACATTGGCATTGGAGAATTGGGAAAGACTCGGGGTGACAACACTGCAGTGGTCACAGTTCATGCCTCCTCCTATCCTCAGGCTTCTTTTGCCTACATTCAGGTCTGGCCAACTCTGCCCTTTACTCTCTGCCTGGGGGAGATGATTGGCTGTCTTCTCTATGCTTGTGGTCTGTTAGGTGTCATCCTGTTTTCATTTAAGTGTACCTCACCTTATTCTACAAGAAAAGTTGAGGTGACTTGCTATGAGACAACATAATGAAGTAAGATAAATAAGATTGGGGCAGGGGGTGAATAGGAAATCGGGATCATAGAAACAGGAACACAAATATAACTATCAAGACCTACATAATTGTTAAGATGACTTGATGCTGAGCTTCCTGGTCACCAAAGCAAAAAGCTAGGGTCGGGTAAGGATTCATTCACACTATAAAGGGAAGAAAGTAAGTTTTGCAAAATGGATTTTCCTACTTCTTTTTTCTTTTTTCTTTTTTTTTTTTTTTTTTTTTTTTTTTTTTTACAAGGTCTCCCTGTAGCCCCAGCTGTCCTGGAACTTACTGTGTAGACCAGACTGGCCTTGAACTCACAGAGATCTGCCTGCCTTTGCCTCCCGAGTGCTGGGACTAAAGGCGTGCGCCACTATGCCCAGCAGATTTTCCTACTTTCAAGGTGTTGGACACATACAGTTCCCTTTCAGTGTCTGGGACGGTAAAGCAAGTGATGGTGTCATTGAGTTGGGGCAGTCCCCTCATTAAGACTCCGAAATATAGCCAGCTATCCTCATCCCAACTCTGAGCTTGTCTCTAAAGGGGTCTTCTGGCCTTTCTACCTGTCTCACATCCAGGCCCACCTAAGTGGACCGTCCCAACATCAAATTTTCACTGATGGCCACAAGCCCAGGCCTGCATGGAGATTTTAAGAGAAAAGTGAGGGACCCTGTCTCAGGAAGGGAGCTGCATCCCATTTCCTGGTACTCTATCCCACTGTGCTCGACTCATTCCTGAAAATCCAATTGCCCGTCATTACATCCTGTTTTTCCTTAAGACTTCATTCTTGGTTTGGAGATACTTCGATTAGTCGTGATTGGCAAGCAGTTTCTCTGCTCAGCACGTTCCCTTTAAGTGGCCATGCCAGGAGGCCTGTTCTGGTGTAAACAAACCCTTTGGTGCAGCCCAAGAGAGCCCCTATCTAATACCCAGCGCGATCCCCTTACATCCGGAGCACTCAACATTTTTCTTAGCATTTGCATCATCCGTCCTCTGGTGATCTTCACAGTGACCCTGCAGAAGACAGGAAGAGGGATCACGATCCCTATTATAGAAAACATCATGAGAGGCCTAAGGCAGTGCAGTGACTTGCCCAAGGTTACTCTGATTTGGGGGAGGGGGAGGTAGGGCCAAATTCTGGTCCTCTGGACTCCTGTTTGTCCACAGTTCCTCACTGGTTAATGGTGAGGTGTATGAGAGAGAAAGCAAGGCCCCATTAGTATTGTCATTGAACCTCTTACCTGCTTTACTCAGCTTCCCCAAGCCTACTGGCCCAGCCAGTGTATGTGAAGTAAAGCTGCTCTGACCTCCAGTGGTTGGTTTAACTTCGGAGTACTCTTGGGTAGGGATTGGAGATCCCTGGGATTATGGGCAGAAGACCTGGACAGTGCCCTTGTTGCTCAGGTCTGCCGGAGCCACAAGGGGGCAGCATGCTGCCCTTCCCTGAGTCTGGGAGGTACCCTGTCCTCAAGACAATTTTAGAAACGAAAGGGGGTGCTACCCATTTCTCAGTGAGTGCTAGCTCCTAAGCCCCCTTTCTGATAAGACTCTGACCCCTCGAAAGGAGGGCCTCTGGGATAACAGGTAAGTGATTAGATTTAAACAACCAACAGCCCAAGTCTGTTGGAAATCCTCCCTTCCTTCGTACTTGCACTCTCCTCCGCTGCCTACTGCACTCTCCTTGTCATACCTAACCACTCTGGTTCCTGAACTTGCCCCCATGTTTTCAGAATGTGCTGGCCCCAGTGCCTGGAATGCCCTTTTCACTCATTGATCTCTTATGCATCCATCAAATCCTGATTTAAATGGCTGTCACTGAGAAACATCTAATTCCTCAGGCAGAGTCAGTGAGGACCTCTTCGATGTTTCTGTATCAACTTCTGCAAACTATTATTAGAGTTCACATACACAGTCATTCAGCAGATAGTTCTTTGGCACTGTGTGTGTGTGTGTGTGTGTGAGAGAGAGAGAGAGAGAGACAGAGACAGAGAGAGAGACAGAGAGAGAATGTTGTTTTGGACATTTGGAGTCCAGTTGAACACAAGCCAGGTGAGGTCCCTGCAGTTGTGGACTTCAGCACCTGCCACATCCACCCTCTCAGCTGCTCTCACCATGGCCTTTTCTTGTTAACAGTTTTTGACTGAGCACTGATGATCTGCTAGGCAGGGTAGTGGTAGTGCTTTTAAGAAAGTACTGTCTAGAAAAGATAGCTAGGCTGGGGGTTAGAGTGCTTGCCTGGCATCCCTTGGGTTTGATCCCTAGCACATCATAAACCAGACATAATAGTGCACACCTGTAATCCCAGCACTTGGGAGGCAGAGGCAGGAGGATCGGAGGTTTAAGGTTATCCTTGGCTACATAGTTTTAAGGCCTCTCTGGGCCATGTGAGGCCCCTGTTTCAGAGAGCGGGGTTGGGGGGGGAGAAGAAAGGGAGAGAGGAGGGAGAATGAGAATATAGCTAAAGCTTGGTACATAAATTCTCATTTCATCTCCACATTTTTCAGTGAATGGGTAATCCCCATTTTATAAACAAGAAGCTGAGGCACAAAGAAGCTAAGAAGCTGCCTAAGGGTATCAGCTGGCTGGCCAAAGGGAATCAGGTACTCCAAAAAAAGCCTGCCGTCTCAGGTGGCTCAGTCAGCCCTGCCTCCACTGATCTTGTTCCTTCTACCACCGGCTCCTGAGCATTTGTCCCACACAACCAGCTGTCTGTAGGCCTTTCTAAGGTGGCATCTGTGCTCTCTAGAGAGGATCCTCAGGTGGGTCAGATGCCCAGTTGGTCACATGAGTAGCTTGAACATGGCCTCCTCAAGGCCCCAGAGCCAGACTGGTGGTATCACCCCTAGCTTGGGTATCATGCCACTACCACAGTCCAGAAAGAGGGGACAAGAGGACAACAAGGTGCTGGCTTTCAAAAGAGGTGAACTTGAGCTGTACCCTAGCAGGGCCAGGCTCCTCTGTCTGACCAGTGCTGAGGTAAGATCCAAAATAGATCCCAAGCTGGCTATTGGAGCCTTCTGCCCCTGAGTCCCTACCTCCCCTGAGCCTCATGGCACCTGTGTGAACTCCTACCCCCTCCCCCTAGGCTCTGTGCCTCTCTTTCAGTAAAGGTCTATGGAACAGAAGCTTTCTAAGATATCATAAGTGTCCTCATCTTTATTTTGCCCTTTGATTTAAATGACAGTTTGGCAAGATAAGGAATTGTAGGTTCACAGTTCTTTGCCCTCAGCACTCTGAAGATGCTCTTCCTTCCACTGCCTTTTGGCATCTGTTGTTGCTGATGAGAAGTTTACTGTCAGTTCAATTACTGGACATTTGTAGAAAAGCTATCTCTTCTCTCTGCTGGCTTTTAGAATTTCCTCTTTATTCTTGATATTCTATACTTTTGACTGCGAGGTGTCTAGGTATAGTTCTGGTTTTGGGGTTTTTTTGTTCTTGTTTTTGTTTTAATTTTTTACTAGGCTGTCTGTGGACCTACTAGAAATTTCTGTCTTAATTCTGGAAAAAGCTTGATCACTCTTTAGCATCTCTAAAACTATTAATATATGTGCTAAAGTTTCCCATTCGTTCTGCTATGTCTCCTCCTTATATGCTTAGTTTCCTTATTCTGGGCTTCATTCTAAAGGATTTCCCCAGTTCCAGCTTCTAATCCATTGATTGCTTCTTCAGCTATATTTACTAACATGTCTGAATTTATTTTTCAATGTTAGTGAGTTTGTTTTCTTAAAATTCTAGGTAAAGCTGGGCATGGTGGCTCACATCTTTAATCCCAGCACTTGGGAGGCAGAGGCAGGCGGATCTCTGTGAGTTCAAGGCCAGCCTGGTCTACATAGTGAGTTCCAGGACAGCTGGGGCTACTGGGGACCTTGTCTGAAAAAAGACCGAAAAAAAAAAAAAATTCTAGGTAGTTGTCTGTCCATCGTGTCTGTTCCTAGTTCTGCTGTCTCTGGTTCTTTCTGTTTGTACTTTATAGATACTGTTTATCTTCTTGAAGATTTTTAACTATATCAAACTTTTTTCAGTGTCCATTTTTCTCTAGCTCTCTATGTATGAATTCTCCCATTAAAAATTTGTCCCTTAAAGTACTGTACTTCTAATTTGTTGCGAAGTTTATTCTTGAGATTACTTTCAAAACAGTTTCCTGACTGCCCTTGGATGTAGAGGTCATTCCAGGGGTGATTTCTTAGTTGTATGTGCCCAAGCCATGTGGGAATGCACAAGCAGCACGTATATCCTGGTGTGGGGTACTTGGATAGCGTAAATGTTGAGTCCTGAGTCCGCACCCTATGTGGGCAGGCTCAGGCTGAGGTATCACACTCATGTGGGTCTTCTCTCTAAAGCTATGACTAGGTGGCAATCAGGAAGTGATCGTTTAGCACTGTCCCAGATCCAGCATTAGGCAGGAAGCCTTGTAGCCCGTCTCTCCACATGTGGGGTCCAGTTATACCTGCTGTCCCTGTTAGCATGGCATCTCCTTAAGGTGCAGCTTCTCCTTGCATGAAGGGCTGCCCTTGCACCTTCGCTCTTAAAGATGTTTCATTCTTGCTTTATAGCTTGGATACCTATTTTTTAAAGATTAGTTTTATTTTATAGGTATGTATATGTGCTTGTCTGTATGTTTACCACAGGAATGCAGGTGCCTTGGAAGCCTGAAGAGGGTGCTGGATGCCCTGGAACTGGAGTTACAGGTGGTTGTGAGCCACGCTGGGAACTGAACTCAAGTCTTTTGCTTGGGTACCTATTTTTATTTTATTTCATTTTTTAAAATCCTATGGGGCTAGAGAGCTGGCTCAGCAGTTAAGAGCCCTGGCTGCTCTAGCAGAAGATTTGGGTTCGAATCACAGCACCCATATGGTGGCTAACAACCGTCCATAACTCCAGTTCTAGGGGATCTGGTGTCCTCTTCTGTCCACCGCAGGCACTGCATGACATGCGTGCACTTACACATATGCAGGCATAACACTCATACACATTAAATAAGTAAATATTAAAAAAACATATTCCCCGATTCTTCTGAGAAACTCACACCTGTGCTCATGAGTGTCTTGCTTTCTCCCTGAGCACCTTTCTTCTCTTAACCCTTGTGCTGAAAAATCTATAGTAAAGATGTCTTTTAACCCCCTCCTCCCCAAATAAAAATATTACAAGAGGCTCAAGCCTATAATCTCAGCACTCAAGAGGCAGAGACAAGAACTACAGCAGGTTGGAGGCCTGTCTGATCTACGGTGAATTCCAGACAGGCCAGGGATACATAGCAAAATACTGTCTCAAAACAACAAAATCCAGCATCTATCTTGCATATCTAATATTTCAAAGAAGGACTTTCTTAGGCGTTTGATCAAGCTTGGGATTAGAGACAGGGGTGCCTCCAGGAGCCTGAACTGGTTTAAGATCAAGCTTAACTTGGAAATTCTGCTCTCTAAACCTTTTAGTGCAGTCACTGAGCCTCTTACCTCTTATAAGACCCCCTTAACGCCCATCTCCCTGACCAAGTATTAACCATCCCTTTTCTGAACCCCTTTCCCCGCCACTCATGGTCTTCAGACCCTCCTACTCAGTCTGTCCTCCAGCACCCACCTGTTTATTGCCTCGAGAGAACTTTCTGAACCCAGGGTCCCACATACGCTACCACTGAGTGACAACCTCAGCCCTGTTTTACTTTTTGAGACCAGGTCTCACTAAGTTGCCCAAGCTGGTGTTGAACTCCCTCTGGAGCTTGTAATCTCCGTGTGTCAGCCTCCTAAATAGCTGGGATTACAGACCTGAGCCTCCAGAGGACATAACACTAATCCTTCTACACTCTAGCAGTCTCACTGTCCCAGTGGCTCTTGCTGAGAGGCTGCCAGGACCAGGCCTTCTGCATGACCAGCCCTCCAGCAGTAAGGGAAGGAGGGTGAGTTCCTGGACAGAGGAGGAACCTGCAAGAAGGAATGGATTTGACCTTTGTGTCCACATCCCCTTCTCCCTCCATGTCTCCTTCAGGCAGGGCCCCCTTCAACACTCAGGATCAATGGGGGTTTACTTTCGCTGAGCTCAGTGCACTACTCCCTCCCCCCTTCCTGTGGCTCTGAGCTGACTGGCCAGGGCAGCTTGGTCTAGGCTGGGGGCAGGACAGTGGCACACTGAGATAGGGGGTGGGGGAGACAAACTCCCTGGTTCACTCCAGTCCCTCTTATCTGCTGGGTGGCCTGATCCTCCTGGCCTTTCTGGGCTGTATAGGCTTTAAAAAGAAATACCCCACCTCCTCAGCCCTCCTCCTGCTCTCAGTGAGGTGCCTTCCCAGAGACAGTGGTGCAATCCTATTGCCCTGTGAATGCCCTCCACCTCATGAGCACCCTACGTGCCAGTCTTCATCTGAACAGTAAGGTAAATGTCACTTGTTTGTACAACCCCTGCTGGCCTGTGGCTTCATGTGTTGTTATGTTTAGCCCTCCTGAGCCCTCCTCTGTTCTGTGCCAGGTCTCCTTCTATCTGGACTCTCCAGCCTTGTATTCAAGGCCTCTGCCCCACTGGCCATGATTACTCGTCTTCCCCTGTGCTCTAGAACACCCTCCCCATCCCTTTCCCTACCTACTCACACACACTGCAGCCTAAGGCTCTACAGGACAAGTCTTCACTGAGCCTGAGGCCTCCTAACTGAACATCAGGTATGAACAATGTAAACTGGGGATGCTGAGCAAATGCAGGCACAGCAGCCTGAGGGAGGCCTGGCATTAAGCCAGACTCCCTGATGGTGCAGGCATTGTCCCCTCTGCAAGTCCTCCCCATTCCTGTCCCAAAGAGGGCTCCTTCTGCCAGAGCCCATGGCAACTTCTCTCTCCTCAGGCCTCCGGCAACTCTTGGGAGCTGAGAGAAAACTCAGGGGAAAGTCAGATGTAGCAACACACATTGATAATTCCAGCACTCGGGAAACCGAGGCAAGAGGACTGCCACAAATTTGAAATCACCTGGGCTACATATCAAGTTCCAGGCCAGCCTGAGCTGCACAGGAAGGAGAAAGAGGTAGGTGAGGGGCTGGAGAGATGGTTCAGCGATTAAGAACACTGGCTGCTCTTCCAGAGAACCCATGTTTCAGTTCCCAGTACCCACTACAACCTTCTGTAGCTCCAGTTCGAGGACATCCTACGCCCTCTTCTGGCCTCCACAGGCATTGCATGGCATGGGTGAATTTACATATAAAAAATAAAAATAATAAACATTAAAAAAAAAAGGCAGTTGGGGGAGCCTGGAGCCCCTCGCCTCAACTTCATGATTTTGTCTGTGAAAAGGACTCCTGGTGTTGACAGTCTGAAAACTGCTGACTGACACCACCTCTCCCACTCAAGCTAGGAATCTGACTGAACTTTTGAATGAATGACCTGAGGTCAGAACAGGAGTCAATACCAGGGTTAAACCTGGCTCTAAGGAACAAGGTCCCAGCCACTTCCAGATCTCAATCCTTTCAAAATTAGGTGTCCCATCCCTGACAGTAACAAGTGCTAGAGACTCACAATTAACATTTATAATTCCTCCTTTCCCGCACCCAGGGTGCCCAGTAGGCAAGCGCCAGCTAGAGGCAAAGCACAGGGCTGTGTGTCCTAGGTGAGTCTTTTCACTTCTCTGAGTCTGTTTCTCACAAAGCACAGGACTGCTCTTTGTCCATAAAGGACAAGACCTGGCCATGGCTAGTGCTCAGCAAATGGGAGCACTCACCCTCCCTGATCTTCCTCTCAATCAATACCTGCTTCATTGATGGATGATGGGGACAATGATGGATTACAGCAGTTTGGAGAGTTGGCCTGTTCTTATCCAGCCCTGGAAAGGGAAACTCGAGCAGGTGGGACAGGGTATGAGTTGGGCAGAGCAGGGAAGCCTGGATAGGGATGCCAAAGAGCTGGGGGGCCAGGGGTGGTGATGAGGAAGCAGTGGTGGGTGGGTGGTTATCAATGGGGGCAACTAGAGGATGAGGTGTGGGAAGCCACAGCATGCCCCGCCTCCCTCCAGCAGAGTGGCAAGTCAGTCCTGGGAGCCCAACAGCTGTTTGCTTAGAAAAGCGTCTTAGTCACTAAAGGCTGCAGTGGGAAAAGTCTGTCCTCTCAGTCATGTCCCGAGAATCCGGATGGGCACAGGAAGGCTGTTGGGTAACACTCAGAGTGGCCACCTGTCCCCTCTGGACTTCCTCCTCTGCCTCTTCCATTCTCCCAAACAGACACACAGACACACACCACAGCAGTTTTTCCAGGGCCTCTTATTGCCATCTCCCCCATTCCTCCCACTCTGTAGTAAGAATTCTGTCGCTCACTTTCACTATCAGTGGACGGGCCCCTTTCTGCTATGTGCACCTGCAGAGAAATGGCCCTCGACCTCTGGAGCTACTTCCTGAAATCTTAACTTCCATCCCTCTAGTTGGGACTAGTCTCTTTCCTCCTCCTCCGTGTTTTTTTTTTTTTTTTTTTTTTTTTTTGAGGGGAGGGGGCCAGATCTGAAGCTGGAGTTGGATAAGGTGAAAGACCTCTTCTGGGAGAGTTGTACTCAAGGAGGGAAAGGAACCTTTGCAGTCCCCCACATGGGAAGAGAGGCACAGGGTTCAGAGGTGATGCTAAGCTAGAGGATCAGATTTCCCAGAACAGACCCAATTTTAGATATTCTGGGTACTGATAAGGGCAACCTGAATTCAAGTTTCATTTCTCCCACAGATGAACAGCCTCAAAAAGATCCCAGCAGCCGCTTTCCTTTGTACAGTGGAATCCCAGACCTAAGTCCCACCCCTAGGTCCCTGATGGAGTTAGTTACAGTCACGGGAGGCAGTGCCATACATGGGGGGGGGGACACATATACTGGCTTCATTTATAGAGAGAGGATGGCTCCATCCAGTTGGGGCATTACATCTGTAGGGGGTCCCTCGGGTCTAGAACCCTCTCATTGTCAGTAATCAGGACATACCTGGCTAGGGGCACAAGGCCCTGACACTGGCACCCCTGGAGCCAGCAGCAATAGGAGAGATTCAGGTCAGATCTCAGAATGCATCCCAGCTGGACAGGAGGGGAAAGGATCACTAGGAGCTTGGGGTACTACTGCTGGCTGCCAAGCCCGGCTCATGGACCTCACGGCCCTGCACGCCCGCCCACAGGCCTCCTATCACCCTCCCCCACTGGCGCTCAGCAGATCAATGCTGCCTTTGCTGACAGCTGAGAATCGAGCTCTCTTGCCCGCCCCCTCCCCCGTCCCCCCTACCCCTCCCGCTAGCTGTGTCCCCCGAGATCCTCCACGAGGACCTGGAAGAGTTTGCTGCGGAAGCGCTTCACCCTGGGGCTGGGCCTGAGGAGGGAAAAGCTGGTGCGGCGACCGCTTTAGGCTGGGAAAGGGGAAGGAGGACCCCCAAACCCGAATCACTAAGGAGCGCAGGGGTGGGAGGGCGAACAGAAAAGGGACAGCTAGAGATGGGGGTCAGGCTCTAAGAAGAACTTTCGCTTGGAGGGGGATGCTGGAAGGAAAGTCTAGGTGGGACACTATGGGCCTTTGGGAGGGGACTGTTAGGCCACCTAACACTGGCTCAGCTCTTACCTCCCGACGTCCCATCTGCACTAAACCTGGTTTCTCGGGAGTGGGAGAAGGATAATTCCCAAGAAGGCCCGGGGAGGGGCGCAGGCCTATGGATCAAAGGAGTTCCCCCCTTCTGCACAGGGTGGTTAGGTGGGGCTTTCTCCCCTATCACCAAGAAGGGACAATCCAAGGAGGAAATGCGCACTCGGGGCCTGCGGTGCTACACCGCCCCATACATCTCCGTGGCCCTGGGACACCAGGTCCTTCAAGTAGCTGCGAGAGCAGACGCAGGGGCTGTCCCAGCCTCAATCAGCACCCGGCGCTCCGGGCACGACCCGACGGGCACACCTCCTCACTTATACCGCCCGGACTCTGCACACCCATCTTCACTCACATCCATCCACACCACACCAAACTCACGTAGACCCACGGCCGCCCATCCAGAGAGCACAAGTACACACTTCGCCCACACACACCTCAACTCCACGGGACACAGTGTCCCGCGCACGACCGCGGCCACATCTCCACACTCCTCGCCCCACTTTCCACAACCACACACGAGGCATCCCAACACCCCCACCCCAGGCCGCTCAGCTGCCCACAGCCGTGCCCACCCCCGCACACGCCCAGCTGCTGGCCCCACGCGCTGCCGACGCCACGCGCTCAGGGCCGGGGTACACCGACTGGGCTGCACGCGCGCTGCCCTCCGCGCGTCCCCTCCCCGCGCTCGCTTCCTCGCTCCCTCCCGATTTGGGAAGACGGCCGCGGGGCGGGCGGGGGAGGGCCGGGGC
>NW_008340387.1:1541400-1567768 GCF_000622305.1 Nannospalax galili | reverse complement strand
GGGGGCGGCTCTCCGCGCCGCCTGGGGCTCCTGGGCAGCCCCCTGCCTCCGGGCGCGCCCCTCCCTGGGCCGGGCTCGGGCTCCGCCTGCGGCCAGCGCTCCTCCGCTGTGCACAAGCGCTACCGCCGCCTGCAGAACTGGGTCTACAACGTGCTGGAGCGGCCCCGCGGCTGGGCCTTCATCTACCACGTCTTCATGTGAGTTGGCGACCCCGCGCCCCTTCGCGTGCCCCTGCGCTGTCCCAGTGTGAGCCGGGCTCTCTGGGGACCGTCTCCCCGAGCTCACTCCACCTCCTGCCTCCCTGCCCCTCGCCCGACCCCCAGCCCGCCCTCTCGGGCCCGAGACCCCTTTCCTATCCCCCAGCCTGATCCTAATCCTTGATTTCCCAGCCCTGACCCCTGCTGCTCTCGATTCTGACCTCTTCTGCCTTCTCTCCACACTTCCAGCCTGCTTGCCAGCCCGCTCTACTGTCCCTGCTAGTCCCGGCATCCAGCTTCTTTCCCTCCTCCAAGTCCAGAGCCACCAAAGTGGGGCCCTCCTTTTCTTTTCTCCACCCCTGTCTCCCTGTGTCCCAGACACGGAAGATCTTGGCTCTCAGAATTTTCTGCCACCTCCTCCCAGGTTCTGGGGCTGTGATGGGCTCCCACCTGGTCCCCTTGGAGATGCCCCTCTCCAGAGCTAGCCACTCCCCAGCTCAGGGTTGACCTCTGATGGTAGGTGGCTGGGGTCCCCGTGGCTCTGACAGGCCTGTGTGCTGTTTCAGACTTTCTCTGTGTCTCAGTTCGTCTTGATCTACACCCTTAACTTAGCAGCGCCAGTGGCAGCGGCTGTCCTGCCTGCCCTACCCTGCCCTGCCCTGCCTGCTGGGCTCAGCTCGCTTGCCTTGCTGGCCAACTGTACCAGGCCTGGCTCTGGGCATGGGGAAAAAGAAAGAGGAGAGGGGTATGTTTAGAAAGATTGCGCTGCTGGCCCCTCCTCCCCTCACCAGGCTCCTACAACTTTCAAAACACTGACCCCTCTTGGATGTAAAGAGTGAATTTTGGCAGCTCAGAGCTCAGCCTTGGGGGAAGGCCTAGCCCAGCCAGAACATTAGAGGACCAGCAATATCAGTTAAAGGGTTGGGCCTGGTGCTGGGATGCTCAGGAGTGCCACGAAGACAGTGCACTACTGTTAATCCCTTACCACCACCAGTCTTGGCGTCTTTGTCTAGGGTCTCCTGGATACCCCACTTTGTCCACCTGATGGTCTGACAGTCTGTCTGTTCTTCTGCCAGACTGAGTTTCCACCTGCCTGTCTATTCATCTCTCCAGCTGTCCGGCAGTCTTTCTACTAGTCTGCTTCCATCCTTGGTGGGCTTATCCAATTATCTGGATGCCTGTTGTCCATCTGTCTATCCAGCTGTCCACCTACCTGGCCACTGTAATACCTGGCTTTCCTACCTGTATTTCGGCCTGTCCTCCTGCCTGTCCCATTGGCATCTGCCCCATTGGACCCTGGCCTTTGGAATCTCTGGGAAAGGGGAAGATGGCTCAGGGAGTTAGAGGAAGGGAACTCTCTGGGTCATTAAGTGTCTGGAGGTGGCAGCTGTGACTTTGTGCAGAGACCCCTCAGAGTGTTGAGGTTGTTAGGATATAAGGTCACACTTTGGATCCAGGTCAGTGATCAGGAGCAGCCCCCTGGAAGGCCTGGGCTGAACATCCGTCAGATACAGAGCTTCACTGAAGTTCAGTGCTGGTGGACTGGAGATGCAGGTACACATTGAGAGTGACTGAAGACTACAGGTGTGGCTTACTGGTAGAACCCTGGGTTCCGCCCCCAGCACCTTCTGAAGTTTATATATATATATATATATAATTTTATGTATTATGTGTAATATATAATATCTTTTTAAAAATGTTTTATTTATTATTTGCCGTGGAGGTCAGAAGAGGGCTTCGGATTCCCCTGGAACTGGAGTTAGGATGCTTTGTAGCCACCACGTGGGTGCTGGGAATCGAACCCAGGTCCTCTGCAAGACCAGTCAGTGCATTAACCCCTAAGCCATCCCTCCAGCCCCTATAATATCTCTTATATATATAGAAGAGTTGCAGAGCAGGACCCTCGTGCCAAAAGGCCTGAGACACTCACAGGGCACAGATGTGCCCTCTATAGGCTCCTCTCAGGTGATTTTTCCAAGGCATAGCTGGGCCTGGGAAAGTCAATTGTCTCTGAACAGGGCTCAACCTGCAGACCTGGCCTCTTGGCCCCCAGGGTAGTCACTAGAGATGCAGTATTCACCTAACCTCAACCACCCACTGCTGTGACTCTTCTGGAGGGGCCTCCCCTTCCTCCCCAGGAGCTAAATCTGACAACACCTTTGCCCCACATCCGGCCCTTTCTGGATGCCAGGAATGCCCTGGCTAGGGGCATTTGTGTCCTGACCACTTGTCCCCAGGAGCTCAGGGCAGAGGCATTTTTCTTGGAGCTCTGGCTGTGGAAACATGATGTGAAAGTATCTGGACATTTAGAGAGATCAGGGAAACAGTCATTGATATTTGAGGTCAAGGAGGCTTGAGGAGCCAGGAATCCCTACATCTTGAGTGCTATGTGACATTGTGTTAGCTGCTGAGTCTCTGAGCTTAAGATACGTAGGCCGTCAGAGTGGGCAGAAATCTCACCTTTTGGGCCTTCTTCCTGGGTGAGGTTATGGGTGGGTAAGAGCTAGAAGAGCTGGGGGAGCTGCTAGGGGCTACCTGAGCAGGAGTGGTTGGTTGTTAGTATTGGGGCTGGGGAAATAACCTCTCCTGTTCTCCAGGAGTTCCTGATGTGGAGTTACTCAGCCACCCCCTGAAGGGTCTTGAACCCTCTTGGCCAAGAAGTGCTCCCTACAGTTGCACCTCTAGATAACCCCTTTTCCCTCACCAAGTATATACGGGGGTCCTGTGCATGGTGTCACCTAGGACCCTGTTCTCAGAGACCCAGGCTGAGGTGGGTGGGATCCCCAGAGAAGAACCTAGGAGAGAGGACCTGGGAGGGAGAGGGCTGAGACTCTCCCTTACAGAGGCACCCCAGCACCTGCTTCTTTATTCCTGGTGCCTAGGGGTGGAGAAGTCAGCTTCCCTTACCCTCAGCTATGACTCTGGGAAGTGAGAACTGCCCATCTTGTCTTCTTAAGATGAGAATGAGGGGTTGCAGGGACCCTCTGAGCACTTCCTGTCTCTGGACCCTTAGTTCTGCCATTTTGTCCTCTCCCTGCCCTCCCACCCTCCCAGGCCCTGCTCTCTGCTTTATGAAGTCCCCCCCGTTACAGCCTTCTTGTTTCCTGAGTCCCTGGGGGCTGATTTACTCCTCATAGCATTCCCTCAAAGGCTGGCACCCGAGGCCTGGAAGGGGCTGAGCCAGGCCCCCTCACCCACCATGCTTCCCCCAGCCACTGTCACATGCTTACTGCTAGCTCCCAGCCCCCAGAGCCCAGTAAACTTCTCTATGTGAAGGTTTATGCTCTGTAAACATCCTCCCTCAGCCTTGTCCCTGGGGTCAGGAGCTGAGGGAATGGGAAGGGGAGGAGGTGGCCGCAGCTCCTGGGCCTGCACACTCCTAACCCAGGATCCCTCCGACCTACCCACTCTGAACCTATGAAACAGAACATGGCGTGGGCTGGAAATTATCCCAGCACAGTGTGCCCAGAGCCCTTAGAAGTCCCTATCAGTTCAGCTCTCACAATCTCACTACCCCATTCTGCTTCTGAGAAAACTAAGGCTCTGGAGACCAAAGTCATGTGGTAAATTGATAACAGATGCAGAGGGCCAGTCCCTGACTGTGAACTCCCTGTCCAGAACTGCTCCTGCTTCTCTCTACAGCCACCTGCTGTGGCCCTTGGAGTTTGAACTGAGATTTTTGACTGTGTGCTGGGCGAGGTTGATTGATAGGCACAGTGCTAAGCATGGAAGCCACTTATCACATCCTTCCACAGCCTGGTGAGGTGGCCCCTATCATCCTCCCCTCTTGGCAGATGAGGAAACTGAAACCCAGGAAAGGCCACTTAGTTCACATGGGAGAGCCTCAGCCTGGAGCCGTCATCCTCTGACTGCCGTTCCTCCAGACTCCAGCCCTAGACCCCTCCACGCAGCACTGTGTCCCCAGCACCCAGCATACTCATAGCCATCGGCAGCAAGAAGATTTTCTGGAATTGAATGGAAACTGCTCCACTGTCCCCCACACAGTCAAGCTTTCATTGTGTGTGCATAGCCCTGCTGCATGCTGCACTGACAAGCATGTCTACTACAGGTGTCACAGATGTACACACGGCATCCACCTGAGATAAAGGAACAGAGGTCGCAGCCCCCCCCGACCTCCTCAGTCTTTATACTGCTGTGTCTGGGCCAGGACAGAGCAGAGCTAACGCCTTGGAGTTTCTGCCTTTCCCTCCCCAGGGCTGTAGACTCCCCTTATGGGTCTATGAGGAAGGCAACCTGGGACCCATGATGCAGGGGGACTGGTTTCCTAGACAGTTACTGATTTGGGCTTCTCCCTCAGGGCCCTATGAGTATCTTCACCCAACCCCACAATGTGTGTCTGGGCATATCCAGGCACAGAAAGGGACACACTCAGTGCTGGAGAGATGGCTCAGTGATTAAAAGCACAGGCTGCTCTTGCAGAAGATCTAGGTTTGGGTCTTAGCACCCAACACAGTGGTTAACAACCATCCTAACTCCAATTCCAGGTGATCCGACACCCTCCTCGGGCACTACATGACATGAGTGTACTTATATACATGCAGGCAGTACACTCACACATAAAATAAAAATAATAAATAAAAACTTTTTTTTTTAAAAGAAAGGGGCACATTCACCTCCCAGGTCACACCTGGCCTCCTAGACCTGCATCCAGACAATGCTTCAGATGCTTGATGATGCTCTAACAACTTTACTCTGTGACCTGGAAAGTCTTGGCGTGTGAACCATGGTATTTTTGTGCTGCTGGTTTTCAGTCACAGTCCCATGACCTTTGTAAGGAGGGTGAGAGTGGAGACCATCCTATTCTTTCCTTTCTTTCTTTCTTTCTTTCTTTCTTTCTTTCTTTCTTTCTTTCTTTCTTTCTTTCTTTCTTTCCTCTCTCTCTCTCTCTCTCTCTCTCTCTCTCTCTCTCTCTCTCTCCTTCTCCCTCCCTCCCTCCCTCTCTCTCTATTTCTTTCTTTCCTTTTTGGTATTTTTGAGACAGGGTCTCCCTGTAGCCCCAGCTGGCCTGGAACTCAATATGTAGACCAGGCTGGCTGCGTCTGCCTCCTAAGTGCTGGGACTAAAGGCATGTGCCACCATGCCCGGCTAGATCATCCTATTCTTAAATGGCTTCCTCTTCCCTGTTTTCCCCTTCCTGAGTTCTCCCTCAGGGTCAGGTCAGACTTTTCACTGTCTGCCTACCCAACTCCAGCTCAGTAGCACATTCCTTCTTTCCATTGAGGAAGTCCTGCTGGATGTCTGTCTGCAAGTCCCACTGCTGAAGAAGTCCATAGCCATACAATATTGAGCCAGAAGTACTCAGGAGGCTATTATTTGGGGATGGTGGCAGCACTTTGAGAGGATTATTAATTTAAGGCTCTCTGAAGCGCCTGGGAGCAGGGGGAGGAGGCTCTGGGGCCTGTCCTTAGGGAGCCCTGTGAGGAACTTCCCTTACCTGATTCTATCCTTCCCCACCCTCCTCTGCTTCCACATGGGTTTTTGGGAAGACCAGTCATCTTGTGTCTGGGGTCCCAGCGAGGCACTCTGAATACCAGACCTGGGCAACCCCAGTGTGAAGACTGAGGAGCTGGAGGGAACTGGAGGGATGTTTCATTTCCTCAGAGTCAGTCCCACAGGGACCCAAGCCTGGGCTTGCCCTGATCCATGGGGCTCCTTTCTGGTGTTGCCCCCAGCAGCCATGCTAGTTGCTTGGTCTTTCAAGCTTTGTTTTCCTTCTGAACAGTGGGGTGGTCAGAGCTGAGGAGGGAGAGCAGCCAACGCTGCACCCGGCATGGGAGTTAGCCATGGCATCCTTGTGAGTATGACATTCTTACTGACACGGTTCCGCGCCTCTGGGGGGCTGGTCTGACAGGGGCCCTGGGCTCATAGGGAAGGGTGGGTGCTGAGGAGACAGTAGGGACAGTGTTGCCTCTGTCACTGGTGTGTTCGCAGGGGAGCCTGAGACTGTGTGGCCTTCTGTGGAGCATCAACCAGGCCCATCTGAGCATCTGATTTTTTTTTTTCTTAGGATGGATCTTGCTGTATAGCCAGGCTAGGCTTAAACTCCTGGGCTCAAGTGTTCCTCCTGTCTCAGCTCCCGAGTAGTTGGGATCACAGGTGGGAGCCAGCGCTCCTCCCTCCAAGCCTCTTCCTAGCATGTTCTCATTTTGCCTCAGCCCCTGTGGCAGGGGATGCTGTCAACCTCACTTCACCCTGGGCAGGGGATGTCACACAGCTGGTGACTGGCATTACTAACCTGGGTCCTTGGGCTGCGCATGAATTTTTTTCTTCCTCTGTGTCACAAATGATGTCAGGCCGAGCACTACACTGAGGGAGCCTTGCCTGGGGGAGCAGGCAGAGGGGAGGCTACGGGGGCGGGGTTGGGGGAGGCTGCAGGAGCACTGGCCTCCCTGCTTCCTGAGGCTTGGGATTTAGCTCTATATGGGTATATGGGTGCGAGAGTTGGTGCCTGGGGAGAGGTATACATCAGAATACCATTGTGTAGTTGAGGTCTGGGCATCATGTGGGCACAAACACACACATAACCCACAGCTAGCTGATGTCCTCTGCACAGCACTCTGAAGTAGCCAGCCCATCCTTACCCACTCTCATCTCCAGCCTCGGTGTCCTCTTCCACCAAATGGACCTAAGAGGAAAGTGGACCGCTTACTCAGGGCTGCGTACAAAATGGGTGAGAGGTGCTGACTCAGTACCTAGGATGGGGGAGGTTCATTTTCTAGCATCTTCTGCTGGGGCCCATCAGAGGACAGGGGAACACTTAGAGGGGTACTCAGGAGGTTGCTAATTCCACAGGGCTGAGGAAAAGGTGTTAGGCCTCTGGGGCCCAATGGAGCCCCCCAGAACTCCAGGTGGACTGGGCAACTCTGTCCTTAGGGCAGGATCTGAGACAGGAGGGCAGCCCCAGGCGGCAGACTAATTGGGCTGGGAATCCGTGGGCAGCGCCTGAGGGAGGCAGCCAAAGTGAGCTAGAGCAGTGTTCTTCCCTCTTCCCTCCCACCTGGAGAACTGGGGAAGAATGGGTGAAGTGGGGTCTGTGGTCTAAAGGCTGGAAGGACATCTTCGAACTCCATAGACACCGAGTTCAGATTGGTAGGACAGGAGCAAGCTTGATGGAGACAATAGGGCTTGGCTCCCACTCAAACCAAAGGGATGAAGATCAGACAGCAGGAAGGACTGCCTAAAAGCCAGGAGGTGGAGGGAAATGCTCCAGGTTACTCTTTTCAAAACCTGGAGGACAAGATTTACTCTAATTGTCCCTATCCAGCAAAGGAAAGGGTCTCCCAGCATGGATGACAGAGGGTAGATGCCTGCTTCCTTTGAGCCCAACTTAGGAGAGAGCCTGAGCTCAGTACCCACTGGATTTGGGATGTGGGAAGGGGTCTTGGCTGTATCTTCGCCGTCCTTTCTTCTCCGCAGCCCCTCCCTGGAGCCTCAGGCTGTCCAGGTCACTGTCTTTGGATTTATTTTTTGCTGGGCTAGGCTATCCCCTGGGAGGGGCGGGGTAGGGAGAGGAGGGCCAGAAGGAATATCTTTGTCAGCACAATCAGGTGCCCCTGCTCTGGCCCATCAGGGCCTGACTGCCACCCTCTGCAGGAGGGACAGCCCCCTGGGGTGCAATGTGGAGCGGGAGCACGGGGAGATTCCTCCCCTGGGGTAGGATTTCTCTGCCTTGTCCATCCTTGCTTGGGAGAGTTAGAGATGAGCTCCCGAGGCCTCAAAGCTCAGACAGGTCCATGGCCTCATTGCACAAATGGGGAAACTGAGTCAGGAGTAGGGACTTGATGTTTGAGGATGTAGTTCACCAGATGAGAGTAGTCCTGGTGTGTGCCACATGCCCCTGGGGACAGGAGCAGCCCCTGAACACATTTACTTATCTCTCTTGCCAGCCTGTGCTTGGGAGCCACTTGGGGGAAAAGGCAGAATAGGGAAGGAAGGGTGAGTCTTGTTCCAGGGGAAGGAGGAGGGAGGCACGACCTGCCTGGGGATTGGAGAAGGCTGGTGAGTGTGTCAGCAACTCCTTCTGGCAGCTTTCTTTCATTTCTGGAAGGGGTGTGTGTGTGTGTGTGTGTGTGTGTGTGTGTGTGTGTGTGTGTTCTGAGACAGGGTCTCCCTATCTAGTGTAGATTGATGCTGAACTCCAGATCTTCCCAAGTGCTAAGATTACCATACCTGGGACTATTTTTGGAGTGGTACTAGAGATCTAACCCAGGGAGGGCCTTGTGCATGTTAGTCAAGCACTCTACCACCAAGCTAAATTCTTAGCTCCCACCTGGGACTTTTAAGCTTAAAACACAGGTACACAGACACACAGACACACAGACACACGACAGACACATAGACACACACACGGAGGTTATTAAGGCATAAAGAAGTTAAATAACTTATCCATGATCAACATGGCTGACAAGGGGTAGAAGCAGCATTTGAACCCAGAACAAGACTTCTGGGAGCCGTGTGTTTACCTGGCCAATGTGCCACCTTTCCAAGGTCCTTCTTATCATGACACTGGAGATTGAACCCAGGACCTTACACCACTAGACTAACATTGTGCCACTGAGCCTCCCCTGGGGCCTTCCTCTAGTACCCACCCTTTCTACAGTGTTTCTCAACTGCCTCCCAGCTCTTCCCTCTGAATCTTTAAGGCCCCCTGCCTCTTCTTCCTGCCCTTGAATGCTGGGCCTTCATCTTGGGTCCTTCTCCCAGAAGTTTCATGCTTGGACTCCAGACTCTTGTGGCATCAGGGGAAACCCTTTTGAGGACAGCCTCCCCTTCAAGGTTTCACCACTGAGCTCTCACATAGCACCTGCAGACACCAGAGCATCTCGGCCTGTCCCTCCACCTGTCCTCCTTCCTGCGTCTACCCAGCAGTGCCTTCCACACTTCCAGTGCCAAGTCCAGAAGCTCTTCCCAGAGACATTCCTTGTGCCTCCTCTTGGAAATGACCCACAGTGCTCCAAAATGTGCTGTTCAGGGCTGTATTTTTCCTTAAACCTGCAACTTCCTCCCTTCTCTTGCCCAGTGCTGTATCTTGCTAACTCCGATTCACCCTTCAAAGCCCAGTTTGGAACATCAATTCTGCTTGGAAATACTCCCTGCCCACCCCACTTCAGGCTTCACTGAAGACCCTGCCATGTCCCCAGAGCTCAGCTCTCTGACCCCATGTGTTCTTGGTTTTTCATTTAGGCAGTGAGACCCGGGTAAGAGTGAACACTGTGCATGGCCCACGGGTGGGAATGAGTGAATATCCGTGAGTGGGAGAATGAAGTGGCCTTGAGGCCAGGTTGTAAGGAAGAAGGGTTTTACCAGCTGGAGAAAAGATCCTTTGGTTCTCTGAATGCTCAAAGCTCTGTCTTTATCTTAAGCACAGGGCTGGAGGGGTAGGCAGGAACAGTGGTAGTGGAGAATGGGGGGTTGAGGCTGGTCCCTTTGCCACAGGATCTACAGAGCTGTGGTGTCAGAACCATTGAGACCAGGCCTTGGTGACTGAGCTATGCAGGTTGGCCTCATCTTGTGGGCAGCTGGGAACTTTAGGCAGGGTGGGGGGGTGGGGTGGGAAGGGGCGGGAATCTTGGATTCTTCCTAAGCAAGTGCTCTGTAAACCCAAGGCCGTCTGGTTTTTTCAGTCCCTGTTCTGTGACTGGCACTGCTATTGTTCCCATTCTGCAGACAGGAAATTGAGGCACAGCAAGTCACACAGCTTGTGTGTGGCAGAGCCAAGACTTGAATCCATGTGTACTGAGGCCCTCAAAGCTGCAGACCATTCTCAGATGTGTCAGCAAACCTCAGGATGGTTTTCAGTGGCCTAAAGGCAAAACTGAGGAAAATACAGACAAGGTAGTGACTTTTTCATAAAGCTAAATTCAGTTCACTTAAAAAAGTCGGTCTTTTAGCCTGACATTGTGTCCTTTCTTTCATGAAGTGGTGGGCTGGGAATTTTTTTTTTAAATGTCCTTACTTGGCAAAATAAAAAGTTGACCAAGTGTTTTTGGAAATTTGACCAAAGCCCCATCCTGGCTCCTCCCTCCTGAGGTATGGGGCCAGAAGAGTTGGAAGAGCCTGGACAGTGGGAAGGACTCGGGGACAGAGGAACCTCACACTGCCCTCCAGAACAGCACTGCCCGGGAGCTGTTTCCCATCTGGGGTAGGAGGCCTGGCCATTCAGAATCAGAAGCTCTGCACCAGGAGTCACCAGGTTAGGACTGACTCCTGCATCTGCTTCCACTGTGACTACCAAGCCTCACCAAGGTGCCAGTTTCCTTCCCCATAGAATTCCAGTCTCTTCTTGCCCACCTCGCAAGGCTGCCTCTGGATTCAAGTTTTGGTAAATTATGAAGTGCTCTAAAGAACACGGCAGTGTGGTGTTTTTATTTTTTATTTTTCGTTTTCTGAGACAGGGTCTCCCTGTAGCCCAAGCTAGTCTGGAACTTGCTATGTAGACCCGGCTGGCCTTAATCTCACAGAGCTCTACAGGCCTCTACTTCCTGAGTGCTGAGATTAAAGGTGTGTGCCACATACCTGGCTAGTGTGGTGATTTTACCATTTTATCTCCCATCACAGGCTTCCACTTCCCTCCAGCCTTGGATTCCTCATCTCTCCCTTTCCTGCTCTAGTTTGAGCCCTGAGAAAGAGCTGTAGAGGATTGGATGGCCCTGTAAAAGCAGGTTAGCCAGGCTGGCAATCCCTTTCCTAGGAGCCCTGGACAGTAGTTCAGAGATGTACCAGGCTGAGGTCCTGGGAATGCTGGGAAAATAACACACTCACTGGGAGTCAGAGCTTGTTTTTAGTAACAAGATCTTCACCTGATCTGTATCGGGAATTGTGCTAAATGGTTTCCACATAGTACTTCATAAATCCCCCCTCAAGAGCCCTCTGAGGCAGGCATGCCATTGTGCCCATTTCTAGAATAGGACAACTTGCAAGTTAAGCACCAGCCCTTGCCATATCAAGAGTAAGTGGCTGGAAGGGGCAAGTGAGTGTCTGGAGGATGGGACTTCTCTGGGCTCAGTCCAGCCAGTGAGTGTTCAGAGGGCCCAAGTGTGCAGGGACCCTGTGCTGTGTCCAGGTGGAGGTCATGTGCAGGGCTGCAGCAGGCCAGGCTTGCAGCGGAAAGACAAGAGACACGTCCCTGCTGGGTGGCATCCAGCAGTCACCTCCCTCTCTGAGTCTCCACCTCCCCTTGCTCTAGCTCTTAGTAACAATAAAGATAATAATAGCGAGTGTTTATTGAGTACTCACCAAAGGCCAGTCAGACGCTGCTCTGAGAACTTGCCAGGCCTTCTGTCACTCGGTCTTCTTACCAGCTCTACGATGTGGGTCTTGCTAGTGGGCCTGTTTTTCAGATGAGGAGGCTGAGGCCCAAAGATTCTGATTAAGTCTCCTGCCTGGGTGTTGGTACCTGAACCCTGAAGTCCAGCTTTGGAGACCGTGACCTCGTGAACCTCCCTCACCCTCACCACACCTGCTCCTCAGGGAGGCTGCCCTGAGCAGCACTTCGGCTGTCAAGTTCAAGACCCCATCCCACTCTACAAGGGACTCATTGCTTCCCTTTTGCTCCCCTGTTCTTATTCAGAAGGCTTCACTGGTAGTCCCTGGGGGTGGGCCCTAAGCTAGACTCTGGCTGGGGACTGAGCAGTAGGACTGACCCTTCCCTGATCCTCAGGGGACACGGGCCTCCAGGCTTGGTGATAAGTGTTACCTACCATCCCAGGGCACTGTAGATCTTCTGAGAGCCCAGCGCAGAGTGGCCAAGCATAGCCCCAAACTGAGCCTGGCAGGGAAGGCTTCCTGGAGGAGGAGGAGGCTTACATGAAGATAGGAAAGGCAAGTGAGAATAAGCACGAGGCAGGCCAAGAGGAGCACAGGACTTGGGCTAAGTCCTTAGTCCAGACAAGGACTCAGCAGTGAGGTCCATTGTGGCTTTTGCATAAGGCAGCAAAACATCAGAAAAAAGGAAGCTCAGAATGTATCTAGAGAAGAAGTTGAGACTCAGCTGCATCAGGCTTGGTGGGGACAGTGCTGGCTGGGGAGCAGCAGCCTCCTGGAGAAGGGGATGGAAGAGACTGAGTGTGGGAGTGACAGGCACATTCCTGTCCTTTCTGGGACTGCCCAGGGCCTTAGTGGAGGAAGGACTCTGGCAGGGACCCCAGGATGCCTTCCGGCTTGGCCTCCTCTTCCTCTGCTCATCCCCAGGTCCCATAACCCTGAGCACCCCTCTACAGTTGCCCACTAACCCTGCCCAGGGCCTGGCTGCCCCACCTGGCCTGGAGCCCTGGGAACTTTGCCTGTAGGGAAAGCTCCAGGCGTATATGCAAACCCCGGCCTGGGCAAAAGTATGGGTGGAGGGTGGGTAGCTTAGAAGCTGGGAGGATGGAGGCAGATCCCGAGGCTGGTTGGAAAGGACCAAGGACTTTGGGATTAGGGTCTGTGGGTATCCCCAGAACAGTGGTCTAGAAGAGCCCCATGGGAACATGTGGAGATTGGCTGAGACCATGCTGGCATACTCTGGAAAAAGGGACAGGGTCCAGCTCCTATCTCTCCTCCCTCTTACAACTCAGCAGGGCTTGGAAATCACTGATCTCACCAATCTCCTCCTCTCCCATTCTACTGATGAAGAAACTGAAGCTCTAAACTGGACAAAGACCAAACTCAGGTCAGCAGTAGAGCGTGACCAGAACTGAGTCTAAGCGATTCCCAGCAGTGATAAATACCAGCACAAAAGCCTTCCTACAGAGCTTTCCCAAAGCTGGCAGAGTTCCTTCTGGGTGGTCTTGTGTAGCTTCCATAACCTCTTAAGCCTTAACTTTGTGCTGGGAAGGAGGTCACCTCTCTTACTTGCTGGTCCACAAAGCGCTTCTACAGCACACCTGGCCCGTTGTGAGCTTTGATTACCATATGGGCAACCAATCCTGAACGAATCTTCCTGAACTTTTGTGACAGAAATTCTCATAGCAGTATTTATTGGAGGAGATGTTATTACACCATTTCATACTGAGGATGAGAAAGGAGTGGAGCTGGGGATGTAGTGCAAAGGCAGGGCATTTACCTAGCATGCACAGGGTCCTATGTTTGATCCCCAGCATTGTCAAAATATGTGTGTGTGTGTGTGTGTGTGTGTGGCTGGGATGATAGCTCAGTTGGTAAAATGCTTGCTATACAAGTATGAAGACCCATGTAAAAAGCTGAGTGTGGTGGCACATTTGTAACCTCAGTGCTGCACATGCAGATCTCTGGGACTAGCTGGCCAGCAGGCCTAGTCTAATAAGTGAGCCACAGGTTCCAATGAAAGAGATCCTGTCTCAAAAAACAAAGTATATGTCTCCTCAGGAATGACACCTGAGGTTGACTTCATACACATCCCTACACATGCATGCACACATAAAAAATAAAATTCTAAAGATTGGAGGATTGACTTGCACAGAGAGACTTAGCCCAGGTGTCCAAGTGTGTCCTGACAGACACAAACCCAGTTTTGAGTCTGTACTCTGAGTGCAAATTAGTCATTACCCCAGGCAAGATCCATAGGCAGCTGGGCAGGGCTCTGTGTGTGTGTGTGTGTGTGTGTGTGTGTGTGTGTGTGTGTGTGTTAGGTTGGACTGGCCTGGCTGCAACTCAGCTCATCAACTCTGTTCCCGGCCCAGGCCTGGTGCAGCTGCTGCCCCTTGGGGAAAGGACCGTCCCACTTGCCCTCCTTGGTCTGTCTGGCTGCCAGTGCATGACCATGAGGGCACCTGCCAGCCCTCCCCATGATGGGCTTGGCCATCTAATGCTCTCACATGACAGGCATGGGATGGGCTGTAGGCTAGGGAGAGGGATTTGCGCTCTTCTAATCTGGGGGCCGCAGCCTTCTCGGTGTCTTGGCCAGGGCCGTGGGAGAGGTTTGTCCCTGCCCTGTGCCCAGTGGCCCCAGCTCAGATGCTGGCACACACCCAGCTCTCTGCTTGGGGCCTTCCCTGCCTTCTCATGCTCCCCACCCTCCTACTCCTCAGGCAGAACTAGACTTGGGGGAAATGCTGAAGTACTTGGGAGGGGGATAGAGGTGCAGTCCACAGCATTTGGAACTAGAGGAGGCCAGCAATGACAGGGAGTTAAGGCTTACGTGGGGGCAGATGATTCACTGGTTGGGGTACAGAGTTGGAGTGTTTGGGGATAATCCTGGGCCACCCCTTCCTGGAGAAATTTGGCTACAAGTCAGGGAGGCAAATGTGTGGGTTGCCCCCCCTCGCTGGGCAGTAAACACAGTCGTCGCCTGGGAGACAGGCCCAAACATCCCGGCCCCCCACTGTTATTTATACCAGGACTCCCTTTCCTTCTCTGGAGCTTGGTCTGGCTCTTCAGTCCATCCCTAAGCTGGATGATCAGAGCTGATGGTCCAGCTATGAATATCAAGGTCCCAGCAGCAAGGTTGCTCATGGCCCATGAGGACAGGGTATTACCACTTGCTGATTAGCCTGTCCTATGGGAAGCCTTGGGTCTTGTCCATCAGAAAGGTACTCCCAGGTCTTGGGTGACTCTTGGAGGCTGAGACCTAGCTGCGAGGCAGGAATGCTGGGCTTGTGCCCTGAGTTTGTGCCTGCTTCTTGCATGGCTGTGGTCACCTAGTCCTGTAACCTCAGCTTCCCCTGGCTTCAGTGAGGGAGGGGCTAGATTAGAGCCTTTCAGCCTGTAGGAAGCAGTAAATCTGGTTCTCTAAAGAAAACCCAACAGAGAAGCATGGTACATATCTAAAACAGATCAAAGCAGAGCAGGACTGGCCTCCAGATAGAGGCCCAGGATCCTGTCCCAACTGCCTATTTCAGCCCTGCACACTTGAAGCCTGTATTTGGCCCTCCTGCCAGGTAATGGTGGTTGCCAGAGCCAGTGGTATGGGAGACCCAGGGCTGATGATTTGGTAGTGAGTGCAGATGGAGCCTAGTGAGACCTGCCCAGTGGGGAAAGAGAACAGGACACACCATGGGCCAGAATCACTAGGCAGCAGCGGCTGGCTGGCTGTCCCTCCCTTCCAAATTCCAGCAGGGGACTCAAAGGAGTCCCAGAATTGAAATTCAAACTTGGTTGTCCAGATCATTATGAAGGCAGACATGCCAAGGGGGAACAGAATACATTTTATTTCAGCTTGTTAACTTGATTTAACCTTTTAAATATTTAGACTTCCCATATGTGGGTCTCCATTTGAACTCTTTCCCCGCCCTGCCAGGGTCAGAGGTGCACTTGCATTGGCCTTCCCTCTACCCACGCCTCTCCAGAACAACCCCAAGACAGCTGTCCTCAGAATCCTCAAGCTTTACAAGACTGGAGAAGTCCCAAGTCACCAAGGTTCAAGCCCCTGCCATCTACTTTGGCCAGCCTGGGGGATATGGAAAAATCAGACTGGCCGGCTTTAGAAGATGGGTATCAATGGAGCAGAGAAAGGAGCAGCCTCTGCACAGACCAGACAGAGAAGAAATTAGTGAAGTAGAGTGCCTAGCTGAGGCACACAACCCTAAGAAGGGGCTGGAGGAACACTTTTCCCCAAAGCAGAGCAGGGATGCTTGGGGCAGAAGAGGGGTTCCAAGGAGATGAGTGCCTATGAGTCACCAAGGTGGATATGTACAGGGTGTAGGGAGTAAGTTGGGACTGTGGGACTGTCTGTCATTGGTGGTGGGGGGGTGCTCAGTTCCAATCCAAATGGACTGGGTGTGGGGTGGGGCCAGACTCCTTGTGGTCAGTGAAGAAGCTTGCTGTAGGAATGGGGCTAAGTCCTAGGCTGGCCAGGAATGGGAAGTGGGGGCCAGGGGGCGTGGGGGTGATCTTAACTCTACCTTCTGAGACTATGCTGCTTCTCTTTTCTGTCTCCCCATGTCACCCCTCCTGTCATGCCACTTGCCCTGGGTTTCTGAGTGGGCAGGGACTCACCCTAACTCCTTGCTCACTTAACAGAAAAGGCCAGGTGGGAGGCCACAATTGTACAAGAAGCTTTCCCAGGTTGATTGGACCTGCTCATTCATTTATTCATTCACTCAGTCCATTGGGAACTTATATTGCACCAAGCCTGTTCTAGGTGTGGGAGATAGAAGCCTTTACAGAGCTTGCACTACAGGGGTGGGAGGAAGGAGTCTTTTCATGATCTTGCAGACTTGAGGGTTAATGCAAGAATGCAAGCCCCAGCACCAAGCCTCTCTGCAGGAGGAGCCAGGCTCCAAGCCCCTTACCAGGACCTTCCTGGCCTTGGAGACTCCAAAGAGGCCCCAAGGAGGAGAGAAGGTGAGCAGCACCGTTGGCTAATAACTCAGATAATAGCTGCTACCTAGAGGTTTTGTAGGGAGCCAGCTTCTTGTTTCTATTCCTCATATGGAGCTTTGGAAAGTTTGGAAAGTATTTCTTTCCTCCCCATTTTCCAGATGAGGAAGTCGAGTCTAAGCTGAAATGACTTGCTTGAGGTCACACGTGAAGCTCCCCGACACTGGGAGCCCTTAAGGACGTTGCTATGAGGTGCTGCCTGGCACCTGCCCTGCCGGGCACTCAGCCTGAGTGTGGAAACCCAGTCCTAGCATGCTCCCCCAACCTCCTTTCGTCCTCTCGGGGCTGGCACGGCCCCGAGCCTGGGCACTGGGTCCAGCGACCGTGGCCAGAGCCGCACCAAGAGGGCTACATCAGGCCAGGACTCCTCTCCGGAGCCCGGGTACCTCGCAGCCCCGAGCGCTCGGTCCCCGCCCTGGACTTCCTGGGTGGGCGACGGGCGGCGGTCGGGGTGTTGCGTCCTCTCTCCGCCCCCGGCCTTGGGGTCGCGGCGGCACCTTCACACTTTCCGCTTGGCCCGCTGCTCGCCTTTCAGGCCGCCGTGTTTTCAATTGTTAATTTGGAAACGGAAAAAGAAGCCGGCCAGGGGGAGGTTGCGGGGATGGAACCTGAGCCACAGCCGCCCATAGCTGGCCGCGACGAGGCCCCGCCCCCGAGCCAGTAGCCACGCCCACCACAGGCCCCGCCCCTTCCACTGCGCTCCGCCCAGGCCGAGACCGTTGGGCCCGCGGCCGTGACCCTAGAACGGGTGGGGTTCCCTATGGCCCAAATCAGGCCTCGGGCCCAGGGCTGCGCTGGGGAGGAGTCCGCAGCAGCCTCCTGCAGGAACTGTTTCTTCTCCGGAGGAGCCCCGCCTGGTGTCAGCCTCCTGTGTCCCCAGGTGAACCCAAGCATTGCTCGCCGTCACGCCAGGAGACCCCCCCACCTCCAGCCTTCAGGCCTCAGGGCCTGGGACCATTGTCCCCATCAGGTAGAGGGAGAAACTGAGTCCTAGACAGGGACAGTTCACTTGCTTCAGGCCTCTCAGCCAAGGCAAAGCTGAGGTCAGGTCTCTTCTGGCTGTGATAGGAGCAGTCTATCCTCCTCAGAGAAGGCACCAGGACCAGATACATGTAATTCCTTCCCCTGATCTGCACAGCCCTGAGGCTGATGAAGTTCAGCTTTATCTATCCTGCCTCCTCCTTGATGCTATTATTCAATTATGGGAGAGTTCTGGAGGCAGAAGGGAGTCCCGTAGAAGACTTCATCATGCAGATGAAATGTAAAAGACCCTCTTCTGGGAGACCCAGAACATTGACTTCCCAGAGAACTGGTGGCTTCAGAGCTTCACTTCCCATCCTATAAGTTGGACTCACCAGTCCCAGCTTAAACAGAAAAATAGGCCCCTCAAGGACCCTTCCTCCCTCCTGCCAGTGAGTAAACCAAGACTGAAGGCTGACTGGTGGCAGAGTTGGGTAGAGAACTGGTCGACCTAGGTTCCTAGTGCTGCTCATGCCCCTGTTCTCCCCGCTCCAGTGGCCCCAATCCTGACACTTCTCAGAGCCACCAAGCAGATTCTTGCCTTTTAGAGGACTGGATCTGCTAGAACTGCAGGGTGGGCAACCCTCCCTTAACAGGAAGCTGAGGAAACAAAGGGGGTGTCTTCAGATGGCCTCCTAGCTTCCAGCTTAAGACCCTCCCAACCAAGTCCCATGCAAACTCAGGCAGACAATAACCCAGCATAGAACTGGAAAAATGAACAGCAGACCTCAATTTTATCTGAAGAAATGTTGGCAACTGGTTGCTGCTAGATGAGCTGATCTTCCTAAAACAAGGGACCCTAGATAGGCTGGCTAGACTTAGTGGATGGACTTGCACTGGGGAACAGCTGGGGACACTGACTATCCAGTGGGCCTTAACAAGGATGATTGAGTATATGTACTCCAGTTGGGGCTATTGGATAGTGCCAGTGGGAATGGGGGTATAAAGATGATTTAAGATTGAGCTGTTCTGTATGAAATACACAAAAAAATCTATGAAAAAAAAGGGGAGAGGGGGCTGGAGAGATGGCTCAGCGGTTAAGAGCACTGACTGCTCTTGTAGAGGACCTGGGTTCAATTCCCAGCACCCACATGGTAGCTACAAACTGTCCTTAACTCTAGTTCCAGGGGATCCAAAACCCTCTTCTGACCTCCGAGGCATTGCACAACATGGATGCACTCATATACATGCAGGCAATACACTCATACACATAAAATAAAAATAATAATAAATTGGGAGGCAGAGGCGGGTGGATCTCTGTGAGTTCAAGGCCAGCCTGGTCTACATAGTGAGTTCCAGGCCAGCTGGGGCTACAGGGAAACCCTGTCTCAAAAAAAAAAAAAAAAAAAAAAAAGACCAAAAAAATAAATAAAATAAAATAAAAGACCCTTCGTACCACCTCAACTATGGAACAGCCCCAGAGAAGCTGAGCTCCCAGCCCAACGTCACACAGCAAGTCTTTGCCAGCTTGCAGGGCTCGTTGGATCCAGTCAGGCTGGTCCTGGGTTTGGGGCTCCTCTGGGGGCACTCAGCTGCCCTGGGTGCGGCCTGTGAGTTTGCATGCTGCTTTGCTTGTTGGTAGCAAAGGCATTGAAACTCTCCTCCCCCTTCATACCCACAAACCTCCCACTGGGTGGGGTCCTCAGTGTCTGAGTCTGCAGAACTCCCAGGCTAGGCTTAGTCTTGGCACCTGAGCTCCCCAGGGGGCCCTGCCCTCCCCAAAGCTCCTGTTCTACCCTGTCAGCGCTTGTTGGTGCGCTCTCAGCTCTGGGAGTCCTAAGACCCAAGTGGCAGGACTAAGCTCTTCCCTCTCCCTTTGCACAAGTCTGCTGACTCAGAACACAGAAGACTCCTTAGAGGTGATTCTGACCCCTGTCAGGCTCAAGTAGCTGGAGAACTGGGAAATCCTTGAACACAGTGTCATGCATGCAGCAGGAAGGGCAGGGGCAGAATCCATCCTGACCCCTGATGAGGTACTTTTTGAAGTGGGAGCGAGAGGGTCAGGTGCCTGGTCTTATTGCAGAAGAGCAATCAATAGAACTGAAGGTAATCTTCAGGACTGGGCAATCCAGGCCCAGGCCCAGTGCTGTCTCTGCTCTACATATGAGCACAGGTAGACAGGCCTCTTTCTTGGACTTAGTTTCCCCATCTATAAATGGGAAGATTGTGGATTTCTAAGGAATCTTTAGTGCCCAAATACAGTCTGCATCTGATCACATCTTGCCATCTCACTTCTTGAGTCACAGGAGTATCCTGCTAGGATTGTGCTATGAGCTTCTGAGCCAAGGTGGGGCAATGTTCCCTTTCCCCCAGTGTGCCCTCCCTTCCCTGGCCTGCGCTGCTCCTGCTCATAGTCCCATCTCACCGGGGAGTGAAGGACCATCTCCTCAACTACTCTTGACATCCCCCTCCGCTGCCCTTCTACTCCCTTCCTGCTCTCTCCTTGCTCACACCACTCCTTTTCTGATGGTCTGGGGCATGCCAGGTATCCTCTGGCTCAGGCCTTTTGCCCTGGCTCTTCCCTCTGCTCAGATGCCTGTGCTGCTTGCTGCCTCGTCCAGTTTGCTCAGGCGCCCCCTTTCTCTTACTTTCCCTGACTACTCTCTAAAACACTGGAGTTCCTTGTCATTTTTGTTCACTTAATTTTTCTCTACCATCTTCTGATGATTTGAACCTTCACTTAATTTTTAAAATATTTTATTTATTATTTTTATTTTGTGTGCATGAATGTATTGCCTGCATGTATGTGAATGTACCCGTGTTGGGCAATGCCGCGGAGGTCAGAAGAGGGCTTCGGATCCCTTGGAACTGGAGTTAAGGATGGTTCGTAGCTGCCATGTGGGTGCTGGGAATCGAACCCGGGTCCTCTGCAAGAGCAGTCAGTGCTCTTAACTGCTGAGCCACCTCTCCAGCCCCAAACCTTTACATATTATTCCTCTTCTACCAAGAATGTAAGCTCCCTGAAGGTAGGGCCTTATATGACTGTGTGTTTGGCTCATAATGAGAGTTCAGTAAATGGTTAATGAATGAGTGAATGAATGAATGAATGAATGAATGAATAAGTACTTTGTAGCTCTGGACTGTGTCATTTCCCCACGATCCCTCCTGTTTCAAGGAGGGCTGGCATGCTGCGGAGGAGGGGACACCAATGAGAGGGTATATCCATTTGAATTGGGCACAGGGCATGCAGGGTAAAAGGATGGACCTCTGGGGCTGTGGGAAGTGACTACCGCCACAGAGCTTTTCATACGTTGGGGGGCACTCCACTGTAGAGGTGAGCATAGAGATGGAAACGGGAGGCTCAGGAAACATGAGGTGCACCCACATAACTAGCCAGGTATGGGGTACACACAGCATGTAAAGTTGGGGAGGCAGAACAAAGCTAGTGAGGAGAGTAAGCAGAGCCATGTGTTTTATGTCAGGGGAAGAGCTTTGCCAGTGGAGTCACTCATGCCAGGGTGGGCATCAGGCTGAGGAATAAGGTGGCCTGCTGGGTAGGGCTTTCCTTGCAACCATACTTGGACCTGAGCCCACAAATCAGTGGATTTCACATTTTTTGAAGCATCAGCAGAGCTCTTTGTTTAAATGAAATCTTGTGTCCAACCGAGCCTGTGAAACTGGGCCACCAAATACACATGGAGCTGCTTAGGGCAACCAAGGGAAGGTTTCCACTGGCCATCTTGTGGGAGTTTCTCAAATTTGGGCTGCTTGGGAAGGCACACAGCTAGCTATCAGAGAAGGTGGTGCTGCCTGGCCAGCTCCTGACAAATAGGTAGCTCCTGCTCCCCCTTGTTCTGTCACTGGCTTGTGTTGACCTGTGCAGCTCCTTCACCTGGTCCAGAAGGTAGTCTGACTGATATGACAGAAGGACGCCAAAAGAACAAGTAGAGGGTTTTAGGCTGGTCCAGATGGGAAAAGATGAGGCTATTTATTATATTATTAGTCTGTTTTCTGTTACCATAACAACATACCCAAGGCTAAGTGTTTTATAAGGAAAAGAAGTGTATTTAGCTCACAATTCTGGAGGCTCAGGGGCATGGCAACAGCATTGACTCAAGTTTAGTGAAGGCCTCATGGAGGTAACATCACAATAATGGGAGTGTGAGAGTGTGAGGAGCACTATGCTAATCCCTCTGAGGTACACTCCCAGTGATCTAACAACTTCCCACTAGTCTCCAACTCTTAAAGGTCCCACCACCTCTTAATGTTGCCACACTGAGTACCTGGCTTTGGATGCATGAACCCTTAGGACTCCAGCAACTCAAGCCATAGCACTTAGTTTCTTGTCCGAATGACATCACTTTCAATGCCCTGTGGGTATGAGGCCATCGGAATGAGATCAAGAAAGACTGGCACAAGAAATGGAGGGGAGCTGTGGTGAGGAAGGAGAGTGTCACAGGTTTCATGGCAGGAGACGGAGGCACCACTGCTCTCTGTATCTCTACCTCTTTCCTCTGTGGGTCTCAATTCTATCCTGAGAAGAATCCCATTGAGGGTCTGAGATGACTCAGGAAGAGTGCTTGCTATGTAAGCATGAGGACCTGAGTTTGGATTCCCAGCACCCATGTAAAAAGCCAGGCATGGCCTCATGTTCCTGTGACCCCAGTGCTGGGGGCAGGCACAGGGGACGGGCAGGCAGAGATAGGATGGCTGAGACCAGATAGATGAACCAGGTAGCTCCAGGTTCAGTAAAAGGCTGTTTCAAGGAATTAAGGTAGAGAGTGACAGAGGAGGACACCCGACATCTTCCTTTGGCCTGTGCACATGTGCATCCTGCACACATGTCCCCTCATTAAAAGAAAAAATCTTATTGGCTCAGCCCAACCTGTAAATAGTGTCTCCTTTCCTTTTTTTTTTTTTTTTTTTTTTTTTTTTTTCTTCTTTTTGCGACAGGGCCTCCCTGTAGCCCCAGCTAGCCTGGAACTCACTATGTAGACCAGGCTGGCCTTGAAGAGATCTGCCTGACTCTGCTTCTCGAGTGCTGGGACTAAAGACATGCACCACCATGCTGAGCTTCTCTCTTTTTAAAAAAATTTTTATTTTATGTATGTGAGTATAATGCCTGCATGTAGGTAGGTGTACCCATGTTGTACAGTGTCTGAGGAGGTCAGAAAAGAGTGTCATATCCCCTGGAACTGGAGTTACAGATGGCTGTTAGCTGCCATGTGGGTGCTGGGAACTGAACCTGGGTCCTCTGCAAGAGCAGCCAGTGTTCTTAACCACTGAGCCATCTCTCCAGCTCCTCTAATATTTTTCAAAGATTTATTTTAAATTTTGTGTATGTGTGTGTTGGGGTGTGTGTGCACATGAGTATGGGTGCCTAGTAGGTCAGAAGGTGTTGGATCCCCTGGGGCTGGAGTTACAAGTAAATTACCTGATATGGGTGCTAGAAATCAAACTTGGGTCCTCTGCAAGAGCAACCAGTACTCTTAACTGCTGGGCCATCTCTCTAGCCCTCTCTACTTTGTTTTTTGGAGACACTGTTTCATGTACTTCAAGCTGGCCTTGAATTACTGAGCCTCCTGCCTCAGCCTCCCAAGTGCTGGGATTACAGACATGTGTCACTATGCCCAGCTGGTGAACCCATCTTGGTTCAAGCTCCAGCCAGAAGGAAGTGTGGAGCCATCCCTGGGCCTTACATAATGTACAAGGTGCAGGCTCTGAGCTGAGAGGACTCCCATGGCATGGTGCTGAGGCCCAGCCTGTGCTCAGGGGTGGGTCAGCCCACAGCAAGCAACACACATTTCTAATGGAGACAACTCCAGGGATCAAGTTTTTACAACTTGTCCAGCTAAAGGGAATGCATTTTCTAATTGGTCCTCCAAGAGGGGGCATTTTTTTCATAGTTTGCACTGTGTGCTGGCAGCTGCTGTCCCTCCAGGGACATTCTGGAAGAAAGTAGAACTGAGCTGAGAGCTAAGCCTCTCCCTCCCGCTGCCCTGCTAGAGAGTCATAAGGCTGAAGGGACTTTAGCCACCATCGAGTTCTTTCTCTCTCTCCTTCATGTTACAGATGGGGAAACTGAGGTTGCTTTAAGCCCTCATCCCAGCCCTGAGTCCCAGTATGGACCTCTGGCCCAGAGATGCTGCAGTGCCAGCCGCAGCCCTGTGTGGGGCCCTGGGTCACGTGTTCTTGCTCCCTCTGCCATATTTAGAATCGCTGGATCAGGGGAAACTCTCCTCCCAGCCCCTGAGGATTCTTGGAAAGAGCCTGGTTCTGAGGCCTGCTTAGTGCCCCTCCCTTTAACCGCCCCCCACCCCTGCAGGAGAAAGCAAGTACCCTCCCTCCCCAGAGGATTGTGGGACCTTCCAGACCCTTCTGCACCCCCTTGTCAGGAAGTACCTGTCAAGTCTAACAGAAGTTCATACAATTATCAGTTCAGGTTTGGGGTTTGAGATGTCCCTTTCTGCAGTTGGGTGGGATGGGGGCCATAGCCTCTGCCCTCCAGGAATCTCTGCTGAGTGGTGATAGACTGGCCCCCTCAGCTGATAGATAGGGTCCTCTCAGTTGAGGGAAGACAGGGTAGCCCTGTTTTGGGGCCCTGTTCTGGGGAGAAAAAAAGTCACATACTCCCCAGGCCTGAGGTGGATATCAGGGAACCAGCTGGCAGCTGGGCAGGCCGGAGACACTGGCAGGGCTCAGGCTGGGAGAGGGACTCTGGAGAGAAGGAAGAATGGAAGAATGTTTTGGAGGAAGGAAGGAAAAGGGCCTGGGTATGCTCTGGGGAGGCAGGAGTCCCCTCATCCCACACAAGCTGCTTCCTCATTGGCTAATCAAACCCTAAAAAACTTAGAAAAGCCAGCCCTGGATGGTATAGGTTTTGAGACCCATCCTTGCCCGTGTTCCTATGGGATCCCTTTTGGGGGGATCTGGTCTTCCAGATTCCACCTCTTCACTCTGCTCCACCTCCTCTCTCGGAGCCTCTGGGTGCTCATGCCCTGTTCCCTTCCATGCCCAGTCTGCCCTCCTACTGACCTCTTTCCTTTTCCTCAGCCCTTCCAGCAGCTCGGTACCAACCCTCCACCTGGGACTTCATTCTTGCTCACTCTGCTTTCTGCCAATCTTAAGCTTCCTACTCTCCTGGCTCCTCCCACTCTGGTTCTCTCAGCTGAGAAAGATTTCCTGTGTCCATCTTTCTCCAGCTCACCCTAGCCTCTCCTCTTTGAAGTCTTTTGCAGTCCTGTCCCACTGTGTCCACTCCTACCCCATCTTCTCTCAATTCATTTGGACCTGCTCAGGCCCACACCTCCTTCTGAGGCTGCCCAGACCAGGGGATCCAGTGACCAACATGTCACCAAATCCAACACATTTTTCAGGGCTTACATCACTCAAACTCTTGGCAGCACTGGACACTGCTGTCCCGTCCCTCCTTCGTGCTATTGTCCATACTTGCTACTCTTCGCCTTTCTCTTGTGGTTTCCTTCCCACCTCTCTGGTTATGCTTTCTTGGTCTGGATGGAGAGCTTCTCCTTCCTCCACACTACTAGGGTCCTCCTTTGAATTCACTGCATGCTACTGGACTCTCTCAGCTGTCCCCATTACCACAGTCACCATATCTACCCCAGTATCTCCACGTTCACTTCCACCTGGCTCTGTCTTCTTTCCTAACATGCCCAGGCCTCATCCCCAATACCTGCACCTCCTCCAGACTCTCCAGACTCCCATTCAATCACTCATGGCACCTTCACCAGCCCAGTGCCCTCACCAGAAACAGAAGAGTCATTTTCCCTCATTGTCCCCAAGTCCTCCCTCCCACGATGACTCCTGTCTATCCACTTCTTTTTTCTGCAGCCATTTGGCCAGTCCAGACCCCCATCATCTCCCAGGTGAATTATCCTGGAGCTTTTTACTAGTGTTTCTGATCAGTGTCTCCATCCTAGTTCATGTTCCACACTACCCAGGTGGTGGTCCTGAAACTCAAACAAACGAGATATGGTCATACCCTCTCTCCAAATGTCTCCCCATTGCCTTTATGATCTTGAACTTCTTCACCTACCAGAAGGTACTTTCACAAATCTGGCTACTTCCCACTGGCCCTTTCACTTTAGGCTCCCAACCTGAAGTACTGCTGGCCATCTGGTCCAGCTCCCACAGACCCCTACATGTCTGTGGCTGGCATACCCTGCTTCCTCTGCCTGAGGCACCCCGTCTCTCTCCGGTTACCTCATCTCGCTAAGAGATCTTCACAGATCTCTCCACTTCAGTTGAGCTGAAATCTTCTTGGGGCTGTCCCCTAATCCTCTTAGGACAGTCACACCTCCCCATTATGACCCCACTGTTATATTTGCCAATTTCTTGGGTTCTGGATTATGCATTTCTGGCTTTATAACAAACTTGGCTGAGCATAGATGAGAATTAATGTTTCTGAAGTGAATGTGGCTCAGAGAAGGTAAGGGACAGTCTCTTTCCTCCTGTGAGATCCTTTGTTGTCTTCCCTCCCACCCCATCATATCCCCATCTCTCCAGCCTCTCAGCAACTGTCCTTCTGGGGATGTACCCAGGCAATCTGGAAATAAGCTGATGGCTGACCTTCTCCCTCCCACCCCACTTCTGGAGAGTCACCAAGCTGATGAGATCTTTGTCGTCATTCATTGTACCCTACCTTTTTGTTGTAGACAGGAAACTTGAAGCCCAAGGAAGCAGTCTGGTCTAGTGGTCTAGATGGTCTTGGGCTCCAGTCCTGCATTATGACTTTGGGAAAGTTAGCATATTCAGACCGGGAGTGGTAGGGCACGCCTTTAATCCTGACACTTGGGAGGCAGAGGCAGGCCAATCTCTGAGTTCGAGGCCAGCCTGGACTACATACTGAGTTCCAGGCCAGCTGGGGTACAGGGAGACCCTGTCTCAAAAAGAAA
>NW_008340387.1:1533471-1541386 GCF_000622305.1 Nannospalax galili | reverse complement strand
CCATATGGGTGCTGGGATTTGAACCCGGGTCTTCTGCAAGAACAACCAGTGTTCTTACCTGCTGAGCCATCTCTCTAGCCCCAGAAATATGTTATTTTAAAAATTTATTTATTATTTATATTTTTTCTATGTATATGAGTGTATTGCCTACTTGTATGTAAGGGCACCTATGTCGTGCAATGCCCACAAAGGTCAGAAGAGGGTGTTGGGTCCCCTGGAACTGGAGTTACGGGCAGTTGTTAGCTACCATGTGGGTGCTTGGAATTGAACATGAGTCCTCTTTAAGAGCAATCAGTGCTCTTAACTGCTGAACCATCTTTCCAGCCCCCTTTTCTTCCCTTTAAACAACAGCTCAGGGGCTGGAGAGATGGCCCAGTAGTTAAGAGCACTGACTGCTCTTCCTGAGGACCTGGGTGCTGTTTCCAGCACCCACATGATGGCTAACAAACATCCTTAACTCCAGTTCCAGAGGATTGATGTCCCCTTTTGGCCTCCACCAGCACTGCACACACATGGTACACTTATATACATGCAGGCAAAACACTCATAAAATAAGAATAAATAAAAATCCCCCCAAATGAAAAAATAAATAGCTCAGGGTCAGTGAAATGAGTCAGTTGGTAAAGTGCTTGCTCTGCAAGCCTGACAACCTGAGTTCAATTCTGAGAATCTACATAAAAGTGGAAAGAGAACTGACTCCACAAAGTCCTCTGCCTCCACATGGATGCTGTGGCAGGAACACACCTACACAGACATATCATATACACATAATTTATAAGTAAAATGTAAAAATAAATAATAACTTGGTTGAGATGTAAGTCCTATTCCATAGCATTTCTCCTGTTAAAGTGTACATTTCAGGACTCTGTGTACATACACGGACTGGCGATCCATCGCTGGACACCCTCAACATCCCCACCTCCCTGTTTCTTCACCAATGTACCTGGGGAATCATGGTGCCACTGCTGGGGATTTGAAGATTGATGGAGCACATGGAAGGCTTGGCATGATGCTGGGCCCACAGGAAGCTCTGGTCTACCAGGAAGAGTTATGTTTATAATTGACCAGTGGTGAAGCTGATGTTGGCATAATGTGTGCTGCCTCCCCAGCAGCCCCCACCTCTGGCCACTTCCAGCAGTTTTGAGGAGGCATGGATAGGGAGACAATAAGGACTGGCATTGTTTTAAAGGCCCTGAGTTGGTGCCTAATGTGGAACCTCTTGCCTGAGCTCCCAGCACCTTAGGAGGTTGGGGGTGGAGAATCTTCAGTTCCAGGTCAGCCTGGGCTAGAGTAAGACCCTATCAAAAGAAAAAAACCCCACACAAACAAAAAATACCCGAGTTAGGTAGTAATTGGGCCCATTTCTACCTTGTACTTACGTACTTACTGAATTAAGCACTGTTGAGGAAGGATCCAGAAATCAGCTTTAAAAAAAAATTTTTTTTGAGATAGGGTCTCAGCGTTGCCAAGGATGAACTTGAACTTCTGATCTTCCTGCCTCCACCTGTGAGTGCTGGGATTACAGGCATGTGCCACCGTGCCTGGCCCAGATATCAGCGCTTTACCAAGCCTTCAGAGGGTTCTGATGCCCACTGCAGCTAGAGAGCCAACGGCCTAAGCAAACAACTGTGTTTCCCTCCCTAGTCCTGGCTGAGTAGGGAATAGGTATTCAACAGGGTAGAGGGGAAGACTGTGACAGACCTCCCGATAAGCCCAGCTAGGCAGCCCCCATCAGCCCCATGAGCCAACTTGCCGGCAGACATGATGTACAAAGATTTTGCAGAAAGCAGCCTTCAGACAGTTTGGCTGTTTGCTGGGGAGATTGCAGAGGGCCCAAGCAAGGCAGCAGCTGTGTAGTATCCACATTTGTATGGAGAAACTGAGGCCACAGAGGGGCCAAAAACAATCCTTAGACAGTCCTATTTGTTGTATGATGAAGTCACACTGGTCTGGCAGACATGCCAGACCCCAGCCAAGGCTTATTTTTTTCAAAGATTTATTTATGTTTATGTACATGTGTATGTGCCAGTGTGTGTATGTCACATGTATGTGCCTGCAGAGGTCAGAAGAAGGTGTTCAGGTCCCCTGGAGCTGGTGTTCCAGGTGCTGGTGAGCCACTGGACATGGGTAGTGGGAACTGAACTCAGATCCTCTGAAAGAGCAGCAAGTGCACGTAACCACTGAGTCATCATCCCAGCCCCTCAATGACCAATTGCCTGTCTTCTAAGTGCCAGACATTTGAGTTTCTACTTCCCCAAGAGCACCTGCATTTTCGTGTGAGTACTAAGGTCAGGGAGGCCTTGGGATCAGTGGGTGCAGAGGTTCTAGCTCCAGCTCTTCCACTGAGTCACTGTGGGATTTTCTGTCTGTCAGCCCTAAGTCTCATGTTCACATCTGGAAAATGGAGTCATTATTCCAGTGAAAATGAAGTATTCAGGTGCCTGTAACAGGGTGTTGTTCTTTATTAGACCAAATACATCCTTTCAGATGAATTGAGCATCTAGGGTAAAGAAACGCGCTTCCTTGCCAATGGATTAAGATAAAGGGAGGTGAAGTTCAAGGGTTTTGTTGTTGCTGTTGTTTTAGACAGAATCTTGCTATGTAGCTCTGGATGGCATGAAACTTACTATGTAGATTAGGCTTAGCCTCCAACTTGTGGTGATTCTCCTGCCTGTCTCTCACAATTATATAATCTTTCCTGGGATTAGAGGTGTGCACCACCACACCCAGTCAGTTCAAGGGCTTTTAAAGCAGTATTTGCTTGATAGAGCTAGTCAAGGTTAGGGGCATTTTAGGAAGGATGTTGGGGAGCCTGTTCAGTGGGAGGGATATGCTGAGAGCTATGGGAACTTCCTTAGTTGGTGCAAACTGGACATCTTGGTTTAGTGCCAGGGTGTTTTGATAGTCATTGAGTATGAATTCCTGCTGTATGTTTTTTCAGTCTTTTACTTTAATTTTTTTATTTTTATTTTTATGTGTATGAGTGTATTGCCTGCATGTATGTAAGTGCACTGGTGCATACAGTGCCCACAGAGACCAGAAGAGGGCATCAGGTCCCTGGAAGTGGGGTTAAGGCTGATTGTTAGCTGCTGTGTGGGTTCTGGGAACCAAACTCCAGTTCTTTGGAAGAGTAGCTAGTGCTCTTAACTACTGAGCCATCTCTCCATTCCTTGTTTTCTCTGTCTTTTAACAATGCGATCAAGTCCATCAGTAAATGGTAAGGGAAGAGGGATGGCAGATGAGGCCATTGTTTTAGAGAGAAGATGGCTCAGGAAGGCCTCCCCAAGGCAGTGACCTGTGAGTGGGCACTTGGATGAGTAAGAGGAAAGCCTGGAGGTAGAAAAATCTTAGGTGAGCTTCTGGCATGGCCAGAAAGCTGGAATGGTGGGAGTGGAGTGAGGGAGTGGGAGAGTGGACAGGACCCAGGTGGAGGTGGGCTAGGGGCCAGACCTCATAGAGCCTTGCTGGCTATACTGAGTGTTCTCAGCAGACTGATGGTTTTCTGCTTTGCATTGTTGGAAGATCACTCTGACCACTTTGGGGGAGTTGGTGACATGCAAAGACAAGTGGAGGCAGGGAGCTTGGCGGGGGCCAGATGGTGGTGGCTTGATCAGGTCGTGGGAGCTGCTCCGTCTGGGGATATGTGCTAAAGGTTGAGCCAACAGAACTTGCCACAGAGCAGGGGGTGAAGAGGACAAGAGCAAAGAATCCCAGCTAACTTAGATAGTTAGCTGGTCCTGGCTGCCATCAGGCTGGAGGGAAGGACATCTGAAGGCACACTGAGATTCTGATTCAGGGCACATTTGGTTCCAGAGGCCACTAGATATCCAAGAAGAAACTTTGAGCAGGCAGGCGGACATATGAGCTGGGCTCTCGGGAAGGCCTGCCACAGTCTCACACCTGCTGAGTATAAAGGTGGTTGTAGTAAGGGCTGGGGGCAGGTTGGAAAGGGATTTTTTTTCCTTGTTTGTGTTTTTAGGAAAATGCATTTTAAAATATATGTTAGTGGAGCTGGGCATAGAGGCTCACATCTATAATCCTTGCTAGGCAAGAAGCAGGAGATTGCAATTTTGAGCCCAAGCTGTATAGGGAGACCCTATTTGAATCAATCAATTAGTCAATCCAAATATTAAAAACTAGGGACAATGGGAGCCTGCAAGATGACTCAGAGGTCAAGGGCACCTGCCACCAAACCTGATGACCTGAGTTTGATCCTCAGGAACCCACATAGTAAAAGGAGAGAACAGATTCCTGCATTATCTCTGACCTTCACACTCACACTGTAGCATTCTTGTACCCCCCCCCACATACACTAAATAAATGTATAAATAAATGTAAAATTATGTTTTAAAACAATCTGGGAATAGTGGTGCATGCCTGTAGTCCCAGCTACTTGAGTGATTGAGGTGGAGGATCACTTAAGCCCAGGAGTTTGAGACTGGCCCATTAAGACCTAGCCTTATAGCAAGACCCCATCTAAAAACAAAATTAGGGCTGGTGAGGTTAAGAGTATGTACTGCTTGCCCTTGCAGATGACCCAAGTTTGATTTCTAGCACCCACATCAGGTGACTTACTTGTAACTCCAGCCCCAGGGGATCCAATGTCTTCTGACCACCTCAGGCACCCATACTCATGTGCACACCCCCCCAACACACACATGCACATAATTTACAATAAATCTTTAAAAAATATTAGAGGAGCTGGAGAGCTGGCTCAGCGGTTAAGAGCACTGGCTACTCTTGCAGAGGACCCGGGTTCATTTCCCAGCACACACATGGCAGCTAACAACCATCTGTAACTCCAATTCCAGGGGATCCCTCTTGTGATGTCTGTGGGCATTGCATGACATGGGTGCACTTACATACATTCGGGCAATACACTCATGCACATAAAATAATAACGTATTTAAAATAAATTAAAAATCTTAGAGACCACAGGGTTTGAGAATGGAGCTGAGTAACTGAGCCCTTGCCTAACATGCAGAAAGCCCTGGATTTGCTCTCCAGCAACACAAAATAAACAAAAGTACATTAGTGTGTTATCTAAGTAGCCCATATTAATTCTTTAAAAAAAGTTATGAAATACAGAAAAGCAGAAAAGCAAAAGCCAAATTACCTCATTTTGCCCCCAAGAGATGAGCCTGTCACTCTTGGTAGATGTGTAAAAGGCATCTCTCTCTCTCTCTCTCTCTCTCTCTCTCTCTCTCTCTCTCTCCTCTTTTAATTTTATTTATTTTTTTATTTTATGTGTATGCATGTATTATCTGCGTGTAGATAAGTGCACCCGTGTTGCACAATGCCCGCGGGGGGCCCGCGGGGGTCAGAAGAGGCCATAGGATCCCCTGGAACCAGAGTTACAAACAGTTGTTAGCTGCCATGTGTGTGCTGCGATTTGAACCTGAGTCTTCTGCAAGAACAACCAGTGTTCTTAACCGCTGAGCCATCTCTCCAGCCCCAAAGGGCATCTCTCTCTCTCTCTCTCTCTCTCTCTCTTAAAATCATGTCTTTTCTCTCTTTTTGGTCTTTTTGAGACAGGGTCTCTCTTTAGCCCCAGCTGTCCTGGAACTCACTATGTAGACCAGGCTGGCCTTGAACTCACAAAGATCCACCTGCCTCTTCCTCCCAAGTGCTGGGATCAAAGGTGTGCACCACCATGCCTGGCCAGGGCATCTCTTTTTAAAATTCAATGCTTGAAGTTTTGTAATCTGCTTTTTCCATTGTGAATTGGTAGTTGAAATCTGTGTAACTATTGAAGTGGCAAGAAAAACATCGAGGAAACAAATTCTGGGGGTGCCCAGCAGAAAGCTGGGTGTGCCCACTGCTGCCTGAGAAAGGGGATGAAGGATCTCAGGGGCTAGAGTGGAGGCCCATAACTTCCACCACAGCCCTGACGGTATCAACCCTGTGTCAGCTGCAGTTCCCGTCCCAGGTAGCCTGACTGCTGCTGGTGTTAGTAACAGAATCTGAGGCATGGAGGCTCTGCTTCCCTCTTCTCCCTGCCTTGTATCCTTGCTGACTCAGCTCTGGGCCGGAACTGGCCTCAGAGGCCTCCTCTCATTTATCTGAAGCCCTTTACTGACAGCTGCTTCTTGCCTCCTTAATCCAGGAGCATTTCCTGGGACACAGCCCAGATCCTGACCTTCAAGGAGATGTAAGTGGGCCAGGGCACACCCAGACCCTATCTGTCTATCCTTCTATCAGCCCATTTTATAGAGAAAGACACTGATTAGAACAGATCAGTGACTTTCCTATATATACACACCTGCGTGTGTACATGCACACTCATGCTCTAGCACATGAAGCCTGAACAGAAATAATGACACATAGAAAGAGATTGGGCTGGGCATGTGGTGCACATCTGTAATCCCAAAACTTAGGAGGCAGAAGCATTAGGATAGAGAGTTCAAGGCTAGCCTGGGCTACATGGCAAGACCATATCTCAAAAATTAAACAAAAAATTTAAAAAGAGTAAGCCTTGGGCCACATACAGGAAAGCAGGTTCCAGGGAGAGAGTTCTGAAGAGGGAGCCATGGGTAGGGGTTCATAGAGGTTCTGTGGAGTGGGTGGAGTCTGTGTAGGGCTGGAGGGTGTACAGAGACTCAGATGGTGAGATCTCTTAGGCAGCAATGGTGTATTAGAGGGGAGTCTCTGAGGACACATGGGAAGGGTGGTGGGTCAGTGCACAAGGAATGCATTTCCACAGATGCTTGTTCCTTCTGGAGTCTTCTAAGGCAGCTACATGCTCAGCATACCTCATTGCAAAGAGGTGTGCTCCCAGGGTCCAACCTCACCTCCCTCAGAGTCCTGCAGCCCTCTCATCCTGACTTTTCTCCTGTGCACATACTTCTCAAGACATCTGTTCATCCCCTCTCCCCACTTCCCTGTTGCTAGAGAGTTAGGACTCCTGGTTCTAATCTCAGATTGGCCCTGGAAATACTGGGCAACCATGGGTGAACCCTTTTCCTTATGTGGACCACTGTTTCATTGTGTGCAGCTGAGATCAGGGAAGTGTTAGATGAGTTAGGTTCTAAAGTGCATTCCTTCCAAATTTTTTAAAATTTATTTTTATGTGTATGAGTATTTTGCCTGCATATATTTAAGTGTGCCCATGCATGCAATGCCTGAGGGGGCCAGGAGAGGGCATTTGATCCCCTGGGACTGAAGTTAAGGGTGGTTGTGAACTGTGGGTACTGGGAACCAAACTCTGGTACTCTACAAGAGCACCCAGTGCTCTTAACTACTGAGACATCTCTCCAGCCCCAAGTCTGTCTTTATTTCTCTCTCTCTCTCTCTCTCTCTCTCTCTCTCTCTCTCTCTCTCTCTCCTTCCTTCCTTCTTTCTCTTCTCTTTTCTTTTCTTTCAAGAAAGTTTCTCTCTATGTAGTCCTGGATGGCCTGGAACTCACTGTGTAAACCGGGCTAGCCTCAAACATATAGAGAACTACCCTACCTGCCTCTCCCCCTAAAGACTCTGTGTGTGTGTGTGTGTACACAGGTGTGAGTGCTTGTATTTATGGATGCCAGAGAACATTGTGTGTCCTACTTTACCACTCTCTGACTTATTCCTTGAGACAGAGTATCTCACTGGACTTGAAGCTCAACATTTCAACCAATCTGACTGATCAGTGAGCTCATGGGATCCTCTTGTCTCTGTCCCCAAATACTAGGGTTACAGACACATGTGGCCCTGCCCAACTTTTTTTTTCTTTTAAATTTTTTTAAAAAATCTTATTTTTCAAAATTTGTTTAGAAGTATTTCATTACAGCCTTAACATACTCAATAACAGTTTCCAGAGCAAAGATACATCTCTTTCAAACGTGGCTATAAAATTTTTAGGTTTGCTGTTCAATGAATACAGTTACACAATATTGAACTCAGTATAAGCTCTGCCTCTTACAATCTTTCTGCCCCTTCT
>NW_008340387.1:1469138-1533364 GCF_000622305.1 Nannospalax galili | reverse complement strand
TTTTTAACCTTTAAAAAAGATCTCCATTTCATTTTAGAATATATTGTTCCTTGCAGAAAGACTCGCTGTTTTTGCTACTAACACTGAGATGTTGGCGCATGCCTCTCTAATCTGTATGTATCTGATTATTACTAGTCATGGTCGGTTGCACTTGGATCCTTGGCACCTGTATATGGCTATAAAGTCATTGGGTAGATTTCAACGGTAATGTTTATCACCTCTACTAATTAACATGACGTAACTTTTTATGCTTCCTCCTCAAATATAATTCATTTTTTAAAATTTGTTGATTTTTTTTGTGTATATCCACAGAACATCCCAAACCATCTTATTCAACTGTACACCCACTTCCCATATGGCACCCTCCCATAGCCTCCCTCCCCCCACTAGAGCCCTTATACTCTGTTATCCCTTCTACTGTCTGCTGTGATGTCGGCACCCCCAGCCCCTCCCCACTACTTGTCCATCTGGTGAATCTAGTCAGCCTGTCTACAGGTCTTTGTTTTAGGAAGGTCAGCTGTTCCCCATCTATCAGCAATTGGTTGTCAATATTCCTTTAGATAAGATTGGGGTCAGCTGTTCATTTTCCCAGTTCTATGCTGGGTTACTATCTGGGAGTCCCTTGGGCCACCCCTCAAAATATTGGCCCCTTTAATCTTTGGTTATACTTTCCTTTTGGATGTTTAAGGCCATACAGTTGGCCCAGATAAACCAATTTATTTTTACTCTTAAGGCTGTTTGAGGATCTGTTACTCAGGGGTCACATGGGCTTGGGAGGAGCCCTTCCCAGCTTTTTAAAAAATTTAAAACATTTTATTTATTTTTATTTTATGAGTATAAATGTCCTATCTGTGTATATGTAAGTGCATCTGTATCACATGCAATGCCCATGGAGGCCAGAAGAGGGCATCAGATTCTCTGGAAGTAGAGTTACAAATGGTTGTTGGCTGCTGTGTGAGTGCTGGGAACCAAACCTGGGTCCTCTGGAAGAACAGCAAGTGCTCTTAACTGCTGAGCCATCTCTCCAGCTCCCCTTTTTTCCACACCCAGCTTTTTTACATGGGTATTGGGAATCCAAACATAAGTCTCTATGCTTACATAGCAAGCACTCTTGCCACTGAGTCCTGTAGCTGTCTCATTATGGATTCTGTAAGAGTCCATGAAGGCAAAGCATCTGTCCCTCTTCTGCAGATGAGGCCACGTCCTGCCGTTTTGGATGTACAGTGAAGGCAGTCTCTCCCTTGGCCATTGATCTCTCCTGAACTCTCACTGACCTCTGGAACACTTCTTGAATCTTAAAACACTGAGTCTGTATGTTCTCTTGCCAGCCGAGACAAAACTGTACCCGTCTTGCACACACACAGCTGGGAAACCTCCCCTCTGAGCCTCAGCCATGCCAGGATACAGTGGAGAGGGTAGGGGAGATGGCTGAGCTGAAGCTTGGCATAGAGCCATGACTTTACAGAACTCTGATTTGGATTCTGCTTTCCAAAGAATTCTCCCCCAATAATGCTTCCCACCTCAGCTAACTGCATCCCCCTGCCAGGGGCCCCTCAGTTCTCCTGTTCCCTCAGTCATCTGACCTTCCCTACATGCTTCAATTGCAGATTTTTGCTGGTCTTCAGTTGCCTGGTGCTATCCGTGCTGTCTACTATTCAAGAGCACCAGGAACTTGCCAATGAGTGTCTCCTCATCTTGGTGAGTACTGGAGTCCCTGCCAGTTCCTCCTCCAGGGAGGGTGGCATATGAGGTAGCACCTCTGGGCTGAGGGCTGAAGGTGGAGAGAGGCTTAGGAAGCCTATGGATTAGAGAGCAGACTGCTGCTTTGGGTTCCCTGAGCTGGTGGCTGTCCAGATCTGGCTATAATTCCTGGCTTTATAGCTGGTACAGGATGATCTCCTGCTTTGTGAGGCCCAACGATGAGCCCAGTATAGACTGGGTGAGTAGGCTCCATCCTATACCAGGACAGAAACTGCTAACTTCACCCTACTAAATAAAAACCCACAGAAGGCCCTCTGCTGACCAAGAGCCACCCTTTATGCCCTTTCAAGGAATCTGGGATGGCTGGAAGGCTAGAGGGCAGGGGAATGAAAATCCAGGCAGCTTATGGTATCAGAAGTGTGAGTATGGGGATAGACTTAGGCTTCTGCTTCTCCTTGAAGGACATAGAAGGGGTTCCCAACTTTCTGGATTCCTCTCAAATCTTTCTAGGAGAACCTTCAGTGGAGAGGTCTGAGCAGGTGCTGGTTTAACCCAGGATTCGGACTGGGTTGGGTTCTGACCTGGGTCCTGGTCCCTGAAAATGGGGACCAGAGCTCAGGCCGATGGTCCCACAGGAATTCGTGATGATCGTGGTCTTTGGCTTGGAGTACATCATTCGCGTCTGGTCGGCTGGCTGCTGCTGCCGCTACCGAGGATGGCAAGGCCGCTTCCGCTTCGCCAGGAAACCCTTCTGTGTCATCGGTACAAGGCCTTTCTTACTCTGTCCAGCCCCAAGCCTCGGGGTTGGCACTTTGACCCCCTTCCTGGCCCCGACCCCTGGCTACTCATGAACTCAGTGGACCCTCCCAATCCTCTCTCCCCTCACGGTCCCAGGAGTCCCCGACCGCAGGTTCTGACGCAGGGTGGGCTGGTGACCTCGACACTCCCGCCCTGCAGACTTCATCGTGTTCGTGGCCTCGGTGGCCGTGATCGCGGCGGGCACACAGGGCAACATCTTTGCCACGTCTGCGTTGCGCAGCATGCGCTTCCTGCAGATCCTGCGCATGGTGCGCATGGACCGCCGCGGGGGCACCTGGAAGTTGCTGGGCTCCGTGGTCTACGCGCACAGTAAGGTGAGGGAGCAGTGTGGGCGGGAGTAGAAGGCAGGGTCAAGGGTGACTGGAGCGGGCGGGAGCCCAGCCTAGTCTTCGGAGACTGGGAGCGGCGGGGCCCACTCTGGGGAACGTGGACCCGAAGTTTGGGAGAGGCGAGACCTACACTGGGGCTAGGAGGGGGTGGAGGGAGGGGACTGGAGCCGGGCAGGAACCGGGTCTAGTAGTCGGGGTCTGAGAGGGGGCGGGGCCTATGTTAGGGAAAGTGGGCTGAGGTGGGCAGGGGCGGAGCCTACACAGTTGTGAGGGTTGGATCCAGAAGGAGCGGGACTTTGGCAGGGCCTTCGTGGTTGGAGCTTGGGGGTCTCATCTGGAAGTCTCTGGGTTTAGAGAGGGACTGCTCCAGTAGAGTGGGAACTGGGAGCAAAATGTACCTTGGGAGGAACTAGACGGAACCCCAGGGTTGAAATCTGAGAAGGGGGCTAGAGGGGCTGGGCGAAGTGGTCTGGGAGATGGAGGATTAAGAACAGGCCTGGGGTCTGGCCCTAGGAGTTTCGAGAAGGCCAGGCAGGGGCTCCATGAAGAGAGGAGCTAGGAAGCCTATAGAGTCCAGCTGGAGAAGTGCAGGGTAGCTTTATCACCTTCCAGGCCGGCATGACTCCTTGTGCCCTTCCTCTTGTGCTCAGGAGCTGATCACCGCCTGGTACATTGGGTTCCTGGTGCTCATCTTCGCCTCCTTCCTTGTCTACCTGGCTGAGAAGGACGCCAACTCTGACTTCTCCTCCTATGCTGACTCGCTCTGGTGGGGGACGGTGCGTTAGGGCCTGTACAGGCTGCCTTTTCCCCTGGGACCCTCCCTGGCAAATTCCCGAGGTTGGTTGCTTAGGACTAACCCACCCAGGGTTGACCCATGTCTCTTCACACTAAGGCCAGGATTCCTTGACAGGCCCCTATGCTAGCCTTCTACCTGCTCTATTGAACCTGTTCATCCCACCACATCCAGTCCTTCACTCAGCCCTTGTGACCTGGACCCCTTGACTAGCTTGAGAACAGGATCCATCATTGTCCCCCCAACCCCACTGACAAGTCCTTGAGATTAACCTCTATGGGAGTGGGGGAGGGAGACCTTGTCTTGTCATCAGTTTCCCTCTTGCTTGCACCCCCAAGTTCTTGTGGGTGTCCCCTTTGCCCCAGTCCTGTGGGTAACAAATTTGTATCCCCAGATTACGCTGACGACCATTGGCTATGGCGACAAGACGCCACATACATGGCTGGGCAGGGTTCTGGCTGCTGGCTTCGCCTTGCTGGGCATCTCCTTCTTTGCCCTGCCTGCTGTGAGTTCTCCTCTGCTGGTTGGTGAGGGAGGCTGGGGCTGACCTGATCAGCCTGGTCCCAAATTTGCTTGGGCAGCCTGGGGTGCCCCAGATGGGCAGGTATAGAAACATTCGAGTAGCCTTTTGTGCTCCTTCCCATATCCCCTTCAACCGTGCCCTATCCCTCTAGGGCATCCTGGGCTCAGGCTTTGCTTTGAAGGTCCAGGAGCAGCATAGACAGAAGCACTTTGAGAAGCGGAGGATGCCAGCAGCCAACCTCATCCAGGTACACGATGCTCAGGGGACTCTGTGTTGTGCCAGCCCTGTGTGCTGGCCTATGTGACCCCCGCCCCCCCCAAAACCCCATGATTCTACTTCAAAGCTCAGACAGAGATGTGACTTTTCTGGGTTCACCTGCCATGTTACAGACAGAGCTGGGATCCTGACTGCGTTTTCAGAAACTTACCCCTACATGAAATAACTAGTTTCAGACTCATTAGAGCCACCCTATAGCCAACTCTGGTCCTGGGACTCCATTGCCTAGGGAATTGAGGGGAAGCCTAGTCTCCTGATGGAGACTCAGCTCTGCCATCCTTCATCTGGGCAGCTGTCTGTCAGTCCAGTCCACTCCCAGTGCCTTGATACATTCACTAAGTCCTCAAGCAGTCATCCAAATGACAAGAAGATGGTCCTATGGTCCAGAATGGGGCTTTTAGGAACACCAGGATTTAGTGAGCTGCTGAGAAAGGAACAACCAAGGAAGCAGAGGAGGAGCGGCTAGAAGTGGGGGGTAGAAAGCCAGGAGCATGTGCTCTCAGTGTCCCCCAGTGCAATGGGTGGTCTGAGTGGATTCTGATCTTCTGTGAGCCTGGCACTCTGCCTTGGCTTCTGCTCAGTGTACAAGAGAATTCCCTGTAGGGAATGGCTGGGGAATACCGACATAGCATACCTCTGCCTGCTCCCCAACACGTCACTCTCTGACCCCCAAGCCCAAGCCTGACTCAACCACCTCTATCTCTTCTCTTCAGGGTGGAGCCCCCCTCCCCCTCACTGCTATCCCTAACTGCCAGCCCAGCCATTTCTTCTTAGCATCCCTTGGGGCACAATGGCCACTGTCCCCTGGGAGCTGGCCTCCCAAGGGGCATTGTAGGGGCAGGCGGCTGGCACTGTCCGTGCTGAGAGACAGCTGGTATTGTGGTGCCCATAATTAATGAGACAGCTCTGGCAGCTGTTCCCCAGCTCATGCCAGGGACCTAGGCAAGCAGGAAGTAAAAATATTTCTGTCTTAAGAAGGCGCCTGGCTGGTGAGGTTAGCAATGGCAGCCCCTTAAGGACAAGAGACACCAAAGGAGGGGAGCACCCAGAGCCCAGCTCTGCTTTGTTCTATCTAGCAGTAGCCATGTCTCCCTGCCCCAGTGGATCACTCCACTCACAGTCCTTCCCAGACTCATCTCTTTACCTGGAGAGAGAGGGGCAGTCCTTCCTCTCATCTGACACTCATTCCTTCTGCTGTAGAGACCATGGCTGCCGAAGGGTTGGTGGGTAATGTTCTCTGACCTGAGTAGTCCCATGGTAGCAATAGGCAGCTGATGAAAATACAGTGGAATTGGAGCTTGCAATAGCTATTTACCCAGCCAACATTTGTTTCCCAAACATTTGCAGAACACCTGAGTGTGCCAGATACTGTACTTGGCAGTTAGGATGCAGTGGTGCCCAAGACACAGTTTATGAAGAAAGACACTAACCAGACACACAGTGAATGTATACCTAGCTAAGGGAGCTAACAGGAGGGTTTAACAGAGAGCCTGGCCATAAGTGCCTACTGTTTGCCAGATGCTGAGCTTGGCATTAAATAGACATCTGTCCATTTCATCCTCACAACACTCCATTAGGTCAGCAATATTCAGTCCATTCTGCAGGGAGGAAGCTGAGGTTCTGAAGCTTTTATTAATCTTTCCACACCCATCCATCAGGTAGAGCTGAGATTGGAAGCCCATGCCCGCCTGACCACAGATCCAGCTCTTACCTGGTTCTCTGAGGCCCCTTGCTCTGGTGCTGATTTACTGGGCCATCCTGGGGAAGTCACTTCTCTCTAGGCCTTGGTTTCTTGGCTGGCCCTGCTAGTGACTTTGGAAATGGGCTTTAGCCTATGGTCCTGGCATCACTTCACCTGGTCTGGGACTAGGTTTTCTCAGGTGCAGAACGTTGGTGGGGAGGTTATGAACCTCTCTGATACCCCATTCTCTGATGCCTCCAGGCTGCATGGCGCCTGTACTCCACAGACACAAGCCGGGCCTACTTGACAGCCACCTGGTACTACTATGATAGTATCCTTCCATCTTTCAGGTAGGTGCTTCTGGGATGGGATCAGGTGGGGGCTGGTGTTGAATGCTCCTTGAGCAGAAGCCCCTGGGGTTGAGAGAGATGGCAGCTCTCAAGAGAACATTCAGGGCTGGCTCTGTGTTCCTGCATAACTCAGAGCCTGGAGGGTCCTCTTCCCTACTCTTCTGTGTCCATTGGGCTAAGGGTATTGGTGCAACTTTGCCCTCACAGACTGAGCCCCACTCCTGGAGTTTTGGCGGTCTATATGGCATCCAGAAAAGTGACAGCCATCTCCCCTCAGTCCTAAGTGGGAGCATGTTAGACAGTACCAACCTAGCATACTGTAGTCCATGACAGGAACGTGTGCCTGCCCCAGAGCCCCCACATGTGACTGCATGGCCCCTGTTACTGTGCCAGGCAGCAATCCCTGTGGCCAGCAGTGGGTCTGCCCTGGTGGCCCCAGGCTGGACTGAGACTGAATGGGGGTGACTCCATTGGGGGGGTGGGGGGTTATTAATAGCATCATCAAGGTGTGTGGAGCCAGGTGCCTGGCCAGGCCCTGGGGCTGGAATGAAGACTGCAGAGCCGGCTCGGCTGCCTCAATCCCACGGGCAGGATGTGGTGGAGTGCGTGCTAGGCTGGGCTGCTGTGCTCAGCGCTTCTCTCCCCTGTCTTTACCTCATTAGTTCTTCAGGAGCAGCTGTTGCGTGATCCCACTCTCCCACACCTGCACCTGGCCCCTCCTGTTCCCTCCCTGCCCCACGAACTTCCCACGGGAGAACCTGGAGGCAGGGGCTAGAAAGGGGGCTCCCTGCATCAATCCTTCCCATTCCCATCTTCCTACCGGCCAGAGGCAAGCTCCTACCTCAGAAACAGGGCCAGAAACTGGGTTCAAAGCAGCCCACTTTCTAGGAGCAGTGCTAAGGAATCAAGGCCAGGCAGGGGAAGGGCAAGGGCTGGATGCTTTGAAATTGGCATAGAAAGGTTGGGGTGGGGAGACTCTGCATGGGGTGGTCTGGGCTTTCTGGTAAGAGGGAAAGAGCCTGATCTGGAAATTCAGGCCCAGTGGGGGGCAGGTGCCTTCCTGGTTATGGCGATAGGAAATGGCCTGGAGAGTTAGGGGACAGCCACAGCCCCAAATCCAGTCTCCAAGAACCTCATGGCAGGAATAAACACCACAGGGTAGGGAAGCTGAACAGGCTACCCTATCCAGTCTCTGTCCTTGGTCTCGGTCTTCTAAAAATCCAAGTAGACGGGGAGACTGAGGACTTCAGAGCTGCTGCTAGCCTTTCGGTAGGCATAGCTTCACACTGATGAGCAGAGTCAGCTAGATTCGAGTTCCCGTTTGTGCTTTGTGTGGGTGCTTTGAAGTTGTGCCCAACCCACATAACCATACCTGGCACCCCTGTGGATTTCCCAGAAACTTCTGTAGAAGGGGAGAAAGCAAGCAAATCTTTCCCATCCTCCAACACTGCCAGTTCTGGCCTGGGGTGTTTGTGAGCACCCCCAGAGGTGATCAAGTCTTAATGGGGTCTGAGCCCAGTAGCTTAGAGCCCACTGGTTGGAGTGGGTTGTATCCCTGGGGCCCTGCCTGCAGCTGATGGTGCCCTCTCCTGCAGAGAGCTGGCCCTCTTGTTTGAGCACGTACAACGGGCCCGCAATGGGGGCCTACGGCCCCTGGAGGTGCGGCGGGCGCCAGTACCTGATGGAGCGCCCTCCCGCTACCCGCCCGTTGCCACCTGCCACCGGCCAGGCAGTGCTTCCTTCTGCCCTGGGGAAAGGTAGGGGCCCCCAGAGGCCACCACCTCCTCTTGCTTCTCCTCCTTCTTTTCCATTCTCTGTCTCACCCTCTCTCAGACCTCCTCCAGCCACCACATGGGTGTCTGGGCCTGTTTGGGGGATTCCTTGGCTTCGTCACAAGGCCTGAGTAGTTGTCATCAGATGGCCAGGTACATACTGAGGGGCCTCTCTGGAGAGGCCACATTGGACTCAACTTTTTGTCATCTGGGACTCCAAGGGTCTGAGAGGGAGAGTTTTCCGCACCATCCTTTCCTGTCATCTCCTCCATTCATGCCATTGTCCTCTTTCTTTCTCTGTTTCCACACCCCTGATCCCCCCACTCTTCCATCCCTGCACCCCCATCCCTCCTGGGAAGCTGGAGAGAGGAGGAGGCCGCTGGCCCCAGGTGCTTACGGCTCAGGTAATCGAGGGCGCCGTTCTGTTCTGGGGTGTGAGGGCAGGGACCCCCTCCCTCAGCATGCTGTTGTTAGGAGGCTGACAACGAGAGCTTGCCTCCTGGGAAGCGGATGCCTGCTGGAAAGAGAGCTCTGTGGCTAAGATGGCTGTAGGACCTACATAAACTACACCAGTGACGACTAATGCTCTTGTCTCATGCAGCCCTTGTCCGCAGCTTTGCTATGTGGGAGGTCCCCCTGAGACTCTCTCCTTCCTTATTGAACTCCTTTGCCGCCCCCAGCCCTCTCTCTCCCTTGACATGGAGCTGTGCATCTTGAAAGAAGAATCAAGACAGAACAATGCTTGCCCCACCTGTGTGTTCCTAATTGGAGTAATTCCAGGCACACTGGGATAAGGGAAGCCCATCCTCATGGCTTGGGAGAAAGTGGTTGCTTCTGTGAAGGTTTAGATTTGAGGTCAAGGATCAGTCCCCTCATGTACCACCCCACTTTTGCCTGTTTCTTTGCTTCATCTTCACACATCATTCTTGAGCCAGCCAGGTGGACATCTGTGCTTTGAGCCTGGGGGAATCATTAAGCCCCAGGTGCAGAGCAGTCAATCAGGGAAGTGGCCAGGCCCTCCACATTCAGGGGCAGGTGTGGTAGAAGCTTGCCTCTGCCACCTATGCGGTATGTTGTGGAGAAAGCCATTAAACCACCCTGCTCCTAGCAGAAAATTGGCGCTATTCAGGCTGGTCAGGGATCCTGAGTTCTCTGTTACTGGGCTGAAGAGGCCTGGAGCAGTGAGAATATCCCTTCCCTGCTCTCAGTGAGGGCACTTCGGGACCAAGGACTAGACAAGAAGTGGGTAGGTAGAGAAGACCCCTTTAGGTCTGGAGCTGGAGAGAAAGGAAGCGTGACTGGGACTAGGCTGGGAGCTCCCTGGAAGAGAAGCTCATGGTGTCACCCCACTTGAGTTTCCCGTCACTGCCTGCAGGTCCTGTGCCCTCCAAACCACAGCTTATAGGCAGAAACTCACAAAGTTTGGCATTCTTTCAACCCCGAGGAGTGCCAGATATGGACTCTGAGGTTCCAGTTCGCCATGATTTCCCTTCACCTGAATCAGTAGACACTAGGGATGGAAGGGAGCCTGAAGCCTGTGTCCCTCAGTGACTGTGGGTTCCTGGCTGCTCTGAGGCCCCAGGAGCAAACTACTGCTGAAAGCCTGGCATCACTAACACTGCGTCTGTCTGCCCTGGCATGTCTGTGTGTCTGTGAAGTGACTCTTATTCTCAGGAACCCCAGGGGGGTTGAGCTGTGACTTCTGAATTTGTTACCAGGCTCAGGCCAAGTGACCATGTCCTTAATCTTTGCTGTCTGGGCCCTAGGGATAGAGCCTGACTTCTGCTAGGACACTCCCAAACACACATGTACACACACACACACACACACACACACACACATACACATACGTGTAAACCCTCCTCCTCCACTCCCCCACCCTCTTTGGTCACATGAAGCTTGGGGATGGATCATACTGAGCATGTTCAGGAAGTAGGGATCCAAGGAGCAGGACTTCCTGGGAAACGGCATCCCTAGAGCCACACCTTCCCTCCAAGAGTTTTGGGATGAGTTTCCCAAAGCCTGGTTTCCTGACTGCTTGCATCCACATCCCATGGGACATGTGTTCAAAATGCAAATGACAGGACCTCTTTTCCCACCCGAGGACTTGGGCTCTGGAGAAGAGACCCTGAGTTCTGAAGGCTCACTGTGCTCTTGGGATGCTATGCAGAGCCTGAGGACCTCTGCATCATGGGGATGGGGCCGGAGGGTAACTTGGATGGGGGTTCTTCTTTCCCTCTAGCTGTAGGAGGCCGGCCCCATCCTGGCAGCTCTCCGTGTTCTGTCCACCTGTTTTCTTTGTTACTAACCTCTGTTTGTGTCTTGTTCTCAACTTTCCAGCCAGATGTTTAGTAATAAACGGAGTTTCTTTCGGATCCACGCCAGCTGGAGACCGAGGTACCCCCTCGCCTGCTCCTCCTGTCCCTACTCTTCCTTGCCTCCCCTCTTTGGGGGCTGGAGAGGGGGACAGGATGGGCCAAGGACAAGGTGCATGTGCCTGCCGCCTGCTGTCTGCCTTGGGGCTCTAATGAGCCCCTTGCCTTCCTGGGGATGCCTCTGCCAGGTTTGGGGTTTGGGCTGAGTGTTCCAGAAGGGACAATCACAGGAGCCTTGGGGGTGTGTGCTGGCTATGCCACTGACCCCTGTGTGATCTTGGCCAAATTGCTTCCCTTCTCTGGATCTGTTTCCCTTCTATGGAGTGGGCAGATTGAACTAGAGGCTCTCTAACAGTTCTTCCCACTCCAACCCTTGCCAGCCTTGGATTTAGCTTCCTGGCTTCCCACTGCCCTCCTGGGAAGCCTACAGGTTCCTGGAGGAGCTGTGCCCCGCACCTCCTTCACCAAATCCAGAGCCCCAGCTTTTTCAGCTGCATCACTACTACATCTGTATACCTGCCTGGTGCCAGGGCCTACTCTATGCACTGGGGAAAAGGTGATGAATAAAACATGGTCCCCAGAGAGTTGCAAAGAGTACTTGTGGTTCAGTGCGGCAAGGGGAAAGCAGAGGGGCTGGTGAGCTGGGGTTGGACGCTTATCCCAGAGGTAGCCCTGGATAGGTGGTTGTTAGGGAGGGCACCCAGGCCAGGGAGATACCCAGAACTAACAGGAAGGCAAGAGGAAAAGCACGGCTGTGGGAGATGAGTCTGCAGCCCAGTGAGGCTTGGTCTGAGAGTGGCATGTTGGACCCAAGGTTGGGGTAGTACTGAGTCATGAAGAACCCCAAGCCTATCCTGTTGGCATTCAGGTAGCCTAGGATTGGGGGTCCCTGATTCCCCAAGGTGCCACTATAGCTTTTAGTTGGAGTTGAAGGACAGAGTCCCAGAGTCTCCTCAGTGCGACCCTTCAGGGTGTCCTTGTTTCCTATAGACACTCACCCCAAGATTTTTGTTTTCTTTTTCTTTTTTCTTTTCTCCCTGACTATATGTTTATGTTGAGAGGTAGCCTTTCTTAGAAGTGTGGGTTCAGATCATCATCTAGCCATGTGTCCTTGTGCATAGCACCTAGCTTTCTGTGCCTTAGTTTCCTTCGATGTGAAATGCAAGTGATAATAGGATTTGCTTCAGCTGAAGCTGTGCTTGGTTCCAATATGTGTCCGCTTCAATTTAGTATGCTTGGCTGTTAAGATCTTACTTTGGAGACTGAGGATATAGCTCAGTTGGTAGAGTGCTTGCCTAGTGTACATAAGGCCCTGGATTCACTTTCCAGCACTGCATAAAATGAGTGTGGTGGTGCATGCCTGAAATCCCAGAACTCAGAAGGTGGAGGCAGGAGGATCAGAAGTTCAAGATTATTCTTGGCTATATATCAAGTTCCAGGCCAGCCTGGGCTATATGAGACCCTGTCTCTAAAATAAATAAATAAATAAATCTCACTTTAAAGAAGTTTGGGCACGGTGTGGTGGTATACACCTTTAATCCCAGCACTCAGGAGGCAGAGGCAGGTGGATCTCTTGTGAGATAGAGGGCAGCCTGGTCTACATAGTGAGTTCTAGGTCATCCTAGGCCTATAGGGAGACTGTCTAAAAAAAAGTAGTTTGGAAGCTAGTGATGTAGCTTTATGGTAGACCTCTTGGGTTTTATGCCTGCCTCTGAAAAAAGAAAAACAAAACAAAAAGCTTGGGGATGTGTCTGTAGGAAACAGGAATACCCTGAAGGTGGCACCAAAGAGACTGGGATAGACCCACCCCTCTGCAAGCCTAGCTTTGAGGGAAGGAAGGACCCAAGGGCAAGGCCAAGGCAGAGAAGCCAGTGGTGAGGTATTTCCCTTAGTTCCTGAAGAGGGGCTGCATGCAGCACAGGGGCGGGTGTCTGACCCACCTTCCCCAGCCTGGGCTCCGGTGGGCAGAAATTCCCTGTGGTTATGAGTGCAAGGATTGGCTGGATCCTTCAGGGCAGTTGGAGAGGAGTGGTGCAAACCTCTCCCCTGTCCTATCACCACCCCCCACACTCACACTGCAGTCGTGCCCACCCATCCTTCTCCCAGGGATCTGCAACCTTGTGGACCCTGTTTCTCTGCCTCAGAACTGCTGACATTTTGAATCAGATGATACTCTTGCTGGGGCCTATAGCATGCCTCTTGAGATGGTTCGCAGAATTTCTGGCTTCTACCCAGGATATATACCAAGAGCACCCTTAGAGTATGACACCTCGCAATGTCTCAAGACATTGTCAAGTGGGCAAGGTCACCCTCAGTTGAGGACCACTGTCCCAGTTCTCACACTAAGCACTTGCCTTGGAAAAAAGCAGAATTTTTGAAGTCAGAGGAAATGGATTGGAACTTGTTCTGATTTCAGGCAAACCATTTCCCTCTTTCTGAATCTGCAAAATAGAAACTGTAGATACAGGAACCCAACAAGAGGTAGCTCAGAGGACTCAAAGCACCAAGGTGTTCAGTTGGGCCCTGTGTGCTTTAAGGAGCTGGGGAAGAAAAGAACTGTTTGGTCCCCACCGTGTGCCAGGTTTCTTTCCATTTTCTTTGAGCTTTCAGGCTCCAGAGAGGCTGATGTGAGCCGTTTTCTGGGCCCTGCCCAAGGAGCTGGAATCCAGGGCCACTCCAGGGGAAAGCGGTATCTTCTTGCATTAAAGAAGAGCCAAGGCCTCTGACTGGCTGGAAAGTTACAGAATCCCTAAACCAGGCTGGAGGCTCCCTCCTCTGTCACAGAATCTGAGCTGGAAAGGGACTTTTCAAGGTTTCTAGTGCAAGCCTCAGCCCCCTTCCTCTAAAAGTTCACCAGGCCTAACAGCCTCGTCACACACTTGTGTGCCTGGAAGGCCACCCTTCCCCTGAATGCCACGGAGCCTGATGTGCTGGGTGTTGCAATTTGGACTTCCAGCCCTTGGGCCAAAGTGCAAGGGCTTCTCCAGCTTCCTCTCCTTCCCTTCCTCTTGGAGGAGCGGAGGACAGGGTGGCCTCGCATGGGCTGGGTGGGTTCGGGTGCTTGCCAGCATGAGGTCAGCCCACTGCGATGGTTCTGCAGAGGCAAGCTTGGGAAAGCCACCCTCAAGCTTCTGTTTGAATCTTTGGGATTTGTCAAAGAGATCCCAGTCCAGGAAAGAGCATGCTGGATTTCATTCTGATATTCTCAGAGTCCCAATCCATGACCTATAACCTCTCCCCTCTGTGCAGGGGCCCTGCCCCTCAGGATGACTCTACATCCAGGCCGCCTTCCCGAAGGTGCCTCTGATTTCGAGATCTCCCTTACCTCAGCACCCTGCCTTTGTGCCTTCTTCCCCATGTCCTAGGCATGGAGGGGCCTTGCCTTCCACCTGAGAGTGAGACCCAAGTGTCTCTTCTGCTCAACCCTTGATCCGAAAGCCCCCAGAGCAGAGCTCCTTCTTCATCGCTGCCCCATTTCAGGCCTTGTCTGAGACTGATTCGTGTTCTCCTGGGTGGGGGCCCTAGGCATTTGTGATGGAGACCTTCAAACCTGTTTCCAGGGGTCCTCCTTCAGAGGAAACAGTGGTGACACTGTAGGGTGTGGGGTGGAGGATGTTTGCCTAGGTCCTATCCAACGGCAGTAGCTCGGTTCTTTAACCTCTTGGACACAGAATCTCTCTACCAGTTTGGTTTACTAGGAACTACCTGAGGGAACCTGAGGCCTCCTTCTACCTGCTTTCCTCCAAGTTTGGGGATGTGATGGGAAGCTGAGTACAGGAAGGGAAGTGCAAGCTAATGCCCAGACATGCATGTGTGTTTACGTGCACAAAAGTGTGTAGCTTAAACTAGTTAGTGTAGAAAGAGGCCTTCCAGGGGGCTCCACATGGGCAGTGCATCAGTCTTGGAGAGCAGAATTCAGGCAGGGGAAACCACAGAACAGGTTATTGCACATAGACTGTCACTAGAAAGCAGGTACCCAGCATGTCCTGGCCATTTATGTAGGCCCAGCAGCCAGACCCATGGGGCCCTAGACCTCCATCATATCACACAGCTCCACAGCACCATCACATGGAAGTCTGTATGATAGAGATCTTAGTTTGAAGTGGACTACTTGCACAGGTGTGCCAAGTCCTAAGGCTTGACTTGACCAGTGTGGGATGAGATAGTTCCAGTAGCGGGGAAAGGAGGAGAACATAAATTAACATGTATAGACACACAGGTGCCTGTGCACCCAGTTACATGTGTACATACACTTCCTCGCTTCCACGCAGCCAACCCCTGTGTACTATGAGGCCCAGAGCCACCCTCTGTGTTCCTGGCCAGGTGAACTCCTTGCTCCACAGTGTGTCTGTGTTCACAGGGGTTGCCACCTCCACTCTCTCTCTACTCATCCACCTGGGTTGGACCTGGACCCACTGTCCTCCTGTCTCTGATTTCCTTCCAGTTTCTCTCACTGCCTCCACTCTGACATCTGTCTCTTGTGTACTCCTTATCTGTCCGGGTGGGGGTGTGTGGGAAGGAATGAGAGGTGGGAATGGGGAGGGAATGTGCCCTAACTGACCTGGTCTAGCTTCCTATAGGCATCAGGGTTCCCCTGCCACCTCTACCCTGCCCCAGGAAATCTTGGTTTGGTGGAGAATCGAGACCCAATAGCCAACCCCTAGGTCAGCTGGGTCAACTTTGTCCCCACCCACCTGCTACAGCACCAGCTAACTTGCCGCTCTCTCTGCCCTGCCCTGCCCTGCCCTGCCAGCAGCCGGATGGGCATCAAAGACCGCATCCGCATGAGCAGCTCTCAAAGACGGACAGGTCCTTCCAAGCAGCACCTGGCACCTCCACCAATGCCCACCTCCCCGAGCAGTGAGCAGGTGGGTGAGGCCTCCAGCCCTAGCAAGGTGCAGAAAAGCTGGAGCTTCAATGACCGCACCCGCTTCCGGGCCTCTCTGAGACTCAAGCCCCGCAGCTCTGCTGAGGGTAAGCCTTGGAGGTCTCCTGCCCTGAATCTGCTGGAGGTAGAAGAGATGAGGACTGGCCCAGGTCTTCTAGTCTAGAGAATAGGCATCATAATCCTTTCTTTGCTGTGACCCAGTCTGCACACTGTTGGAAAATCAAATGAGAATGTAGAGGGTGGCATTCGGTAGCAGTAAGAACACAGGATTTGGAAGCAGGCTTCCTGGATTTGAATCCTGACTCTGTCACTTATGCTTAAATTTTTTAAAATTATGATTATTTATTTATTTATCTGCACATGCATGTGTGTCCATGTGCAAGTGGAGGTCAGAGGACAACCTGAAGGAGTTTATTCCCTCCCACCACCCTGTGGGTCCCTGGGATCAAACTCAGATCATCAGCTTTTGGCACCAAACACCCTTACCTAATGAGCCATCTCACCAGCCCTCTGCCACTTATTTTAGACAAGTGATCACATCTCTCTGAATCCCACTTTCCTCATCTCTAAAATGGGGGCAATAATAGTATCTATTTCTGAGATAGATTGTGAGGATTAAATGAGATGATGCTCGGAAGTCGAACAGAAGAGTGGAATTCATAGTCAGTGCTCAGCAGAAGACAGATTACATGAATGCACTTTGAGAGGAGTTATGTGGACTGTGCAGCTGCAACTGGATCGTCTCCTTTGCGTCTCCCGATGACCCTGTTTTTGCCTCCACTTTGCAGACATGGAAATTGAGACTCTCAGCACATGAGTGGGAGATCTCCTACCCTGAAGCAGGCCTTCAGCTTCAAAGCTGGTACTCCCTGCTGTCCCTTTGTACTGAGCCCAGCCTGCCACCACATGGCTGGGAGTCTGGTGGGGGTCTCTTTTCCACTATTAGAGGAAGATTGTCTTTTTGAGTTCTACTTCTCCAGAGTGATTTAGGGGAAAAGCTGCTCCGTACTGTGCCTCGGTATCTTAAGGAAAATGACAGGGTTCTTTGGGGTCTCCTGGAAGACCCCTCACTACTGTAGGACATGCTGCTGGCTCTGGGTAGAGAAAGAAGGGGTGAATGAAGGAGATGGAGGATGGGGATAGGAAGCTCTCTTTGTTCTTGGAGGGAGGGGCCATCTCACTGCTTCTGCCTGGAGAGTTGCAGAACATCACAAACCAGCCTTTGGGAGATACTGACCCGTGGGAACCTGAGGCTGACTGATGCCTGGGCCCTCCTTCCTCCTCGGGGGGCGGGGATTGATAAGGAGAACATCATCCTTTTGAATCACAGGACACCAGCCTTAGAGAAGTTGTTTCCCCACTTTGCTTCAAGAGCCTTCCTTATAGTAGATCTGGGCAGGGATGCCAGTGTGAGCTTCCCTCGTTGCTTGGAGAAAGGACTCTGACAGGACTCTGTAAAGAGCATCAAATAAATGCCTTTCCTCTGGGGCCCTCTTCCCTTCATGGAGGGAACCAGTGGCATATCCTCCAGGCCTGTGTGCATCACATTTGCCCCAGGCCAGACCAAATGTCCTCTCAAGCAGCTGCCACTCATCTGTCACCAGGCAGATGTCTGCCCTACCCAGTCACAGAGGCAGAAGGACATGTAGTACACGTTAGGGCAGCGAGGGGAGGCAGTCAGGGAGCCCACATCTGGCCTGCTTTGGGCACTTTCTGGGTCACTGTCTTCCTCAGTGTTACTAATGTAGGTGGGGGCTGGGAGTAGCATCTCCTCCTCCTATCCCTTGGACCTCATGTGCCATTCCTGTCTTCTCAGAGGGCCCCCCAGAGGAAGTAGCTGAGGAGAAGAGCTACCAGTGTGAGCTCACGGTAGATGATGTCATGCCCGCTGTGAAGACAGTCATCCGTTCTGTCAGGTGAGGTTGATGCTCAAGGTGACAGCCCTTCCACCTGCTGGCTATTGCTGCTCCCCATCTGGGCCTGCCCTCATGGCCAGGCCTGGCCCAGCTCCCAGGGTAGCAGCTGCTGCCTGCCTGGAGTGCAGGAGCAGTAGCCAGGTGGCATATGGCTCCTACATCTTTTGCTCCTACACATCATGTCCAGAGAGCCTGGCTTCAGTGGCTGGAGGCACAGCTAGCTGCCGGTCATGGTCTCTGTCCTCACACACAAACTATCCTCCCGGTGACTCCTGCCCTGCCCTCCACTTCTCCTTCCCCTTTCTCCTTGTCCCACTTCATGGCAGCCTCTTCCCTTCTTCTCCCTAGCTGTATTGGAGGCACCTACCAGCCTCTGCTGGGGTCTCTATCTACATCTGTTTTTCTCCTGTATCTCTGTGTCTCAGTCTCCAGGCTCTTTTTGTCTCTGCATCTCAAACTCTTTCTCCTTTGTGTCTTGTCTCTGTCCGCCCCAGGACTTCTTCAAGAGCAGAGATGGGTTGAGATGGGTTCAGATGATTTAAAATGAACTTAGTGAAACCAAATTAGCCATGGTTTAGCATTAAAAAAAGGAGGAGGAGAAAGAAGAGGAGGAGGAAGAAGAGGAGGAAGGAGAAGCAACAGCCAGACATGAGGGGTGCATGCCTTTAATTCCAGCACTCGGGAGGCAGAGACAGGCCTTGGATCTGTGTGAGATCAAGGCCAGCCAAGTCAACATAGTGAGTTCCAGGCCAGCTGGATGTACAGTGAGACCCTGTCTCAAAAAGACCAAAAAATAAAGATAAATTAAAAGAAGCTGCAGCAGTGGCATTGACAGCAGCTGGGTATTAGTGGGCCTATAATCCTAGCACTTGGGAGATAGAACCAGGAGGATTGGGAAATCAGGGTCATTCTTAGCTACAGTTTAAGGCCACCCTGGGCTACACGAGACTCTGCTTCATAAAACAAAATACAAAACAAATTTGTATTTAAGTTCTCTGTGTGTGCATGCACACTGGCTTGTAGGATAAATGTATTTTTTATATTAGGTCTTGCTCAAAAAAGTTTGAAAGCCCTGATAGACTGTCTGCTATGACAGTTAAGTGGGGACCAGTCTCCTGTACCCTGCATTCATGCCTAGTGCGGATCTGGCCCCAGCTCCCTGGCAAAGAGTCCTGGCTGGGTCCATTTCCAGCCTGCAGCTTGTGCTCAATTGACTCTTTCCCTGTAGTAGGCCCTGAAGGAACTGACTGACTCTCTGCCCTGGCTCAAGTACCTGCCCACTGCCTCTTTCCTATGTTCTTTTTGAGATCAACCATTGTGATCCTCCCCCAGGGCCTCCTCATATCCTGTTTCTTCCTTTCTGTGACCACCAGAGCTATGAGCTATGAGGGCCAGACCAGCTCTCCTTGGCCACCCTACAGCCCCCTCACACCTAGTGTGCCCCAAACCTCCTCCTCCCACCTCCCGTCAGGCAGTGACACCACCACCTACCCTGTCCCTAGCCATAGGAGTCAACTTGGAGTGGATGCAAAAGCCTTTCATCCCACCTCTTAGTTGCTCAAAGCTGTCTCCAAGCTCCATCCCACTGTCCTCTCCCAGCTCAGGCCCATCCCCTGAAACAGGTCTTCCTGCTTAGACTTTGTCATGCCAGGTCCCATAGAGGCTGGCAGAGCAGGCATGCTAAAGCAGAATGATGGCTCCTTCCCATCCCAGTGCCTGCTCTGCACAGTTCCGTCCAACCCTCTCCTCATGGCTCATCCAGTATCATCACACTGTCAACCACCCCAAGGATTGGACCCTTTCTACCACATCCTTGATCCTGTCTCCCAAAGCTACATCTCTCTCATACCTCCCACTTTGTTTCTGGGAAGCTCCCTTCTTCCAGAGCAAAAAAGAAGCTGCCTCCTGCCCTGGGCTGTAAAATGCCACACTTAAGGTTTGTCTCATTGAAGCTCTTCTCATGGCTCCCAACCCTCTTTCTCTATTCTTTGAACCTTGTCCTTGTCACCCCACAATGTCTGTGTCCTCCCCATCTCCCATCCCAGACCTGGGATCCCTGAAGCCAGGGATTGGATTGGACACCCCTTGGGTGCCCAAGGCCCTGCACACAGTTGCCAAGTATGTGTGGAGTGAATGTAACATTTTTCCCCCTAAGCTGTCATCATCAGTAGTCGGTGTTCCAGAAGCCCCATGTCCCACCTAGCTGGTCTGTGCCCTGCCTCTTAGGTTAATGCAACTGGCAGAGGCTGGCACACGAGAAAACACCAAACCAGTTTGTGGGTGTGCAGGGCAAAGGGGAACCTGGTGGTTGGGTGAGGAGGCTAGGGGACCCAGAAGACATTGTTTGAGGTGGTTCAAGCAGGAGATAAACTGGATCTTGACAAGAGGGTAGTAAATGGGCAGAGGGAGAACTAGAAAAGAATCCCTTGTGGGAACAGGATGATCACCCTGCCTCCCTTAACAGGATTCTGAAGTTCCTGGTAGCCAAAAGGAAATTCAAGGAGACACTGCGACCATATGATGTGAAGGATGTCATTGAACAGTATTCAGCTGGGCACCTGGATATGCTGGGCCGGATCAAGAGCCTGCAAACTCGGTGGGTGTGTCACTTTGGGGAGGGAGGGGCAGGGAGTTAGGGCCCTGGCACAGGTGAGAGGACTAAGGACAGTATCAAGCTGTGATCAAGCTGTGTATACTCCCTACAGGTTAGTGCCAGGAGGGCAAGGTCCCCTGGCTTGCTGGGCTTGGTGGCTCATATCTATAATCCATCCCAGCACTGGGGAGGCAGAAGCAGGAAGCTTGTAAGTTCAAGGCCAGCCTGGGCTATAAGACTTATCTTCAAAAAAACAAAGAAACCGGAAACCAAACCCAAACCAAAAGATCCCTGGCTTGCAGTTTGCAGGCTTTTATGAGGCTAATGAAAACTCAGTGTAGTCCTGTATGTGAGTTCAGTCCATCTCCATGTCTTATGGGCCTTCTTTAAGATGATTGTTTCCTGGTCCTGAAGTAACTGGCCTAAAACAACCATGAACTTCCCATCTCCGCAGTAGCAACGTGAGGCAAATTGTCTTCAGTGCCCACTCCTTGCCTCCAAAATCCTGTATGTCCTCTAGGCCTAGGATTAAGGAAAAGCTCCAAATCACCAGCACATACCCTCTGTGTGACGTGCTTTCTCACTTCCTGTTCATTCATTCACTCAAAAAATAATCATTGAGGGCTGGGATGTGGCTCAGTTGGTAGAGTACTTGCCTAGCGTGCACAAGGCCCTGGGTTCTGTCTCCAGCACTAAGTAAACTGTCATAGTGCTGTATGCCTGTAATCCCAGTGCTGCAGGTGTAGGGGAGCTAGAAGCAGGAGGATCAGAAGTTCAACCTTGGCTATGTAGAGAGTTCAAGGTCAGCCTGGGCTACTAGATGGAAAAAAGGGAAGTATTGTGGGAAGAAGGGGTGAAGGATCAGATGTGCCCTCTGTTGCTATTGAGTAATGTCAGATGAAGAGTGGTTTGATCACTGGGTTTGGCAACATAGAGTTCACTGTGGATAGGAGTTTTTGGTGAAATGGTGGGGGTGAAAGTCTGATTTGAGTAGGTTTTAGAGAGAAAGAAAGAATTGGAGGTAAAGGATAACACTTAGCTTGTAACTCACATTCCCTTTCCCAGCCCATCTTTTCCCACCTCTCTTCCGTTAATCATGTTTTACTTATGCTTGTGTAGGTTGGTGTCTTTGTCATTTAGAGAACCCTCCAAACCCAGGCTTGCCCTCCTTAGGTAGGGCACTGGCCTCCTCCTACCAGGCTGGCTGTCTTCCCTTTCAGCAGGCCATTTAGAGTTTTTGTGGAAGGGAGGAGCATCGTGACTTCCCGCCCTTTGATAGTTTCTTTCCCCACAGGGTGGACCAAATTGTGGGTCGAGGGCTCGGGGACCGGAAGACTCGGGAGAAGGGCGACAAGGGGCTTTCCGACACGGAGGTGGTGGATGAAATCAGCATGATGGGACGCGTGGTCAAGGTGGAGAAGCAGGTGAGTGTAGTAAGGACCGGATGATGCCCTCGGTGTGAAGCTCCTGAGAGCTCCAGGAACGAGATCAGGAGAGGGTGCAGCCCTGCCATAGCCAAGAGCACGCGCCCTGGAGGCGCTAATAGGGCCTCTGCTTGTCCTGCCTGGCCAAGCTTGGTTCCACAAATAAGCCTGGTCTCCCAGAAAGCCATTCACCGGGGTAAACCTGCCTTCTCCTGCTAAGCCCAGCTCCTAGGGTGCTGTGGTCTCTAAGCCCCACCTACTCCATTTAATCCCAGCAGCTTTTTTTCTGGTTCCAAAAAATTCCAGCTGAATTTCTCAATCCCCCAGTTTTGCCCTAGGCTGTGGCTTTCTTTTGGGTTTCCTGCAGAAGCCGGGCCAACCCCGCCCTCTACCTACAACCAGTCTTAACCACGCCTCCCACCCAGCCCCGCCCACCCAGACTAGCCCCTCCCACAGGCACACCCCCGGTTCCAGCCCCGCCCCGCCCCGCCCCCCAGGTGCAGTCCATTGAGCACAAACTGGACCTGCTGCTGGGCTTCTACTCGCGCTGCCTACGCTCTGGCACCTCGGCCAGCCTGGGCACCGTGCAAGTGCCGCTCTTCGACCCCGACATCACCTCCGACTACCACAGTCCTGTGGATCACGAAGACATCTCTGTCTCGGCACAGACGCTCAGCATCTCCCGCTCGGTCAGCACCAACATGGACTGAGGGACTTCTCGGGCCGGACAGCCTCGGTCAGCCCCTCGGCCTGCGGGTCGGACTCGCTCCCTTAGGCCTATGGACTTCTCTCTTACTTGAACTCACTCCCGGGCCGGGAGAGAGGCCACACGCAGTATTGAGCTGTCGGGGTCGGCGAGATACCCACTGCGAGTACCAGCGCCCCCGGAGCGTTAGATGCCAGGCCACGTAGAGGGCAGCAGCCACGGCAACCCGGCGGCCCCTGGGCGCCCCCAGGACCCTGCTCACTCCATCAAGGCTCAATGTGGTCCGCCAGGCAGGGACCGGAATGGGAGCAGGGCGCTGGGGCTCTGGGCTCTGACCCAGCTTCCAGCTATGCAAGGTGAGGTCTCTGGCCCACCCTTCCAGCAGAGCAGGGAAGCCCTCCTGCCAAGTCCCACCCCGCTTGGGGATGGGCCCAAGGTGCCCCCACAGTTACCCACAAAGCACACGACGACCCTGCCACAAGGCAGATGGGCACCATATATGCAAACTATGTTAAATATGCAACTTTGGGGACCCCCATGGGGTCCCTCTGCCCTTCCCCACTGGGAGATGGGCCCCCAGCAGTAGCTGGTCTCAGGCTGCTTGGCCATGCCCCTCCTCCACTCTTTGGCTTATCATCCATACTCACCCAGCATGGGGCCTGGTTCTTCCTGTCCCCCTCCCCCCAAGGGCCTTACCTGGGCCTTTCTTCCCATCTACAGGTGTCATCCCGGGGAGCTCCCTCTTCCTGCTGAATACCCACTCCCCTCTTTGGATCCAGACACCTTTGACAGTCAGCACAAGTTCTTGTATTCTCCTCAGACCTAGTGGACAGTGCTCTGTCACTAGAGACACAAGCATGGCCCTTTTATTTCACAGCAGAGAGAGCCTCACATACTGATGCGCACAACCACATGCACTTGGAGGTATGAGCACAAAGCCACTTGCTCTCTCTTGGGCCTCTGCAGCTGATGCCAGTGGACTGTCCATGCAGGGAGATGTCTACCAAGAGGATTCCCTCCATTCTGGGCAGGAGTGGGAACTTCAGAGTAACCCATGGTCCCCACAGGCCCTGCCTCAGAGCTTTACTAGATCCCCTTCCTTAGGAAGGTCCAGGAGTCCTCTGGCTGCCCCAAGGGCATAACCCCCCACAACATAACTCAGGCCTACGCCTCTGGGCCCTGCATACCCCCTTCCTAGTCCCTTAAACTCCCAGAGAGAACACAATGCATCTAGCGCTACACCAGCTGTGCACCTGGATCTCACCTGCACTGTCCTCTGTCCCACTCTTTCACTTCAGTTGGCAGCACTGCATATTGGCATAAGTGCCCAAATACTGCAGGCCCCAGCACCAGTTTGGGATCCCTACTCTTTTGTTACTCTTCTGCAAAGCCAGTGCAGGTGGAGAAGGGCAAAGGGTGGAGGACTAATGGCAATCCTCTGGGAGGTGCCAGGGAACAAGGGGCTGAGGCCAAGCTGTCTGCATCTCATACTGGGACCTGCATGCACCAACACCAGGGCTCAAGTTGGATCTTGCTCAGCCCTATGGTACCCAGTTTCTGCCATACCATGCCCTCTGCATGTACCATCATGCCCTGGATGGAGCCTATCCTGGCTCACTTCATCTGTACTGCACTGTCCCCAAAGAGCCACCTCATCCCCTCAGAGACAGCTGCAGGGAGGGGCTGGAGAATATTACCCTGTGACCAAAGGAGACTTGGGAAGAAGCCCTCCCCCATCCACAATTGAGGTTCCCCCACCAACCTGGTTCTCAGATATGCAAGTACCTCACTTTGTTAACTTATTAACTTATTGGTTTCATTAAAGTTTTCAGTAGGAGGTGGTTGGTCTGATTTGTTTAGTGGCCATGGGGTAAAGCTCCTGGTTTGAGGGTGGGGACAAGGAGATTTGGAATCATTGAAACAATAAAAACCCAACTTTGGATTGTTTAAGGAAAAAAAAAAAAGAAACATTGGTCCAGAGAATTAAAAAGTCTAGGAGAATAGATTTGGCATTATGCATAACTAGATTTAGGCATTTAAACAGTGACAACAGGCAGGCTGATCTCTCATAATGACAGTGAAAAGTAAATACCATTTTCCTGATTGTCTTGTCAAGAAAACAACAATGGTAGGGGGCCTTTTTCATGGGGGGATATTGTTTGTCTCTTTGGGCTTTTTGTTGTTATTGTTTGTTTTGAGACAGGGTCATGATTTATAGCCTATAGCTGGCCTTGAACTTGAGACCACCTTCCTGCCCTCAGCCTCTCCAGGTTTTTCCAAAGGAGAATTTATAGGGGGGAGTAGGGTGCATTGCTGGAGGAGGGTGGAAAGAACAGAGTTCAGGGAACCTTAGAGAAAGTCACTGGAGGACCCACAACCTCTCCTGGAGCTGCAAGAATGGAGGAATTGATTAGGATCATCAAAACCCACAAGCTTGGTGCTGAGGAATGTAGCCTAATGGTAGATGCATACCTAGCATGTGCAAAGCCCTGGGTTCAGTCTCCAGTGCATCATACACATGCATGTACAGGTGCACACAGGTGCACATACATGCATACACACATACATGCATGTGTGTAGACTACAAGCTGGAGGAAAGGAAGGACCGTAGTGCTGGAGCCTGGAGATTTATAGAGGAGGTACTCTGGTAGGGGACATAGTGACGCCTATTCAGGAGTGTAAATGGACTGTTGCCACATGGCTGTGGCTAATTTGGATGGAAGTAAAGTAAGGGAGTCTCCGCCTCTGCCGTCTGATCTTTCCTCAGCATTTCTTTTTGTTAAAATCGTAATATCCCAGAAGCACTAGAAACCTAATAACGACCACAGATTACTCCTTTGAACATTTGATAGCCATATATATCAACTTCTGCATATCAGACTTCCATGTAATATAACTGCTACCAAAATAAGACAAAGCTATCCTTTGTGCAAATGAGGTCCCTCTAATTCCCCCTCCCAAAAGGGGATGACACAAAGTCCCACAGCATTTTTTAAAAGACTTATTTTTATTATTTTAAATTATGTATATGTATATATCTGTGTATAGGTATGTGCACATGAGTGCAGGTACCCAAGGAGGTTAGAGGTCTTGGATCCCCTGGAGCTGGAGTTACAGGCTGTAGTAAGTCACCTGACATGGGTGCTGGGACCTGAACTTTGGCCTCTGAAAGAGCAGTATGAGCTCTTAACCACTGAGCCAGCTCTCCAGCCTCCAAGTCTCACTTTTTTGTTTTTGAAACACTGTGTAGCCCTGGCTGCCCTTGACCTCACTCTGTAGACTAGGCTGGCCTCAAACTCACAGAAATCTGCCTGCCTCTAACTCCTGAGAGCTGGGATTAAAGGTGTGCACCACCATACCTAGTCAAGTCTCATACTTTTTAGAAACTTTATTTTTATTTTATATGTATGAGTGTTTGCCTGTTTGTAGGTAAGTGCACTTGTATTGTGAAATGCCTACAGAAACCAGAAGAGGGGGTCAGATCCCCTGGAACTGGAGTTGTAGACAGTTGTTATCCACCATATCGGTGCTGGGAACCAAATCCAGGTCTTCTGCAAGAGCAGCCAGTGCTCTTAACTGCTGAAACATCTCTCCAGCCTTCCCAAGTCTCACATTTTAACAAAAATGTCCATGTCCAAGAACTAACCACTCAATCCACGTTTATATGGTGTTATCCTTTAGTGTAGTCTTAATTCTACATGCAACTGAACACTAAATTCAAGTTATAGTCTTACAGAAAATTGTCCACATAAAACACTGCTCTTGCTGCAAAGGAAATAAGAGACATTTTATTCTGAGCCAAATATGAGTGACCATGGCTCAGGAATATGGATTCAGGTTGCCATGAATGACATCTTTATTGTGGAAACAGTTACATGAACTTTTATAGTCATAGAACAAAAGACAGTCATAAATCAATGCATTTGCCAAATATATTGGTAGGGGCATCAGGTGGATGGGATACAGCAGAGTGGGGAAGTCTGCTATAGGGTTCAGATGCTGTCTTTCTTAACTCTTGAGTCGGTGGAAGCCAGAGCTGTAAGGTAATACATTCCAAATGTTTACCTAATAGAAATTTGGTCAGATGCAGAGACTGATTATTGGAGTCTTTCTTTCTTTCTTTCTTTCTTTCTTTCTTTCTTTCTTTCTTTCTTTCTTTCTCTTTCTTTCTTTTTTGGCCTGATCCCCAGTACCAAGGGCTCCTGAACAGAGGGACATGGTGTTTCCAGCTCAGCTATCTCAGGATACATGCAAACCCCTTTTGTGCAGGCAGACAGCCCTTTTAGACCACTCCTAGCTCCTCCTCCTCCTCCTCCTTCTTTTCTCTCTCTTTCTTTCCTCTTTTGTTTTTGCTTCCCTCCTTCCCTCCCTTCTCCTCCTCCCCCCCCCCCAACAAGCTGGACTCAAACTCATAGCCAAGAATGATCTCGAATTTGCTGATCCTTCTGCTTCCAGCTCCAGGCATGCATTACTACATTAGGTTTATAAGGTACTGGGGATTGGACCTAGGGCTTCATGCATGCTAGTACACTACCAATGGAGGTACACCAGCCCAGAGGGTGGTAATTGTTTTATCTTTCTCATCATTTTAACAGTTCCTAATGGAACGACTTAAAAGAGGAAGGATTTATTTTGGCTCATGGTTTCATGCAGTATTGTGTATCTTGGTGGGGAAGACCTGGCAGAATTCATGGCTGCAGGAGCATGTGGCTTATAGCTGGTCAGAACAGGAACCAAAGTCCTCAGGCTGGAAACTTGGCAGGCTTATAGCTCTCAAGCTCTTGTTCTATGTTCATACATCTGCCAGTTAGGCCCCAAGTCTGAATGATTCCACAACTTCCCAAAATAGTGCCACTCTCTGGGGACCAAGTATTCCAACATATGAGCCGGTAGAGGACAGTTTACACCCAAACCCTAACATGTAATACATGACTATTAAGGGGACTAAAGATAGCATAAGATCATCTTGGCTCTTGATCTGCAACATTCCATCTCTCTACAATCTGCAGAATCTTTAAGACGGATGTGGCTTTTTAAGGGAACTTTAGTTCACAAAATAATCAGGGGAAAAAGAGGAAGGGAGAAAAGATTAATATATACAACACACCCAAAGCAAAGAAGAAAATATGCATAGCCTGTGGTCGACTTCTTTGTGATAACTGCTCTTCCTATAAAGGCATATTTCTTTATGGAAAATATGCCATAGCTGGTGTCTATAATTCCCTTAATCTCCTGCCCTTCTGTTTTTCTTTGTCCTCAGCCATACCCTTAGCCAATGAGGATTCTTTACAAGGTAAAGTTCCCTATATCATCCCTGAAGGGTCTGAATCCTCAGTGGTTCTGCATGGTTTGGGGCTGTGCCATAACTTTTTGTTAACTATTATTTACTTATGGAAATAGAGTATGAGGGTTGGTTCCAGGATCCACTACAGATACCAAAACCTGTGGATGCTCAAGTTTCTTCTATAACACAATGTACTATTTCCATATAACCTATGCATATCTTCCTACATGCTTTGAATAACCTCTACCTTATAATACCTAATACAATGTAAATGTTATGTAAATGGTTGTTATAATGTATTGTTAAGGGAGTGATAATAATAGAAAAGTCTATTCATGGTCAGCATGAATGCAGTATTCCTCACCTACATCTACTTATCTAGCATTTATCTTCTATCTTTCATCTATCTATAATCATCTATCATCTAGTCATTTGTTTATCACCTCCATGGGCACTGCATGACACAGGTGCACTTACGTACATGCAGACAATACACTCATACACACAAAATTAAAATAAATAAGCTGGGTGTGGTGGCGCAAGTCTTTAATCCCAGTACTTGGGAGGCAGAGGCAGGAGGATCTCTGTGAGTTTAAGGCCAGCCTGGTCTACTTAGCAAGTTCCAGGCCAGCTGGAGTTACAGGGAGACCCTGTCTCAAAAATATCAATCAATAAATATTTTTTAAAACCCATGTGTATGTTATGTGTATGTGTGGTATATACCACCCACAGCAGAGGGGAACTTGCAGGAGTTGGTGCTCTCTTTCCACTATGTAGGTCCTGAAGATTGAACTCAGATCGTCAGGCTTGGCAGCAAGTGCCTTTATCCACTGAGCCATCTCCCTGGTTCAGGCTTTGAAACTCTTGATTGTCCTGCCTCAGCCAAGGAACGAGTCTCCCCTGGTGCTTGAGAGAAAGTGCAACCCTGCCCACACATTGGTTTAGGCCCAATGAAACTGACCTTGAACTTCCGACTTCTGGAACTGTGAGAGAATACCATCATGTTCTTTATTATTATTATTACTATTTTTTTATGTGTATGCATGTATTGCCTGCATGTAGGTAAGTGCACCCATGTGGTACAATGCCCGAGGAGGACAGAAGAGGCTGTCGGATCCCCTGGAACCGGAGTTACGGACAGTTGTTAGCTGCCGTGTGGGTGCTGGGGTACAAACCCGGGTCTTCTGCAAAAACAACCAGTGTTCTTAACCTCTGAGCCATCTCTCCAGCTCCATTGTGTTCTTTCAGGTCACCTAGTTTAAAGTGATTTGTTACTGTAGCTGCAGGAAACCAATACCGTGGGCTGTATCACTGACAGAGAAGCCACTGCAGCTCCTCCTTTGCAGCCATGATGGGAAATGTCTGGTGGAATCTGCCTGATACCAGGTGGTTAGGGAGCCCACTGTGGAGGGCTGATTATATTAGGGCTTAACGTTCGCCTCTGCTGACCAAAGAGGAGCATTGCAATCTTGATGAGATAAGCCCATGTGTTGAATCCACAGTCTGTATTCTGACCACTGCATCCTCACTGTACATGAGCATACTGAGCTAGCACAGGCTTGAAAAAGGAATGTGCCATCTTCTCCATCTGGCTATTGAGAGCTTCCTCTGTCATGAATCCCTTTTGGTGAGATTTCATTTGAAATAAAGATAGCTTTACATTTTGTTCCATTGCTAAAAGCCATCTAAATACCTCTTCCCATCTTCCTTATGGCTAGTCCTCTACTCTGTGCTTTCCCAAATCCTGGACCATTCAGCCAGACTGATAGCTACCACCTATAAATCCGTTAGATCTGTACTTCTTGTCATCCCTCAATCCTGACAATCAAGCACACACAAGGCAATTCAACTGTGGTGGCACATATCTATAAAACTAGCATTTGAGAGGTGGAGGCAGGAGGATTGGAAATTCAAGATTATCCTTCAAGATATAGTGAGTTCAAAGCCAGCCTGGGATACATAAAATCCTGTCCCAAAAAACAAAACAGGGCCATCAAGATGGCTCATTGGGTAAAAGCACTTGCTGCCAAGCCTGATAAGCCTGATAACCTGCATTCAATCCCAGAATCACACATTGGAAGGAGAGAATCAACTCCCAAAAGTTGTCTTTTGATGTCCACACATGCCATGACACACATGTGACCCCTCCCCCCAAATACAAAGCAAACTCTCCAAACAAGCACACTGAAGGGTGTGATATTGCTGGTGAATGTTCCAGCTAGTGGGACCAGCACAGGTAAAAGTCCAGAGGTATTAGAGAGTGTGGCACATGGAAAGAACAGAAAGAAAGAATCCCTGTGATGAGGCTCAGCCAGGGGGGTGGGGAGAGAGGGAAGTACAAGATGGGACATTATCAGGGGTTGAAAGCTTTTAAGAATTTGAGAGGTATGGCTGTGCATGCCTGTAATCCAAGCACTGGGTAGGCTAAGGCAGGAGGATAGAGAGGAAGAGTCCAGCCTGAGGTACACAGTGAGACCCTGTCTTAAAAAACCAAGTGCTAGGACTGTAACCAAGGGCTGAGCACTTGTTCAGTAGGTGCAAGGCGCCACCCCTCACCAGAGCCCCCCACCCCCCCCCCCCCCCCCACCCCCCCCACCCCCCCCCCCACCACCCCCACACACACACACACACACACACACACACACACACACACACTTGCAGGAGTTCATAAATCATTCCGAGGAAGCAGGAAACGAAAGTTTTTGATTAGGAGCCACACTAAGATAGATTTATATTTTAGAAAGTTTTCTTTCTAGGCTGGCAGATAGGCTTTCAGGAACAAACCTGGGTGTGGAGAGACTGGTTTGGAGACTGCGGCAGTTATCTGAGCAGGGGATGTTAGCAACCTGAAGAAGTCCCATGGCACTTTACTAATTGAGTAAATGCCTACTGAGCACCTGCTGTATGCCAGACCCTGACTCAGCACAATGCACAGGATGAATAGGCACAGGAGGATGAGTTACAGCCCTGAGGTCATCCCAGCCCTGGGGGAGACAGATGCACGATTAGCTAAAGCACAGGTTACTGTTTCTCATCTAAGTTTGTCTGGCTCAGCAAGGAGAATTTGCAGGTGGCCACGGGAGTCCCCAAACTACCACTATCTTGAGAGCAGATACGATTTTAGCTTGGTGTGTCATTTATTGCTGTGTAGCAATGTACCCTAAAACTTAATGGCTTAAAACAACAATAGCTTTATTTATTCTTGATTTTGTGGGTCAGCGGTTTGGTCTGGACTCAGCTGAGTGATTCTGTTGGTCTCATCTGGGATCACTAAAGTGGGTGGATTCATCTGGCATCTTGCCTGAGACTGGTTGCTTGCTATAGTTTGAATGTGTCTCCTAAAGATTAATGTCCTGGAAGCTTGCCCTCCCCACTGTTGAGGGGGTACAACCTTTAGAAGGTAAGTAGGGCATTAATGGAAAATGACTAGGTTACAGGGAACCACTCTCAGAAAGGATTAATGAAGGTCTAGTGGGATTAGATTAATGCCTTAAGATTTAATTATAATTAGTTGGGTTGTATAAGGGAGTCTGCCATCTCCTTGAATCCCTCTTTCATGTGAGCAGCTTGACACTCTCAGATGCCCTCCCACCACCATATGCCATTCACAGTGAGGCCCTCACCAGAGTAGATGCCAATACTATGCTCCTGAATCTCCAGAACTGTGAGCTAAACAAATCTCTTTCCTTTATAAAGTACTTAATACCAGGTATTTTATTACAGCAACACGGAATGGACCAAGATTATAACCTAAGATAGCTTTACATGCTCAGCGTTTGGTGTACCCTAGTTGGCCCACAGGTAGGATTGCATCTCTGTTCCCCACATGATTTTGCATCTTCCAGTAGGCAGACTGGATTTCTTCACATGGCAAGAATACAAAAGTGTAAGCCTTTCTAGACCTGGGCTCAGCAGTTGTGCCTACAGGGCTCAGCTCTCGTGGATGGCAGGCTGAAGATGCTGCAGTTTTTATGTTCTTGTAGAGCAAAGAAAGCCACACTGTGCATTTCTTTTATTTGTTTGTTGTTTTGAGACAGGGTCTCCCTGTAGCCCCAGATGGCCTGGAACTCACTATGTAGACCCATCCCAGGCTAACCTCAATCTCACAGAGATCTGCCTGTCTCTGCCTGGGACTAAAAGTGTGTGCCACCTTACCTGGCTTATTGCACATTTCTTAAATTAGATAACTTCATGTTCATGCCCAGTTGTTAAAATAGCATCTGTGTTTTCCCTCTGGGAAGCTGAAGACCACACCATGCTTTACCTCTCATCTCTTGTGGGCAAGAAGATTGTGCCAGCTGCCACCCTGGAGCATTAATTTACATAACATGCCGCCGACTGGGCATCTGAGCAACAGACCTTTGACTCCCACTGCTCAGGAAGCTGGGAATCCAGGGTCCAGGTGTCAGCAATTAGTTTCACTCTGAGGCCTTCGTCCTGAGCATGCAGATGGCCGTCTTCTTCAGCTGTTTTCATTTCTGCACCTTCCTGTGTCTGATGTCTGTGTTTTCCACTTCCTCAAAGGACACCAGTCATTTGCAGTTGAGTTATCTCCAAAAACCACATTGACTCAGTCACCTCTTTCAAGGCCCCCTCTCCAAAAATAGCTGTATTTTGAGGTACCTGGGATTAGGGCTTCAGCATGTGAATTTTGGAGAGCCGCTCCTCTGGGCAAAACTGGGCATGTCATCATGAAATCAGTCATTTTAAAACCTTATTTGTGGAGCTAGAGAGGGCTCAGCAGTTAAGAGCACCTGCAGAAGACTGGGTGGGGTTCGGTTCCCAACATCCATATCAGGTGACTCACAACCACCTGTAACCCCAGCTCCAGGGGATCTATCTCCCTCTTCTGGCTTTTGCAAGTACCTGCATGCACATGGTGCATATATATGCTCAGACAGACACACACACACATACACACCACACACGTATAAAATAAATAACCCCTAAAAAACCCCTTATTTGTTTAGTCCCAGAACCTTTGCTCTCTGTCCCACATGGTTTATCATCTCCCAGTAAGTTAGATTAGGTTTCTTTACATATTTGGAACCCCATATATCAAGTATCATCAATGCAGCCACAAAATGGGGACCTTGTAGAGGTGGTCTCAGTTCTAACCACATCATAGGCAATGGGCATGTGCCCAGGATTTTGTGATAGTCAAATCATATCTGTCCCCATAATGCATTGTTCATCTAGATATTGGAGTCATTTGTGCTCAGAAAAATCTGAAAATGTGTTTTTCTGAACTCTCCCTTCTTGCCTACCCCATGTTGTGGCTCATTTTGTGGGGCAGACACTTGCTAATCTGTCTCATGGTAGGTTTTTTGGAAGGTTCTGAGACAGAGAGGCATGCAGAAGGTTCATGAAGGAGTATATTAGAAAGACTCATGTATATGGAAGGCAGAGAAGATGCAGGGCTGGCAGGGGGAGGAGTTGATTCATTACGGAATGTTCATGGAAGTGCTAGGGAATCCTTAGGATCTCTGGAACTGCAGAATTGTGTCAAACCCTAGTCCTGCAGAATTGTGTCAAATTGAGGGAAAGATGTGAGCCTTTGCTTCTAGGACCCAGCCAACCACTGGTCATGACTGGGCCATGGGAAATTCCATTGAGTGACAGCTGTGAGCTTCCACAGTGATGGCCAGCAAACAGGGATGGGCACATAAGCCCTGAACAAGTTGGTGGGCGGGGGGGTGTGGATTTGGATTTGGAGCACTCTGACATCTCCTTCACCACACACTGACTTTGAACTTGGCCATGGGATTCATTTTGGCCAATAGATCATAGGGAATGAACAATGTGCTTATCCCTAGCTGTGGCCACAAGAAGCCAGTGAGTTCTGTCAGACCTCATGGGTTCCTTCCCCTGCAGAGACGGCTGCTACTCCTTCACCAGGCCCAGACTGCCAACATGTGCAACACACCCAAACCAGATCCAGATGTCCCAAACCCAGCCTGGCCTGCTCAGCATCACCTAAGCTCCGATAGACCTGGAGGCTCAGGAGTGCAAACGACAGTGGGCTCTGCAGGCTTCTGAGATCTGGAGTTTGTTTTGCAGTGTTATCAGAGACCTGCCTGACTGACTGAGGTGATTTTACAGGAAGCAGTGAGGTGGAAGATGGGCATCACACCTCACACCCAAGATTTCCTCTTTAAACATCTTTATTTTTGTGCCAGTAGCCTTTCAGTGCACTAGACGCATCCTCTTTTCCTCCCCGCACCCCCAGTAGTCTACAAAATGAGTGGGAGACATGAAGGAGTTCCTGAAGGCCTAGGCTGCCCTGCCTGCTCAGCGCTGAGCAAAAGCTGCCATTACTTCCCCCACACTCCTCCAAGACTCCCTCAGCTCCGCTCCTCAACACCAGGACCTGTTCCCTTCCCCAGGTGTGGCTTTAGCTCTTGGCAAGAAACATCCATTACTTTGCATTTTTATTATATTTATTAATGAGGTGGGGAGCAACTGTAGAAGTCAGAGGACAACTTACAGGAGTAGTCCTTCATGTGTCCTTCCATCATGTGGGTTCTGGAGATCATACTCAGCCTTGGTGGCAAGTGCCCTTACCTACTAAGGTATCTCACTGGCCCAATCTCTCTCTCTCTCTCTCTCTCTCTCTCTCTCTCTCTCTCTGGTGTGTACAGGTTTGTATGCACATGTATATGATATGTGCATGTGTGTGTGTGGTGTGTGCTTCTGTATGTGTGATGCCTGTGCACCCATGCAGAGGCCAGTAGAAGATGCCAGGTGTCTTGTTCTATCATTCTCTATGAGATGGGGCTTCTCACTCAACCTGGAGCAAGCCCCAACAATCCTCCTGTCTGCCTTCCCATAGCACTGGGGTCACAGCTCTACTGTTGGATGCTGGGATCTGAACTCAGGTCCATATACTTGTGCATCAGTACCCTTACCCACTGAGGCATCTCTCTAGTCTCTGAAACATCTATTTCTTCCTTGTGGTCATCATTGTCCACCACCGGTGACCAGGCATACAGGTGATTAGTAAACGCAAGTTGTAAGGGAGCAAGCAGAGCAAAAGCCACCTGGGATTGTCTCCCACCTAAGAAATTTCCCTGTTATGTGTTCCCACTGCCACAAGGCGTCAGTAAAGACCTTGGCTTGGTGTTGCAGCACTAGCCCGGAGCCAGGAAACTGGTTGGGCTTGGGGTTCTAGACACTTTACTCTAGGGCCCTTTAGTTAGACCTAGTGTGTATGTGTATGTGCAGGGGGCAGGCAGGTTGATCTTTATGAGATCAAGGCCAGACTGGTCTCCATTGGGAGTTTCAGGCCAGCTGGGACTACAGGGAGACCCTGTCTCAAAAAAGAAAAAAAAAGAAAAAAAAAACCAAACCAAAAAACAAAACAAAAACCAAACAAACCAAAACCCAAAAACCAAACCGAACCAAAACAAAACAAAAACCTTCAGAAGACTTCAGAGCAGAAAAGTAATGGTAAAGACCCCCAAAGTTTTGATCCCCCCTCCATGATTCAACTTCAAGGTCTTCCCAAATATTACACATCAAATCCTTTCTGAAATTTTGGGTTTGATGCCTCTGTTTTGCCTATTTGAGGGTATGGCCCAGAGAAGCAATTTCCTCAGCTCCTTCATCTATAAATCTTTACCCAACTTTCCTGACCCTAAATCTACCTCCCTCTCTACCACCCCAGGTCCCTTCTCTGATTGGGATCTGGGCTGAACCCTATCTCCCGCTCCTGAGCCCACCCAACTTGCCCATACCAGCCCTGAACCTGTCCACATGAATGCTAAACCCAGTTTTAGAGACGCCATGACAGGTTTCGGTGAGATCATTGTGTTTGCCAACCAGGAAGCATGCTCCAGCATCAGAGGATTTGTTCAAGGTCACACAGTGTATAAGTGACAGAGCCATGATTCCATCAAGAAATTCCATTCAGTCCCCGCTACTGGAAGCTCCATCTAAGATGATAGAGAATGGTCAAAGCTTTGGTGTTTTGGCACAAGTGGTCAAGTAGGCTTTACGTGGTGGGGTACTGCCACCTGCAGAGCAAAGGGGGCTATTGCACCCCACATCAAGCAAGTGCCCTTAGGCCAAAGCCAGAATAGAGAATTTCCTTTTCCTTCTTCCCCCGCCCCCCACCCCTTTTTTTTGGTCTTTTTGAGACAGGGTCTCCCTGTAGCCCCAGCTGACCTGGAACACACTATGTAGACCAGGCTGGCCTTGAACTCACAGAGATCCGCCTGCCTCTGCGTGTGCCACCACACCCAGCTCCTTCCTTCCTTCTTTTCCATTCATTTGCCTTTTGTTTGTATGTGGAGAGGGCAGCTGTTGAGCATGTGGAGATCAGAGGACAGTTTGTAGAAGTTGATTCTCACCTTCCACTATGTGGATTCAGGGGGTCAAACTCAGGATATGAGGTTTAGCAGCAAGCATCTTTACTTGCTGAGCCATCTCATCTGTCCAAGCTTTGCAAGTGTTTTGGTCTAGTGAAAAATCTCAATGAAGGGACTGAGCATGGAGCTCAGGGGCAGTGCATGTGCCTAGCATGAGCAAGGTCCTTGGTTTGACCCCAGAACGACCACCAAAATAAAATAAAACAGAACAAAATAAAATAAAAAAGTCTGACAGATAGACCACTTGTGAAAGCATTGAAGTCCAAAAAGATTGACTAAAAAAGGCAGCTATCTTGCTGATATATTTTCTGTCCTTCCTTTCTCTTCCACATCTGTATATCACTTAAGATTCTGTCCTTGGCCATCTTGTTTTATCACCCTGTATCAGCATTCCTGTGGCAGTTATGGCTGTCTGTTGTCGGTCCAAACCTCACTCCTGAGCCCTGGAGCCCTCTGCCCAGTCCTCCCCCTCCTCCACATCAGCCCTCCCACTCTTCCACATCAGCCTTCCCCCTCCACATCAGCCCTCCCCCTCCTCCATATCAGCCCTCTCCCTCCTTCACATCAGCCCTCCCCCTCCTCCACATCAGCCCTCCCCCTCCTCCACATCAGCCCTTTCCCTCCTTCACATCAGCCCTCCCCCTCCTCCACATCAGCCCCGGTTGGTCCAACACACCCTCTCCACTCTTACTGTGCTCCCCTAAAGCTGCTTTCTGCTTGGGTTTCACTCTAAGTAAGTCTTCCTATCCCCAAAGTCATCCCTCTGGAATCATCTTTGTCTCCTTTCTTTCCTGTAGCCTCTACTACAGTAGGAGCTGCATTATTATTGAGATTTCAAGATTCTTCTCCGTCTTTTCCTCAGTAATAGGCCTCTAAATTCGACACATGACCACCCAGAAGAAAGACTAGACTTTTGCGCCCACGTGCGCGAGTGTGCGTGCGTGCGTGTGTGTGTGTCTGTGTGTGTGTGTCAGTGTGTGTGTATGTGTCTGTGTGTGTGCAACATCCCCCCCCCCCGCCTTTTTCCTTCTAATCTCTCTTTTGTTCTGGCTGGAATGCTGACATAGTGGTTAAAGTAGCCTTTTGGGATCATGAGGTCTAACCTGTGAATGACAAAGCAACAAAGTAGAGGAGCCTGGATACCGACACTATGGATAATCCCAAGTGCCCTGGACCATTTACCTCATTCCTTGTATTAAGTGATTATATTTAGTCACTCAGAGCCACACACCTATCCTAAATACATCTTTTTTTTAAAGATGTATGGCGTCTCTATTTGCCAGTTCTCCCTCTGGTCCCATGCTGCTCATGTTGGGGGCTCATTGCTATCTGAGTATGTGTGACAGCATTCTTGGGACTCCTAGTTTCTCCAATGTGCCCCCTTCCAAATGTGTTTTACCCACAGCAGAGTGATCTTTCTTCCCCAAGGAAAGAAAATTCTCAACTTTCCCCACCCTGCTCATATCATCCATAGGTCCCATTACCAATAGCATTAGTTCAAGCTCAACTTGCCACTCTAGGGTCATTCTTCTCTGACCTTGCCTCTCCAAGCATATCCTCTGCACCTCTAACCATCTACCCTGCACACTAACCACTCCAGACACATACCTTATAAGCATCATCCATTCATGCCACTTGCCACACATTGTCACATTCTTTGGCATTTCCTTCTTTCATGGGTTCGTGTCCACACTCTGTCCCATCTGTTCCACCATTTGAGCATCTGTTATATGTCCTGAGCTGTGGGACCTGCTTCCACTGTAGTAATTTGTGGGTGAGTCCTCTTGTAATACCCATTTTACAGACAAGAAAATGGAGACTCAAAGAAAGGAAGTGAGCTGCCTGACATGGGCACTCATAGTGCGGAATGATTCCAAGTCTACTAAATTCCAGCAGGTTTTATTGCACAGGACTCAGGGCCTTGATATCATCCCAACCCCACCAAGCACCATGGAGCGGAGGAAGCTTGAGGTCTAATCTCAATGGAGCCACTTACTACTGCCGTTTTCTCTATGGAGACTGTTGGCTGCCCACCAAAACCATCCTTCTCCTCTTCCATAATACCTGAGTTGTTGATAGACACATGACTGCCAGCTAGAAATCAACTCGCCAGCTTCCTTTGCTGCTAACTTTAATTAAATATGGTCATGTGATATGGTTGGTAGGTTTAAAGCCTTGGGTGTGCTCACTCCTCACGCTCCTCACACTCTTCCTCCTGAACTGCACGTGGTGTTCATGACCCAGCTTCCACTCTGAAAACAAAGATAAAAAGAGAAATAAGAGATTGGTTTGGAGTTTGAGCAGCTCTCTTGGCTCACGAGGTTGGGAGATCATGAACAGCAGGGTAACAAGAAAAAAGCAGCCTGGTTTTGACTGACTGGCTGGAACTCAGAGGAAATACGTTCTGCTCTTCAAGTCCTTGAAAACATCTCTGGTTCTTTGTGCTGTAGTAGCTGAGCCGACACTTAAATATCTCTTACTATGTGCAATGTTCTATCCCTTTTCCACTGATGTTTTGTTCTGTTTCTGCTTTTTGAGACAGGGTCTCATGTAACCCACGGTGGCTTCCAACTCCCTATATAGTCAAGGATGGTGAACTTCTGATCCTCCTGCCTTTGCCTTCCAAGTAGTACTGGGATTATAGGTGCTCTCCCATGCCTAGTTTATATGGTGCTGGGGGCTGAATCCAGGTCCTATGCACGCTAAGCAAGCACTCTACCAATCAAACTACATACCAGCTCCCCACCCTTGTTTGATTATTTATTTTTAAACAGGGTCTTGATATTTAGTCCTGGCTGGTCTGAAACTTGCAATGTAGCCCAGGCTGACCTTGAACTTGTGACAATACTCCTGCCTCTGCCTCCCAGCTGTTGAGGCCACCATGCATAACACAAGGTTCTATCTTAAGTAAATTAAATGTTTGAACTCAATAAGTTAAAATAGTAGGTGTGTGCTAGTGAGCAAGTCAGTGCAGTTTTGTGAGGTTCAGTCTTTATCTGAAGCAATATTGCACTGAGTTAAGTCACTGAGAGTCAGGTGAGATATTCCGCGGCAGTCCTGGTCAACCTAACAAGCATATTCAACAAGCATATTCACATATGTGTGAAGCACTAGCTACAGTTTGTTGTTGTTATGGAGGCAAAGTTTTGCCATACAGCCCAGCAGGCCTCAAACTGATAATTCTGCCTCAGCCTGCCAGTTAGGATTACATGTGTGTACCACCAACACTAGCTGAAAATTTGACACTCTTACTTTTTTAAAAATTAACATTTAACACTGCATTAATTAATTGATGTGTACACACATGTATGAATGTGCAGGTGTGGTCAGAGGGCAACTTGCAGGAGTCAATTCTCTTCCTTTACCATGTGGGTTTCAAGAAAAGTGATCAGGTCTTGACTGCAAGAGCCTTTATCCCTTGAGTCATCTACCTGCCCCCCTGACAGCAGACTTTTATATAAAGAAGACAAAGCATTGCTATTTCAAAGTAGACATGAAAAACTAAAGAATTTGAGGGTCTTTTTTTCCTTAACTTTAGAGTTTAGCATTATGTCACTTCAAATCACATCTGGAGGAACACGCACATACTTAAACTGCATGGGCTATAAATAAGGGAGAAGTGGTTCTCCAATGCAAATTTGGGGGGGTACCTTGCCCCCAAGGACTGGCTCCCAGAAGGCATAGTGGCAGATACCTCCTCTCAAGGCCTGAAGGGCCATTTGCATGGGCATGGTTTGGAGTCACTTCTCTCCTTTCCCTGAACCTCCTCTCTGGGCATGTGAACAGCTATGGTTCACTCTGCACCTGCTGTACCGAGCTGGAAGCAGCTATCACGTACAGGGGAGCTTATCACACACCAGGCACTGTGCTGAGCGCCTATCAGCTGATAGCTCATTTAAGCCCATCAGTTGAGTGTATCTGTATTTGAACATATTTTAGATTAAAAAGAAAAACAAAAAGCAGAAGCTCAGAGTGGCAAAGTGGCTTTGCCAAATGTCACAGATGGAGTTTGGAACCAGAATTTAAACCTAGGTCTATGTGACACCAAGACCTGACCTTGTCTCTCAGCTCTAGCTGCTAATACATGCATGCTGTTCTCCGAGGCAAAGTATGGGCAGAAACACAAGTGACTACAATGTCCTCTGAGCTGAAAAGATCTTTCATCCCTTTAATTTAAAGGCACTCTTAAGGGAAAAACATAGAGAGATTTGATGGCATATAAAATTAATAACTTCCAGATGGAAAGGGGGCACAGTGGGCAAAGTGTTCACTGAGCAGGCATGAGGGCCTAAGTTTGGATCCCTAACACCCACATAAAGAGCCAGGCAAGGCTGGGAGGGGACAGAGACAGGCAGGCGAGGGAGTGCCCAGAACTTTGCTGCCAATCAACCTAATTGACCAGTAAGCCCCAGGTTCAGTAAAGAAATCCTGCCTCAAAAAAATAAAGTGGAGCCAGGCATGGTGGTGCACGCCTTTAATCCCAGCACTCGGGTGGCAGAGGCAGGTAGATCTCTGTGGATTCAAGGCCAGCCTGGTCTCCATAGTCACTTCTATGCCAGCTGGGGCTACAGGGAGACCCTGTCTCAGAAAGACCAAAAACAAAAACAAAAACAAAGATTAGGTAGAAAACAATTGAGAAAGGCATCTGCCGTGGATCGCTTGCTTCTGCAGATACACATGGGCATATGCTTACACACAAACATGCACACCACACACACGCACACACACACACACAAAGTTAATAACTTCCAAAAGGCAAAAGATATCAAATATAAAGTTAAGTAATTAGCAATAGATGTGGAGAGAATATTTAAATGTTTACAGAAGATAAGGGTTTACTATTCATAATATGTAATGATTTCTTATATAAACCATGCCTGGTGGCACAGACCTATACTCCTAACTGCTCAGAAGACCAAGGCAGGAGGATCACAAGTTCAAGGCCTGCTTGGGTTACAGAGAGAATTCTCTGTTTAGACCAGTCTAAACAACTTAGTGAAACCTCAACCTTTAAAAACGTAAAAACATTTTTTAAAGGTTGGGGATATAGCTCAGTGGCAGAGCCTAGCATATGGAAGGCTCTAGGTTCAATTTTCAGCACTGGGGATGGGAGGGGAAGCTCTGGTAAACTATTAAGAAAAAGACAACCTCAGTAGAAACCCAGACAAGGGTATGAATGATAATTCATAGAGAAAGAAATATAAATAGACATAAGTGGAAATTAAGTTCTTCTTTTACCCACTTAGGGAGGTAAAACTTCCTAATGCCCAGGGTAGCCATGATTGTGAGCCTACAGGTGTCCTTACACAGAGCTGGCAGGAGATGTGGGATTAGTCACTCCATTTCGGGAAATCTTTGGCAATAGCTGTCATAATTTTATTTGCGAACATCATCAGATCAAGTAATTCCCCTTCTAGGAATTCATTCCACAGAGCCATTCCCACAAGCATTAAAGGTAAATAGACAACGGTCTACTTGTAGATTATTTCTAACACTGAGATTTAGGAAATAGTGTGCATTTTCATCACTAGGGGCTAGCAAGGTAGATTAAGCATAATGCAGTCATTAGAAATAATGAAGATGCTAGGTATAATGGTACCTGCGTGTACTCACAGCCCTCGAATGTGGAGGCAAAGGATCTGAGCACTCAGAGGCTAAGACAGGGGGATCACTGCAAGTTCTAGGCTACATAGTGAATTCCCAGCCAGCCTTGTCTTTGAGACCCTGTCTCGAAACAACAACAGAATAAATATCAAGGTAGAGTCATATATACTAAGCCATATATAATAAGCATGCACAAAATCCTGGGTTTGATACCCCACTACCCCATAAACTGGGCATGGTCCATTCCTGTAATCCTAGTACTTGGAGGTAGAGGCAAGAGGATTAGAAGTTCAAGGTCCAGCTAGAAAGGTGGCTCAGTGGTTAAGAGCTTGTACTGCTCTTCCAGAGAACCTGAGTTTGATTCCCAGTACCTACGTTGGATGGCTCACTATCACCTGTAACTCCAGCTCCAGGGGCTTTGACCTCTCTTCTTAGACTCTGCAGGCACTGGCATTCATGTGCACGTGCCCATTTACATATAAACACATAATTTAAAAATAATAGGGCTGGGGAGATGGCTCAGCAGTAAAGAGAGCTTGTTGTTCTTGCAGAGGATCTGGGTTTGATTCCCACCACCCCCATGGTGGCTGACAACTGTCTGTAATTCCAGTTCCAGGGGACCCAACGCCCGTTGGCATTGCACAACATGGGTACACTTACACACATGCAGGCAATACACTCATACACATAAAATAAAAATAATAAAAATATTTTATAAGGAAACTCAAGGTCATCAAAAAAGGGAAAATATAATCTTAATTGTGTATGAACACATTTCATATATATGGATGTAACATATATGTAGGATATATTCATTTTGTTCATGAGAAAGAAAAGCTGGGGGTTTCTGACATATTTCATAAATTCTTTGGAGTATTTTGCCTCAAACATCTATCACTTTAGACTGAAAACAACATATTAAAAATGAAGTAAACAAAGTGATAATTGGCTTGTCTCGTTTGTTTAGCCAAGGCAGGATAGGTGGTCAGGGAGGGCCCTACTGCCTGATGTGCCCATTTTATGGGAAAGGCTCAGACCTAGGTCACTTACTAGTGCAAAGGTGAGCCCCTCTGGACCTGTGACAGAGACTCCCTCCCTGTTCACATCTCTTCTCCGAGGAGTTGGATGTTTTGGGATGTCCTTCTCACTCTCCAAAGAACAACCTTTTCCTAAGAGCCTGTGTGGTTGGCCATGTGTCTGTCCATTCCTTCTGCTGTCTGCATGTTGTCGAACAGCTTGTTTAACCTTTGAATGCTAGTCATCTAGAAGGAGGTTGAGCTGGGATTAGAATTCAGGTCTCCCAGCTCCAAGGTAGACTCCAGCTCCACGCACCCTTGGGCTGGAGCTCCAGCTTTGAGCTGGAAGCAGCCGCTCAGTACAGCACTTCTAATGCCTACTCTGACTGGCTCTTGGGGTGGAGGTGGGGCTGATAATGAGTCAAGTTCTGTCTTTAGAACATGGCAGTCCGATGAAGAAAGACCCCCTCACCAACTCTGACACACAATAGAATAGGCTTTCCATGGGTCAAAAGACCCTGGGGAAGGGTGTTTCAGGCTTAGGTACAGAGGTCATGAGGCACAAAAAACCTCCTGTATTAGGCCCCCTGGGGCTGGCTGGAGTCAAGCATAAGAAGGTGACTGGAGGAGAACTGATAAAGAGGCTCTATCCCAGGCTTGTTGTCCTGTTTCCCAGCTGGGAGCAGCGCACAGAGGCAGTTGCTTAGCATCCCCTCAGTATATCTTCACAGGAAACCTTAGGTACCTGTTTGACAGATGAGAATGAACTCAGAGTAGCTTCCTGTGCTTTTTCCATCTGTCAGGGCACACTTTGGGCCTAGGCCCAGTCTCCCCACCCTCCTGTCATTCTCAAATTGACCCCATCTCACCTTTTGTTTGCTTGAGACAGAGTCTCATGAAACCCAGAACACACTATATAGTCCAGGCTGGCCTTGAACTGCTTCCACTCGGAAGCACTGGTATTATAGGCATGCACCACACACCCAGGTGCACTCCATCTCACCCTTTTTATTTTATTTTTTTACCCTTTTATCATCATCACAAACTCTCAGCTTTCCAGACCCGAACTACTTAGCAAGGCCTGCCTGGAGCCCTCTACCGTCTATACTCCAGGCTGGCCGGACCATAAGTCCCAAAGTGTGCAGGTTCCATTGGCCCAGAGAAGCTGCAGGATAGAGGCTGTGGCTATCCATCCTCAAACCCACCCTGCACAAGCAGCACTGCACCACTTCCAGTGTGTTCTCAGGACCCTGCTCTTTTGAGTCTGTGTAACACACACTTGTGATACTGGTGTTATTCTTGCCTTGTAAGGAAAAAGAAACAGGCCTGAAAGCTTAGCCACTTCTACATCTCACAGGCACGGAGGGCAGGCCCAGGCTGGGTCTCTGCTCTCGTTCCACTCAGATTCAGTTCCTTTGCCAGACTCAGCTTGGGGAAGGGACAGGCCCTGCAGAGCTAGGGTGTGCCTTGGACTAATTCACTGTGCCCCAGTTTCTTGACCTCTGGAACTTCCTATGGGGTGGGTGGAGGCTGAAACAGAGGCTGGAAGAGAAAGAGAACCTACTGGGCTGTCCTTATTAGTTCCTATCATTCCTACACACAGTCGGCACTCAATAGGTGCTGACTGGGTCATTCATTTGGCACTAATCCTGACCCAGCATTTCTATTAACAGAGTAGTGTGAAGAGTTAGGCAAGGGTGGATTAAGGAACTCACGAGGATCACTCAGTGATCAGCTAAACTGCTTAAGCTGCCTGGGAAAAGGCTGCGATCAGACTGCTCATTAATTTATTCAGCAAATGACTGCTGAGCATTTAGCTGAGTTGGAAGGGTGACAGCGACGATGGCAGTGCTTTAGTGAGATCTACCATGTGCTCATCAGCCCTATAAGGTTGTGAGATCTACCATGTACCCATCAGCCCTATAGGGTTGAGTGACCTTAAATTGCTTTTGTTGTTCTCTAATAAGGAAAGTGCTACTCTGGGACCAAGAGCATAAATTTGAGGAGATGCTTGTTATGATTCTGATGACATATTGGTCCCCACCCTGCTGTTTGTGGGAGACACTGATGTGCCACCCAAAGTTCCCTTCCATAGACCTGTCCCCTAGCTGTTGGCAGGCAGCCTTTCCAGAAGGTCCTTTGGGGAAAAGGTTCAGCTGAGGAGGGCTGCCCCACCCAGGGCCATGCCACTTCCCTAAGCAGCCCACATGCACTGCACTCCTTGATGAGGATAGAAGCATAAGGATATGTACTGGTCTAACTTGGGTGACTCTGAAGGGCCCTTCTAGCTCTAGAATGTTGCATGGGGCTGGCCCAGGCTCTTGCTGGACCTGCTGTGTGGCTTCTGCTCCCCTGGGCTTCCTTCCTTCCCTTGTATAATGCAAATACCCAAAAAACTCCCTAGTAAATCTCTTGTAAGGGGAACCCTACCTCAGAGTCTGCTTTCTGAGGCACTCAACCTGCAACAATCTCACTATTGGACTGACACCTTGCTAGCTGGTTAAAACACAGCCTTCTTAAAGACCAGAGGACTAAGATGTCTTCCAAAGTCAAGGTTCAAGGAGAACATTAACTACAAGCCCTCTGTTCTAAATACGTTACCTGCATTAACTGCTTTATTTATTTATTTATTTATTTATTTATTTATTTGTGTTTTTGAAACAGGGTCTCCTGTAGCTGGCTTAGAACTCACTATGTATACCAGGCTGGCCTCTGTCTCACAGAGATCCACTTGCATCTGCCTCCTGAGTGCTGGGATTAAAGGTGTTTGCCTTTATTTGGCTATTTATTTGGCTTTTTTGAGACAGGGTCTCATGTAGCCCAGGCTGGTCTCAAACTCAGTATGTAGCTGAAGATGACCTTGAACTCCTTGATCTATCTGCCTCCACCTTCTGAGTGCTGGGATTACAGGGGTGTGCCATCCAGTTAGCTTGCATTAATTCAATCTCCACAGCAACACTATGGTGGTGGTACTTTTAGTACCTTGAATTTACAGAGTTCTATTAATATAAAAATACAAGGTATTGATGATAATAAATAAATAAAAATAATGTTGGCATGGGGAAACTTTCAGATGATTGGGGGACAAAACCAAACCAAAACAACAACAACAACAACAACAACAACAACAAAACCAACAAAAAAAAACCTAACAAAGCCTACTTTGTCTGTGACTGGCTTCCCAGCATTTAGGGAGCCTGATTTCTGAATCCGAAGACCTGAGCAAAGGCCCAGGCAGGAGAGTGAGACCCACAGGACTGAGGGACAACAGGTTGCTTGGGAGGTGGGGTCTCAGGAAGAGACCATGGGAAGTGGGTGCTTATAGAAAGACTAAGACTGCTCCTTAGACTCTTCTAGAACTGGACTTAATGCTATGAGACTACAAGCCCATTGTTCTTTCCCCTCCAGCTTTGGAAATCAGCTGGTGAGATGTCTTAGTCTTATCTTTGTCTGTCCACCTGCCTGCTGACCAGCTTGTCTAGGGTCCCCCTCTTGGAGGAATGGTAGGCTTTTTTGTTTTGTTTTGTTTTGTTTTGTTTTGTTTTGGTAGTAGGGATTGAACTCAAGACCTTGTGTATGCTAGACAAGTGCTCTACACTGAACTATATATCCAGTACCTTTTTTTTTTTTCCATTTGGAGACAGGGATCTTGCTTTGTAGTCTAGGCTAGTCTAGAATTCACTATATAGTCCAGGCTGACCTCAAACTCAGTCTCCCCAGTGTTGAATTGTAGATGTGAGCCACCACATGGCTTGGTGTTGCTTCATTAGATTCCCTCCTATATGGGGAGCCTTGAAAGTTTGCCAACTGTTTATCAACTCATCCTCGAACTGGTTCCTCACTTACAGTAAGGATAATTGCCTTGTAAAGTAGCAGGGTAGGGATATTAGCTTCGTTTTACTGGTGGAGAAACTGAGGCCCAGACAAAAGAGAATCAAAGTAATGTTCAGTCCAGGATCAAACCTTCCTGTCCCACTTGAACTCCTTAGTTTCTGTCTCTGGCCCAGGGTCCTTGGCAAAACTGGAGCACACACTGACCTCTCTGAGTTAAGGGGTCAGGCCAGGCCCTGGCCAGAACTCTCTTCCTTTGTCTCTCTCTCTCTCCTATTCCAGAATACCCTGGGATCTTAGAGTAGACCTTTATTCATTAGTCAAACACTTCCTGTCACCCACTCTTTGCACGTTGCTTGCCTCAGAGCTGGTGCCCACACAGTATGCCTTGGGGTCTCATGACTGCTGGAGTCATACCCACAAGCACTTGGCATTAGAGCAGAACCCAACTACTGGGCACAGAAGGCCTCAGCCAGCATTACTCTCTAGTCTCTATAATCCACTGTCTCCTAGAGCATGCCCTAATGCCTGGTCCTAGCACAGTGGGAAGCGTCTCCTCTCAGCCTTCAGTCTCTTCCAGTCTTTCTCCCACATAGCAGGGGCTCTTTCCAAAGTCAGCAGCAGAGGGTACACTGGAGAGCAGGACATGGAGACCAAATTCTGCAGGCCTGGAACTCTTTGACATCCCTCACCTGTGGAATGAAGACTGAGATGGCCACATAAAGTTGTCACAAAACTGTCAGACCTTTCCTGTCCTTTCTAGACACTCCATGCCTCCATAGATTCTGTACACTGGATGAATCCCTGCCTTTAATGGAGTTCTTCTCCAGTTCCTAAAAACAACACTCCTCACTGTTCACATCAAATGTCACTGCCTCCCTGAAGCCTCAACTGACCCTCACCCCAACCAACTGAAACTTCCTCCTCTGGGCGTGCCTGTTCCACCATTTTCCTGGACCCCTCTCTTCCATGTACCAAGATTAGTCATTTCCAGGTCTGTTCCCCACCTACTCCTACCTGGACTATGATTCCCTGAGCATCAGCTTGCAGAATGACCATCTCTGTTTACTGAGAGCTGCCTAAGAGTCTCTCACTGTGCTAAAGAGATAACAACTGGGATAGAGGTGAAGCATGAATAAGACCCTGGGTTCAATCCCCAGTAGCCCCCCCCCCCCCAATCAACTGAGACCAGGGCCACTCCAGCTGAGGAAACCACCTCAGAAACCGGAAGGGTTAGTGTTGTGGGCAAGGGAGAGACTCTGTCCTAAGGCAGGGCTTCCTGAATCATTAGATACCACCTAGCTCCCAGCACCCCAGCAGCGGTTAGTCGGATGGGTTAAGCTATCACCAGCAGCCTCTGCCTTCCAGCTTATGACCACAATTGCACAACTCTCTAGACATTTTCGAAATAAACTGTCAAATTTCGAAAGAAACTGTTAAAAGGGCCGTGGCCCCCTATTCCTTCAGGGTCTCCAACAACCTGTCTTTTGCAAGTTACTTATACTTTGAAGTTGGGATGACAAAGGAAATGAAAACTCAAGGCTAAAGCGACCCAGTTTTATTTTGATTTTGGAGGCCAGCTGGTGTATTGTTCCACTCCACAGGCATTAGCTGTAAAATCTCCCCGCGCCCCTCCGGCCCACAAGGGTGGGGGTTCAGGAAAGTGGCTCCGGGACCTGATCCCGGTAGTGGGCGGCACGGAGGTCAGGAACAGGCCTGCAATGGCTCAGATTGGGGCGTGGGGAAGGGTGAGGAAAGAGACAGGGCACGCAATTCAAGAACGTGGAGTCCAGAGGTTGGTTGAGTCCCCTCTACTTGACCGCTGAAGCTTTGGGGGGCGGGGGGATGAGAAGCAAGGCCAAGCTGTCACCCGGCGGGAGGCAGGGCCTGGAGGTCCGCCAGGCGTCCCCACCCCGAGCCGGGTTCGCGCGCAAACCCGCCGCCTCCACCCTCACGGAGGGTGAGTGGGGGCCCGGCCGCGGGCCTCAGCGTCCCTCGGACAGCGGGGTTCAGCAGCTCACCGAGCCGGCGGGCGGCGCCAAGCCCAAGTCCGAGAAGCAGTCGAACTCGCTCTGGCCCAGGAAGAGCTCCGGCAGCTCGCGCACTCGGTGCAGCCCGAGCTCCAGCTCCAGCGACGTCAGCGCCTCCTCGTCGATGAGTTCGGCGTCCATGCAGCCCAGAGCGGGCGGTGGCGATGATGGGGTCGCAGCACCGGGCGCGGGCTGCAGACCCGGGGCACCTCCGGCGGAGCCCGGCGGTACGGAGACGCCGCCCGGGTACAGCGGCGCCCCGGGATGCAGATGCGCGCTGCCGGCGGACTGAGGCTGCGCTGCCGGGAAGGGCTGGAAGGAGCCGGGCGGCCCGAAGGAGCTGTAGGCCAGGGTCCCGGGTGACTGCGGCGGTCCTAGCGGAGCCCCCCGGGGCCGCAGCCCGTGGTCCAGACCCTGGCCCGAGTAAGACTGAAGAGTCCGGAATGCGTGCGGGCCGTGGGCGGGGGCGGTGGGCGGTGGCCTCTGCACCAGGCGGTAGCCCTCGGCGAGCATCAGGTGGTCGCCCATGGCAGCGGGCGGAGGGTCAGCGCGGTCGTCCCCCGGGTCCCGGCCAGCGGCTCCTCGGAGGCGGAAGACCCGGGCACCGATCCGTCCCGGCAACTCAGCCAGGCAAAGAAGACTGAACTGGACCGGTTCCCCGGCCACTCCCGGGAAGTACGGAGCTCTGCTTTCCTGCGCACCCGGTGGACACAGCTCAAGGAGGCAAGAGAACTGAACACCTGCCCGGGCCAGGTCCCAGGATGTGCGTCTTCTTATTTTAAGAGGCGGGGAATACCCCGCCCCCGGACTGTCATTGGCTAGAGGAATAGCTTCTGGGCGGGCCGCACGCACCTCCTTGGAGATCCCAGCCCCGCCCCCTGTCTCAGGTCTGGTCCCACTTAATGTGTGCTTTGGCGGGGAGCTGGGGGGGGGGGATGTTTGACTCTGTCAGGCTTTATGGGCTAGACTGGGTGGGAGCTTGGATTTGTGAAGTGGGAGGGTTAGTTACTGAAGCCGCAGGATCTTGGGGTTCACATAACTTATTCTTTGTCCAGATGGAGACTGAGGCTTGGAGGTTTCCTGGAGATACACAGCAAAGCCTTTGAACACAGGTCTTGCGATGGCTATATCCACACAGGAAGGAAGTACTGCAGTGAGGCAAGATCCTTTGGAGACGTCAGCTCTCTGTCCCCACAATCCCCAGGGAGCCAGTTGCTCCTTTTCTGGCTCCCACTGCTCCCTGTCTGTTGAAGCATGTCCTGAGTTGTTATTAAAGTAATTTATGGGCATGTCTGCTGAAGGACTTGTTCATCCTCTTCTCCTCAGCACTTGGCCCACAGCCTGGGCCAGACCTGGCTTTCAGTAAAAGTGGGATGAATGAGGGAATGATGACATGAATTGCCACTCATTCACCAAATTGTGGCTTCTTACTCTGAAAGACGCTGACAACAGCAGCAGGGACCACACTGGCTTATGGTAAGGGGATGTTTGTGTACAGAGCCCTCCACCTTTGCCTGGCATACAGATACACAAATGTTCCTTAAATGAATGAAGGCTGGATGTAGTGCTGACGCTAAGAATCTTCCAGTGGGGGAATTTCACATCTCTGGATAACAATAATTCTAACGGGTTTTTTAAGTATCTTACTTTCTGCAAGCACCTTGTTGGGACAGGGCATAGCCTAGTGTCCTTTTTTACAGATGAGGTGACTAAGGCACCCAAAGAGACAGTGACTGTCCAGGGGTCACATTCAAGAAGTTAGCCCTATGCTCCCCAAGCTCTTTGAGCAACAGGCTGGCCAGAAGACAGCTTTCTTGAACCTTGACCTCCACGTGTCTGTCTTTCTCTGTCTTCTGACTCCCCTCCCCCAGCAGCAGCCCCTGGACTTCCTGGAACTTGAGTTTATCTAGACTGTGTAGAGGGGACAAGCTTAGCGCGGGAGTTCAGAGGCCCAAGTTCTAATCATAGCTCTACCACCTGCAGGCCTGTGACCCTTGGCTGTTGGGTGGGGTTGGGGGATAGCACTTGATTCTCAAGGGCCTCAGCTTTCTGCTGTGAAATAGTTTGTGATCCCTGCTTGTGTGCCTAAGAACTTGTGGGAAGATCAGTAATGGCCCCCTGTGTGGTAAAAGCGCCCCCCCATCTCCCTCCCTCCCTCCCTCCCTCCATCCCTCCCTTCAATTAAAGCTTCAATTAAAGCTAAATTCTTAAACCTGGTTGGACCTCAATCTCATCTGGAGGTGTGTCATTGGGGGATCCTAACCTTCTGACTCAGACTCTGAGAGTTTATTTATTTTTGTCAGGGCCTTGCTGTATAGTCCAGGCTGGCCTCAAACTTTCTATTCTTGTGCCTCTGCCTCCCTAGTGCTAGGACTGAAGATATTTTTGTTATTATTTTTAAATTTTATGTATATGAGTGTATTGTCTGCCTGTATGTAAGTGCACCTATGTTGTGCAATGCCAGTGGAGGTCAGGAGAGGGTGTCAGATATCCCTGGAACTGGAGTCACAAATGGTTGTTAGCCACCATGTGGGTGCTGGGATTTGAGCCCAGGTCCTCTGCAAGAGCTGCCAGTGCTCTTAACTGCTGAGCCATCTCTCCAGCCCCCTGAGAGTATTTTTGAATCATGAGAATCTACATTTAAAAATCCTTCTGACATAGTTGGCTTAAGGAATCAGTGTTTGGTAGTCATTACATCACAAGACAGTTTCCTTTAAAAATGTGTGTGAGGGCTGGAGAGATGGCTCAGTAGTTAAGAGCACTGACTACTCTTGCAGAGGACCGAGGTTTGATTCCCAGTACCCACATGGCCGCTAGTGGCCATATGTAACTCCAGTTTCAGGGGATCTGATGCCTTCTTCTGACCTCCGTGGGCATTGTACGACATGGGGATACCTACCTACACGCAAGCAATACACCCATACACATTAACTAAAAATAAAATATTTTCTAAAATATCTGTGAATGTTTTTAATGTTCTTTAATTTGGTCAACAAATATCAAGTGCCTTCCCTACATCAGACATTAATTGGCTTGTGACTTTCAAGTTTTTAAGGACATGAACTATTCTGAGAATCTAATGGAAACTGCAGACATGATGGCCACAAATTATTGCACATGCGTTTGATGGGTGGACTGATGGAGTCGGGGGTTAAAAACTAGTTAGAGGGGGCTGGAGAAGTGGCTCAGCAGTTAAGAGTACTGGCTGCTCTTTCAGAAGACCGGGGTTTTGTTCTCAGAATCCACGTTTCGGCTAACAGCCGTTCGTAACTCCAGTTCCACGGGATCCAACACCTTCTTCTGGCCTCTGTGGGCATTGCACAACATGAGTGCACTTACATACATTCTGGCAACATAATCATGCACATTAAAAAAAAAACTCATTAAAGACACCAGGGAGATGATTCAGTTGGTAAAGTGCTTGCCATACAAGCATGAGGGCTTGAGTTCTGATCCCCAAAACCCATATAAAAAGCCAAATGTTATATCTTGTTTGTAATCCTAGTGCTGGAGGTGGAAACTGGAGGATCCTGGTGCTTGCTGGCCAGCCAGATGAGGTCAATCTGCAAGTCCAGGTTTGATATTTCTCAAAAAATAAGTGGGGGTTGGTGAGATGGTGCAGCAGGTAAAGGTGCCTGTTGCTAAGCCTGCTGATCTCAGTTCAATCCCCAGGGCTACATGGTGGAAGGAGAGAACGGACTTCAGAAAGTTGTGTGTACTGTGGCACATACATACATTCATGTGCATACACACACAAATGTAAAAAAATAAAATGGAGAGCGATAGAGGGAGACACTAGATATTAACCTCTGGCCTCCACTTATACTGCACACGTCCACACATACAAACACATACATGTACAACACACATAAACCCATAAGGTAAAACAAGGACCATGTGTTAGAAAGTAATAGGTATAGGGAGAATAAAAAGAGGAATTAGGGGATTGGAGGATGAGGAGGATACAGGTTACAGGCTGTACAGGGAGTCACAGGGGGTGAGGCTAAGCTCCATGGAGAGGAGCAGAGATTGAAAAAAGAAAATGAATGGTAACCCAAGGCTGCAATCCCAGCACGAGGAGTGCTGAGGCAGGAGGATTGCTGAGTGTTCAGGGCCAGCTTGGGCTACACTGTGAGACCAAGTCTCAAAAGACTAAACTAAACAAAAAAGAAAAAAAAGGTGTGTGTGTGTGTATGTGTGTGTGTGTGTGTGTGTGTGTGATTAGTCATGTAGAGTCTGGAGCAGGCTGCCAAACATAGGAAACACAATGGGATTTCAGAGCATTTCAGATTTCTGACTTCATGTATGCGTGTATATGTGCGTGAGTGCATGCGTGTGTGCATGTGTGTAGGCCAGAGGTAGATGTTTGTGTCTTCCTCAATTGCTTTCTATTTTTTTGTTTTTTGAGACAAAGCCTCTCACTGAACCTGCAGTTCCTTGATTGGACTAGGTTGGCCAGTCAGCAAACCCCGGGAATCCTCCTGTCTCCACCTCCCCAGCCCTGGGGATACAGGCTTGTACTATCACACTAGACTTAAAAAAATATATCGGGCTGGAGAGATGGCTCATCAGTTAAGAGCACTGTCTGCTCTTGCAGAGGACCCCGGGTTCAATTCCCAGCACATACATGGTGGCTATGAACTGTCCTTAACTCCAGTTCCAGGGTAATCCGAAGCCCTCTTCTGATCTCCGTGGCATTGCACGACATGGGTGCATTCACATACGTGCAGGCAATACACTCATACACATAAAATAAAAATAATAAATAAAATAGCCACCATGTGGGTGCTAGGATTCGAACCCAAGTCCTCTGCAAGAGAAGCCAGTGCTCTTAATTGTTGAGTCATCTCTCCAGCCCAACACCCAACTTTTTTTTTTTTTTTTGGTCTTTTTTTGAGACAGGGTCTCCCTGTAGCCCCAGCTGTCCTGGAACTCACTATGTAGATCAGGCTGGCCTTGAACTCACAGAGATCCACCTGTCTCTGCCTCCTGAGTGCTGGGATTAAAGGCGCGTGCCACCATGCCCGGCCCAACTTTTTTTTTAACTTAAAAAAAGTTATTGAGAATTTCATACATGCATATAAGGTGTTTTGATCAAATCCACACCCACTCCCTCCCCTTCAATGCCTCCCATATCTCTCCAACACTTTTTCCTGACAACTTCGTGTACTCTTTCCTTTTTTTTTTAAATGGGGCTTTTTGCTACTCTAACATTCCCCCCTCCGAAGAGGTAAACCTAAAATCTTTTAGGGATTAGATAAGAGCTCCCAAATACTTTTGACATTTTTGGCCTTTGGAACAAGGTATGCTGCCCAAGGACATTTTGACTTTTAGCTAAGAAACTGGCTAGTTTTCTTTGGGGTCTTTTTACCCTAACTGCCTAGCCAATTCCTACCTCCTATTCTTATCACACCATCCTCTGAAATTGCTGATGGGAAATGGGGACTCAAACCTCTCTGGCTTCTTTCATGCTGAACAGAGATGCAGGGCCAACACCCAGCTTTTTATGTGGGTGTTGGGGAGGCGAGCTCAGGTCAGCATGCTTGCCTGGCAAGCACTTTACAGACAGAACCGTTTGCCCAGCCCTGGATTTTTTATTTTCACTTAAAAATGTTTAATTTAATTTTATTTTAGAGATAAGGTCTCACTGTGTAGCCTTGGCTGGCCTGGATTTCCTATGCAGACCAGACTGGCCTTGGGCTCACAGAATTTGCCGTCTTAGTGCTGGGATTAAAGTTGTGTGCTACCATGCCCAGCCTTGGATTTTAATTTTAGAATTAAAGATGCTCAAGTCTATGCAAATATTCCAAAGTCAAAAAACCCTCCAAAATCTGAAGCATTTCTTGCCCCGAGTGTCTTAGATATCCAACCTCTGCTATTATTCCTGTTTCACAGAGGAGGAAAGGGAAGGGACCTGCCCAAGGTCACACAACTGCTTATTGATGGAGGAAGGAGTGCAGTGGTCCTCCTGGCGGCCTCCCATGGGGCACTTTCTTTGCCTTTGTTGTTGAAATGGCTGAAGGTCCTGACCCACATCTCCACAGCTTGCTGAACCTAGAAGGCTCTCTCCTCCCCCAAGTCTGCTTCACCAATGCCTTCCCCGGATTCAGGCTTCACTCAAATATCACCTCTCTCTTATTCTGACAGCACTGGTTAATTGTAGTGGCTTCCTAACCTGTCCACAAGTTCTTTGACATTCCTGCCTTCAATTCCTCTCTCCCTGAGTGTGAGAGAGACAGCGAGTGTGACTCATTTCTCACCAGCAGATTAGAGGAGAGCTGATGATGCCACTTCTAAACCAGACCCGAAAGATGCTATCCCCCACCTTTCAACAGGGTTTCATGTAGTCCAGGCTCGTCTTAAACTCTGTGTACCCAAGGATGACTTTCGAGGATGACCTTTGATTCCCAGTCCTCTTGCCATTGCCTCCCAAGTGCTGAGATTACATGTGTGTACCACCTCAGCTGACTTTGGCTTTTTCTTGCCAAAGAACCCTTGCCCTGTAGAAGGTGAGTTGATGTGGTGTGGGAACACTCCTGCAGCTGTAGAAAGGCCTATGAGACAAGGAACTATGTCTTCTTGCCAATAGCTGGCAAGGTATGGCAGCTTTTCACCAGTCTCTGCATCTTGTAAGCCAACTTGGAAGTGAATCCTCAGCTCCATCAAACTTTCAAAGGACTGTAGTCCTGTATCCTGTTTACAGCCTCATGAGAGACCCCAGTGACTCCTGGATTCCTGACCCTCAGAAATGGAGGTATCGAATGTGTATGTTTTAAATTGCTAAGTGTTAGAGTAACATGTTACGTAGTAGTAGAGAATTAACATATGGAAACAGCACCCTGTCTCTCTTCCATTCCTGGAATGGGACTCACTTTGCTCTGATTTTTTTTTTTCTAAGCATCTTTATCCTAACACACTAAACAACTCACTTATTTGTTGTTTAATTGATTATATCCCACCACATGCACACCAGTTCCATAAAGGCAGGGAATTAACCATTTCATTTAGGCATGTAGAACAGTGCTGGACACTGTATTTCACTAAATATGAGATGTTATCAATTTAAAAAGCTCTTATTCTGAAACAGTTAAAATGAATTTATATGCCTTTCAATCAGTAAAATATGACTGTGGGATTGATGGCTTAGTGATTAAGAGCACTGACTGCTCTTGCAGAGGATCTGGGTTGGGTTCTCAGCACCTACATGGCAGCTAACAACCATTTGTAGCCCCAATTTCAGGGGATCTGAAACCTTCTTCTGGCCTTGGACATTGTACACATAGGTGCACATACATGGGGCAGAACATAAAAATAAATAAATAAATAAATAAATGAAAATTAAAAATATAGTTGTAAGTGCTCCATTCAAAGTAGAATAAGAAAAGTTAGTCTGACATAGTGTCTCACACCTGTGCTCCTCAGTACCCAGGAGGCTGAGGCAGGAGGACCAAGAATTTGAAAGTCTGAGGCCAGTCTGGGTCACATAGTGAGACTGTGTAGAAAAAAAAGAAAAAGAAAAAGAAACACATTCCTGGGCCATGAGGTATGAGCAGAAGAGCTCAGGTAGACCATCTACCTGATGGAAGGCTCTTTAAAAGTAGAAGAAATTATTCAGAAATAGTAAATAGTAAATTCACAGAGTCATACGCTGGTGGGTGGGTGGCTGCCAGGGATTGGGGTGAAAGAATGGGGAGTAACATTGGTGGGGATGAGGGTTCCTTTTGGCTGGTGGTTACAAAACATTGTGAATATCACTGAATCCTTCACTTTAAGATGGTTAATTTTAATGGTATGCAACGTTATCTCAATTAGAAAACAAAACATACCACCAACAAGAAAAACCCACATGGATTCGGCCAGCACTACCTTTTGTCTTTTGCCTTTTCCCTTTCCCTGCCAGGGAGGAGGATGTGATGCCTAGAGGAGGGTGCAGCCATTTTTCAAACCTGAGGACAGATAATAATGATGGTAGCACTAACAACGATGGCTAATACTTATAGAGCACTTGCTGTCTACAGTACTGTTCTAAGTTCTTTAGGAATATCAGTTCACTTAATGTTCACAACAGCCCTAGGAAGAAAGCACTGTTATTTCCATTTTGTAGATGACACAGGCGGCCCAGAGAAACGTCATGGGCGGCAGTGTGGGACCTAGTTGGAGGCTGCTTCCTTTGTGTACCGTGGAACTTTTGTAGCAGTCTAGGATCCTCTGGAAGGTAGACAGGGCTCTTTCTGCCCAGCGTAGGGCCTGGTCTGTATGAAACAGTACATGTGTGGTGGAAGGCAAGTGGGTCAGAGCTTCATGGATAGGCTGAGGCACACAAGATGGCTTTGTCAACCAAGGGCATGGGGAAGCTATGAATGTACAGGGTGAGGTTCAGAAAGGTGACAGTATGTTGAACTCTGAAGGAGAGGAGGATCCAGCTCTGCAAAGGACGGAGGAACATGCTCTGGGCCAAGAAGCAGTGTGTGCAGAGGCTCAGGAGGGGAGGGGCTAGCAGGTTCTGAGAACTAAGAATGGCTTGGGGGTAAGGAAGCTGGTGAGTCCAGTTCACAATAATCAGACAGGAAATCTCGAGGGTCAGGCCATGAAGGTTCTGAGGCCAGGGAGTAGGCTAGTTAATGGGAGGCTACTGAATCTAGGAGGTTCAAGTGGTATTACATGAGGCCCAGAACTCTGTGATCTGTAGAAGAGAGAGATGAAGGAGGGGACAGGGAACTCAACTACCCACAATGAAGTCACATGTAGTAGGGTCTGGCATAAAGGCCCAAAGTCAGCACGTGAGGCAGAAATAAGTGGGGTCCTTAGAATTCTGTTGAGAATTTGAAACATATATATTTTCACAGGTTTGGCTCTTACAGTGTTTGGTGTTTGTGGGTACTTTTTATGGTAATAGATGGTATATGAAAAACTTGCTCCATAAGGCATTTCCCCAATTCTCTTCCACCCTCGCCTCTTAGCTCTACTTCCAGAGAAACTGACCTAAGACCCTCCTATGAAGTAACTTTTGATTGACAGCAGGAGGCCGATGTTCACTGTTTCATTCCATCCTCATGGGAACTCTAGGGAGTACCCCTCATCACGATGATGCACTCTGAGAAGTGCTCCCTTTCATTTTATTCCTTGGGCTCCTGCTTGTACTAGTGACTCACTTTAAGGCTGTATCCTTCTGTGGCACAGCTGATCAGACTAGAGTGGACCATAGGCTCAAGCTGGACTAGAGATTCTTCCCCCTAGGAATATAGAAGATGACTGTCAGACAGCAGCTCAAGTGACTGAGGCTGGGACAGTCCCCCTTCTCCACATACCTGGAGTATCCAGGAGAGCCAACTTCTGCCACAGGAAGCAGATAAATGGATGCCTGTCTATAGAGGCAGAAGAATGAAGTAAGTGGTGGAGAGAAAAGGAGAGGATGGGGCAGGAAGGGTGTCTTGCTAGATTTCTGATGACTTCCCATGTGTGGTCCAGTCCTTCCTATGGCCTTCTGCCTTGGGTCAGCGATGATCCCTGATCTCCTCCTGAAACAGAGTCCTGACATGCTTCAGCTAGCTCAAGATGTGCAGGAAGAGTTGCGTAGGGTAGGGACTTGTATCCCTGTTCTACAGATGTCGAGGAGGCTGCTCGTCAGCTCATGGGAACTGCAGAAAGAGATGGAATAAGAATTTGCAGAGGGGCCAGTTTGTTCCAAGGTTCGCCTCCTTCCACTACTCTCCCTATGGCCCCAGTGCCGAGGCCTTCAGCTGAGTGCAGGTCTACGAGCATGTGGATGCTGTAGCTCTGGGCATCCCAGCTCTGGACTGGCAGAAACCACTTCCATAAGCCGAGGAATTCCAGAGCTGCTTAAGAACGGGACAAACGTGTCGCCTTCCCCTGGAAGCAACAGCTTCTAGTCTGGTACCCAGAGATGCATGGTGAGCAGATTCTGTGCCCGGCTTTGCAGCTGGGCTCAAAGGATGGTTAAGGATCCTTGTCTCTCCACTGGTGATGGTTTTGACATCTGATGTTGCCAGACCCAGAGTCAGAGACCTTGCACAGCCACGGGAAGGGGACTTTGCTCTGAGTGGCATTTTCTCACTAACCCTGAAGAATTAGGCTGATAAATGCGTCAGCGGAGAGCCTAAACCAAGCAGGTCTTGACTGCTTCCTCCATCTGAATCATTCCTATGCTTGCTTCAGCACCCCGCACAGATTAGGGAAAGGGGGCATTGACTGAATGCCTGGAATTGAATCTTTCCCTGTTGGTGTTCACCATTGGTGGTGTGTCCTCTCAGTCCCCATGGCAACACTTTGAGTAGCATGAAGACTGTAGTAGGGTCACTTTTGCTCTTTCATGTGGGAAGGGCTGGGATGCTGTGGTGTAAGAGTTTGGCCTCTGGGAACCCTCTGGAATCCTGGGTTTGAATTCTACCTCTAGGTATTGAGATATTATGGAAGTTATTCCTCTTCTTTGGGCCTCAGTTTTCTCATCTGTAAAACAGGAGTGATAATAACAACTATTTGACTAAAAAACGAGGAGGATTAAAGTGCCATCCATACTGCACTTGGCATTTTCAGCTCTGACCTAATGAACTAAGAGCTCAGTAAAAATTTTTTCTCAGAACTGGAGAGATGGCTCAATGGTTAAGAGCACTGACTGATCTTGTAGAGGACCTGCATTTGATTCCCAGCACCTACATGCTGGCTAACAACCATCCATAACTCCAGTTCCAGGGAATCTAGCATCCTCTTCTGACTTCTACAGACATTGTACGACACGGGTGCACTTACATACATGCAGGCAATACACTTATAAAATAAAAATAATAAAATACTAAAAAAGAATTTTTTTCTCCCACCTATGGTATTTCTCATAGCACCTGGTACATTGCAAGATAGTCAGGAAATGCTAGCTTAGCTTCAGGCCATCCTGGACCATCCAAAAAAAGAATTTTTTTCTCCCACCTATGGTATTTCTCATAGCACCTGGTACATGGCAAGATAGTAGGAAATGCTAGCTTAGCTTCAGGCCATCCTGGACCATCCATCCTTGATTAAGCTTCCTGTTGACGGCAGCTGTAGGACTCAGCACAGGAGAGACCAGCAGAAGAGCCACCTTGCTGAGCCCAGGTAAACCACAGCACATAGACTTGTGAGATGATTTTTTTTTTCTTTAAAGCCCAAGTCAAGTCCATTGTTGTTACACAGCAAAAACTAACTGATAAAAACAACAAAGTTATAGGAAGGGTTGTGTAATGATTGGTTTTCATTGTCAACTTGACTGGGTTGGAGTCACTGTGGAAACGCACCTCTGGGTGTGTCTGTGAGGATGTTTCCAGAGAGGTTTTACTGAAGAGGGAAAGCCAACCCTGAATATGAATGAGTGACACTATTCAGTGTGCTGGACTCCTAGGCTGAATAAAAAGCTGAGTGACCAGAGTGCCAGAATGCATCTCTCTTCACTTCCTAATTATGGACACGTGTGTCCTGCCCTCTCATGCTCCGGCTGCTGTGCCATTCCAGCCATGATGGGACCACATCCCTTCTCAAACCACGAGTCAACACAAACCCTTCCTTCTTTTAGTTGCTTTTGTTAGGTATTTGATCACAGCAATGAGAAAACTAGCTAATACAGGTCAGGATGGAGTTCATCTTCGAGAGCAAGTAGCACCAGGACTCTCCCATGTGTGTCTTGTCTTTGTTCTGTTTCTGCATATTAGCCTCATTTTCTTTCAGAGCTGACCATCTTCACAGTACAGAAAACACTGGGTGGTATATCTTGCAACTTCAGTTGATGGAGAAAACCAACTTATTTGTCTACAACCCACGTTGAAAAAAATCCCAGAGAAGAAACTCACTAGCCAACTTAGGTCAAACACCTTCTTGGAAAATAAGCTGGTGACAAGGTGAGGAGGGTGGGTGGCGAGACACATGCTAGGTGACATGTAGCCATGTGCCAGGCTCTGTTAAGGCTTAAACACATTTAACTGACTTTATCCTCATAACACAACGATCTAATCAGACCTGTTATCCTCTCTTCTTGGAAATAAGGAAACTGAAAATTGAGGCACAGAGAGATAAAGCAACTTGCCCAAGGTCACATAGCTAGAAGGAAGTGCAGTTAGGATCCATACCAAGGCTGCCAAAGCCTTCAGAGGTCAGAGGGCATCAGATCCCTTGGAACTGGAGTTACAGATGGTGGTTAGCTGCCATGTGGGTGCTAGAAATTGAACTTGGGTACTCTGGAACAGCCAGTGCTCTTAACCACTGAGCCATCTCTCCAACCCCCAGAACTCAACTCTTAATAACCACATTACTTCACCTCTCTCTCATATTAAGCTCCTGGGGAGATCCAATGGACTGAAGGTTGAGTTGGATGGACTCACTCCACAGAAGGAACTGGATGCTAGCCCAGAGATGGGAAGCCTCTAGAGCCCTTAATCAAACTGCCTTCCGGTCTCTAAATGCCTGTCATTTGGCACTGATACAGGAAGGTCTGGGAGGATCTAGGAACAGTGTGTGACATTACCAGGAAATGCATTTCAATTCAATGGAAGGAATTTCCATAGAGTCAGGGAGGTGAATGTTGAAGGTCACATAGCAGGCCACTGGCTGCACTTGGATTTAAACTTCCACCAGAGGAGTGCTCTTCAGGCTTTGCTATTAGCCACTGAGGCCCAAGTGTTCTCAAAATGTGGGGAGGAACACTGGTGGGTATGGGGTGGGGAGAAACAGTTCCTTAGCTTTCTGCCCAGACCTCAAGGACCTGCTGTTGCCCAGCAGAAAGGGGCTGTGTGATCACCTCTAGTTAGCCTGTCAGTGGAACCTCTTCTTCCACTAGGGTGCCAATTCCCAAGGGACAGAGTCCCATATTTTCTATGCCCAGCTAGGAGAAGTCCTGATTGGGCCTATAGAAGTGGTGCAGGGGACTCCTTATGGCTCTAGTGGCCTCCGTCCTGGCTTAGATGACTAAGGGGGACAGGGTTGAACAGAAACGGGCCACCAGGATTTTGTCTGGGTGGAACAGCATGGCGCTCCATTTGCTGGAATTTCCCAGGTATATCTTGATTCTCTTAGTGGAGGGAGAGTGGCACTGGAAGATGGTCCCAGCAAGTAGCCTGTCAAAGGGGATAAGGAAAATGGGAAAGAAGCAGCACTTTCTCATAAGGCATCAGCGTCTGGTGTGTCCTCCCCTTTGGGAAGGGACCAAACCCGCCATACCCCCAGTGCTTACCATGGGAGAAGTTTTGGCTTAGCTGGGTGACTCCCAGCTCTTTAATCAAAGCTGTGTAATGGAAATTTAAAAGTGAGTCACATACGTAACTGGAAATATTCAGGCAGCCACCTTTTACCAGATAGGTGTTTTAACCAACTAAGCAATGAAGCCTTACTAGCCACATTTTAAAAAGAAAAGAGAAATGAGCAAAATTTATTTCAATAACAAGTTTAACTTACTCCATCCAAAACAATTCCATTACAATTTGTAATTCATGTAAAAATTATTATTGCAGTGTTCGTGATCAGACCCAGGGCCTTGTGCATGCTAGGCAAGCACTCTCCTACTGAGTCCCAGTCCCAGTCCAATAAATAAAGTTATAAGAAAATGAGGTATCTTGTATTTTATTTATTTATTTTTAATTTGAGACTATTTTATTATTCCAAAGAGAGGCAATTTTTAACACATTTTTCCAGAAATAACTTGAGCAGGTTACATAAAAATATATATACAATGACATTTAACAGGGGAAAAGAGGAACAAGAAATCAAAGACCAAAGGATTTGCCAACATGGGGTCAACTTTGGTGGAATAATGAAAGTTTCCATTAGTTCTGTTTTTTTGTTTGTTTGTTTTTGAAAATCCTAATGAGTTTATTGGGCTTGCTAACAAAGCATAGGATGGGGGGTTATTTACGGAAGAGTGGGGGCCTCCCCCTCATTTATGGCTGCCCTGGAGAGACCACATTAAAATATAGGTCCTGTGACTTCTTGACAACTGCATAAAATGGAAAGAGAGGTGCCTCAGGCGTTCTCGTTCTCGGCTTATATATCCTTAGCCCCTCCCCCACATACAGCTAAGGTTGACTGATCAGGTGGGAGGGGTAACTGACTCCCCCATCGACTCCTTGAGGAGCATGGGAAGGAGGTGTGACTATAGCTTGCCAGCATTGTGATAGGAGGACACTTCCGGGTAACACTCCACCCCTTCCTCCATCTCTTACATTCTTTCCACCAACCTCTTCTGCAAAAGTCCCTGAGCCTTGGAGGGGGTGGTAGGTGTGGGATGATCTTTCTCCCATTGTGGCAAGGCACTGAACTGTTGGGTCTCTATATCATCTGTTTTCCATGTGCTGTTGGTCCATTTCAGTGGGAGTCCATCTACTATAAAAACACAAACAGCAAGAAGCAAAATCATCTAAACAGTGGCTGCTATAATAACTTAACCTATGGCATAAACGCAAATGTTTGGATGGTACTTTAGCAGGTGCATCACATCTGCCTAACAAAACAATTGCAGTGGCCTCCCACTGGGGCCTCTATCCTCCCCTGCCACAGGGGGTTGGCCTGGTCTACAGTACCAGATGTGTGTTCCACCTCTAGGAGCTGGCATTATATCCAATTGAAAATTTGTTGGTTGCGGGGCTGGAGAGATGGCTCAGCGGGTAAGAACACTGGCTGTTCTTGCAGAAGACTTGGGTTCAAATCCCAGCACCCACATGGCAGCTAACAACTGTCCATAACTACAGTTCCAGGGGATTCAACAGCCTCTTCTGTCCTCTGTGGGCATTGCATGACATGGGTACACTTACCTGCATGCAGGCAATACACTCATACACATAAAATAAAAATTATAAAATATTTTAGAAAATTTGCTGGTTGCACATACACTAGATGCGTCACTATTGCACCAGCAGGAACATTTTGTTTGGCATTGCTGATAGTCAGCACCTGGAGTCTGTGGTTGAGCAGAATTATAAGGAAACAATTCTTCCCCAGACATTTGCATATCACCTTCTGGCACTATGAGAGCCACCCATCCAGTGGCAGGGAGCTTCCAGCTTAATCTAAGCTTGATTTCTCCCTCTCCTGCACTCAAATCATGCAGTGTCCTCAGCAATAGGGTTTTATCATCCACTTCTGGTGTACAACCCAACATTACTGGCAATGGCCTTTACTGTTTGGGGGACCTCTAGGGCCCCTCTGGCCAACAGTTCATAGGGGGGCAACCCACCTCTGGCACTGGGATTTTCATTTAGCAACCATATGGCTTCTGGAAGTATTTTCTTCAATCCCTGTAGGGTTCCTTCTGTGCTTAAGGTTTTTTTGTTGTTGTTGTTGTTTTGTTTTTTTCACTGTGTATCAGGAGAATTTTCCATTTATTCCCATAGTTCTTTGAATAGCCCTCCTTCCTCCCTCCCCTTTACCCCCTTTTTACACATTTTGCTCTTAGTAACACCTTTCTCCTACTATTCTCTCTCAGATTCCTTCTTTCTTTTTACCTCCCTGGTTCCCTTCCATATTCCTGGTTCCTGCAGTTACATTAGGATATGCGCTCATTTATAAGGATTTGGTGCTAGGATCCACAGATGAGGGAGAACATAATGTCTTTTGTTTTTCTGTGTCTGCATTACTTCACTTAGTATAACAGTTTCTAGATCCATCCATTTACCTGCAAATTTCATTATTTCATCTTTCTTTACTGCTGAATAGAACTCCATTGTGTAAATGTACCACATTTTCATAACCACTCGACAGTTGAGGGGCACTTAAGGTTGCTTCCGTCTCTTAGCTACTGTGAAAAGAACAGCAACAAACATGGTTATACAAGTATGTCTGCAATAGGATGAGTCCTTTGGATATATGCCAAGGAGTGATATAACTGGGTCATATAGTAGGTTCAGTTTTAGTTTTTTAAGAGTTCTCCACACTGTTTTCCATAGGGGTTGCATGAGTTTGCAATCCCACCAGCAGT
>NW_008340387.1:1440047-1469047 GCF_000622305.1 Nannospalax galili | reverse complement strand
CTTCCTTTGAGAACTCTCTGTTTAGATCTTTAGCCCATCTTTTAACTGGGTCATTTGTTTTCTTGGTTCTTTGTTTTTTGAGTTCTTTATATATTCTGGATGTTAAACTTCTGTCAGGTGTGTTGCTGGTGAAGATTTTTTCCCACTCTGTGGGTTTTCTCTTCACTTTCTTGATTGTTTCTTTTGTTGTACATAAACTTTTTAGTTTAATGAAGTCCCACTTGTTGATTGTTGACCTTAATTCCTGCGCAACTGATGTCCGATTTAGAAAGTTCTTTCCTACACCTATATCTTGTAGGTTCCTCCCAATGTTTTCTTCTAATAGTTTCAGAGTTTCCTGTCTCACATTGAGGTCTTTGATCCATTTGGAGTTGACTTTTGTGCAAGGTGAAAGATAAGGATCTAGTTTCATTCGTCTACATATGGAGATCCAGTTTTGCCAGCACCATTTGTTGAAGATGTTGTCTTTCCTCCATTGTGTGTTCTTGGCACCTTTGTCAAATATCAGGTGGCTGAAATTGCATGTACTCAGGTTTGGGTCTTCAATGATGTTCCATTGATCTATGTGGCTATTTTTGTGTCAGTACCATGCTGTTTTTATGACTATAGCTCTGTAGTATACTTTGGGGGTCTGGTATAGTAATCCCCCCAGAGTTGCTCTTTGTGTTCAGGGTTGCTTTGGCTATCCGGGGTCTTTTGTGCTTCCATACGAATTTAAGGATTTTTTTTTCTAATTCTGTGAAGTATGTCATGGGGATTTTGATTGGAATTCCATTGAATCTATATATTGCTTTTGGTAAGATGATCATTTTCATAATATTAATTCTTCCAATCCATGAGCATGGGAGGTCCTTCCATCTTCTGGTGTCTTCCTCAATCTCTTTCTTTAAAGATTTAAAATTTTCATTGTAGAGATCTTTGATGTCTTTGGTTAGGTTTATTCCAAGATATTTTATTTTGCAGCTATTGTGAATGGGAGGGTTTCCCTGCACTCTTTCTTCAATTGTTTGTTATTGGTATATAGAAAGGTTACTGATTTTTGTACATGGTATTTTGCATTTTTATACTAAATCATGAAACTTTGTGTGTATTTAATACTTGCACCACATTTTAAAAAAAGTATCTATCTATTTATTTATTTATTTGTGTGTGTGTGTGTGTGTGTGTGTGTGTGTGTATGCATGTGCATGTGCAAGCGTGGAGGTCAGAGGACAACTTGCAGGAGCAGGTTCTTCCTTCTACCATGCAGGTCCTGGAGTTGAACTCAGATCATCAGGCTTAGTGGCAAGCATCTTTATTCACTGAGCCATCTTGATGGCCCCATTATGCCACATTACTCATCTGTCAAGTGCTCAATCACAGCATTGGATGGAGTGATTTTAGAGCATGGATTCCAGATGTGAAGATTGAGAAACTTCAGAATTTCTTTCTCTTCAGATTGTTCTTGGAAGGACTTCCAGGTCATCTGGCACAAACCTCCTAGGCACAAGGAAATGGCTTTCCTTAAGGATCCCTAGCAAAGCTGATGCTTACAACTGTGTGTCCCTCGACTGGCAAGCTCCCCTATTCCAACAGCCTCCTGCCAGGGGAGGTGGCTTGCTGACAGCCTCCATCATACAGTTAAAGTGTTAAGGAGGAGTGATAGGAATGCAGTAGAAAGAGGGCTGACTAGATTCCACGCTGGCAGACACCCTCTTTTCTGTCACCTTCTTTTCTGGAGGGAATGTCATTGCCTAGGCACAGAGTTACCAGGATTTTTTTGGGGTGACTTTCTAGACTTGAGGGGAGACAGGGTGACTCTCTCCCTTTGGCAACTCTTCTTTCAGTTGTTCTTGCTGCCTAGAGTGAGCTAAACTTGGCCTGGGTGCTGTACTACAGGGTACAAAGATAAAGCCTGGAGGCTCTGGGGAAGCCAGGCTATGCTCAGATTTCCTGGGGGAATGGGGTGTTTCTTAAAAAGACAAGTGCCTAGTGTGTACCCAACAAAACTTTGTTAGATGCATGGAGGAGAGTGAGGAAAGCAGACAAAGTGGATGCTCTTGAGGCTAGGCCAGCTGAGGAACAGAGGGTAGGGACAGAGAAAAGGGCAGATGTGTCCTGAGCATCTGGCTTTCCCTTACGTCTACAGAATCTCATTCACTTCCCCAGTAGCAGGAAGCAGGTGGCATTGTCTGTATTCTGTAGAGAGGAAAATGAAGGCTGAAGAGATTTGGTGACCTTCTGGGTTTAGGGCCCATTTGGTCTGATTTTAAAGGCTGACCTTTCAAGGTGCTTCTTGGCATGTACTCACCTGGCTACTGCTGGGAACCCAGCAGTGACCAGGTTCTTGGCCAGCACTGTTGCCCTTGGGGAGGGGGGTCCCCTTCACTGGAGTTCCTGGAAAGGCCTCCTGCACCAGAAGTCACCACCTCACAGGGCTTGGAACTCACACAGTCAAACATGCATACACACACACACACACATACACACACACACACACACACACACACATACACACACACACCTGCTCCAGGTAAGGATAAGGGGCAGCTCTCAGAGGCACAATGGCTTGCTCAGACTCCCATGGTGAACAGGTGACTCCAGATGGGTCTAAGCGCACTGCTTTGCGGCTCTGGCTCATGCCAGCTGCTGTGAGAAACTATTGCTAGACCTGCTGTCCTGGCTTTCCCAGTCAGGCAATGGATAGCACCATTCCGGCATTCCTGCTTAGGCCTGGAGCTAGGGGGCTGGGAAAAACCTGAGCACAGCCTATCACCAGAGCCTCACCCTTTCCCCATTCCCAGTGCCAACAGCAGGCACGGAGCATCCCTCTTTGGAGGAGTGGGAGCAGGAGCCTTTGTAGTTAGTTCCAGAAGAACCAGGCCAGGCTCTGATGTGGCCTAAATCTCCAGGACAACAAGCTGTCCCTATCTGCTCATTAGTTGGCACAATAGATAAGTGAATGAATGAAATTGAAGAGCTAAATAACAGGTGAGCAACTGCATTGCAAGGGAAAAGCAGATGAGGACCACTGAGCTGCTTTTCTAGAGGAGGAACTGAGGCCTAGAGAGTTTAAATCTTCAGGTTGCTTTTCTGTCTCCTGGCTTTCTGCTGCATCAAATCCAAACTGCCCCCCTCTGAGTTGTTAGTGTGTTTTGCAATACTAGGGGTTAAAACCAGGGCCTTGTGCATGCTGGGTGAGCACTATACCCCTAGCTGTCACCTCCAGCTGTCTTACCTTTTACTTTGAGACAGGGATTCATTAAGTTGTCCAGGCTGAACTTGAACTCACTCTTCCTTTAAACCTCCCATGTAGCTGGGATTCCAGACCTGTGCCACCAGGCCCAGCTTGCCCCCTAAGTATGTTGGGGTGGGGTGGGGTGGGGTCCCTGGGGGGGTGGGAAGCTGCTAGGCAAATCCTTGTCTGTTCCAGGCTTGAGGCGGAAGGGCCACTGAAGAGGGAGGAGGGGCTGCTCCGTTCCCACTGCGCAGCGAAGTGCTTTCCTGGCTTGTCTGTGTGAGTTCAGACTTCATTCTAGTCACCCTGGCTGTGTGACCTTGAGCAAGTGACTTGTTTTCTTAGCTTCAGCTTCCTGTCTCAAGGATTAAATGAGAGAATGCACAGAAAGCACTTTGCACAAAGCCTGGCGAGGCGGAAGTGCTCCAGAAACGCCAGGGTTGTGGTTTTCATCTGCCGTCGTAGGCACCAACTGCACACCAACTGGGTGGTGCAGGAGCTGACATACCTGTCGTTGTGTGACCTTGGCCAATCCTATCACTTGTCAGCAGCTCAGCCTTGCGTCTGTAAAGTGGGGATCTACCTCATCCTGGGTTGGTGTGCGAAATGAGCTAGGGTGGCAGTTGGAAATGGGTGGACCACAGAGCAGGCACTCAGTGAGCCGCATCTTTCTTCCCATTAAACCCTTAGGTAAATGTTACTATTTCCATTTACAGAAAAGGAAACAGTCATCAGAAGGGACTCAGAAAACGTTTGTTTAGTGAATAAATGAACCAGCGAGTGGGCGTGTGAACCGAGGAGCGGATGAGCAAGAAGCTGGGTGCGTGTGGGGTGCATCCCAGAGGGCGGGGCGCAGCATCTCTCCTGGGAACCTCCTGGCCTGCGTGGCCACTCGGCTTCGCCAGGCAATTGGGGCTGCGGGCCCGCCGCTGCTCCCCACCCAGGTGTGGGGGCTGGGGGAGTTAATGGGCTCGGGGCGCTTGGGACCTGAGGATGAAAGGCACCACGCGCGCCCTGAGCGGCCCAGTCATTATCCGGCGGGAGCGGCGGGGCGGGCTTATCGCGCTTCGCGGCCTCCCCAGCGGGCGGGTTCCCGACGCCGCCGCAGCCGCCCGGGGCGGAGGGCACGGCGGTTCCCACGCTCCGGCCCGGGCCCGGGGGTGTTCTCGGGCCGGCGTGGCCGCGCTCGCCACCGCCGCCGAGGCCGGGCTGTAATTAGGCTAATTACGCTGCTCCGCGCCTGGGGCAGAGCGGGACCCTGGCTGCGCCGCGCTGGCCCGGAATGGGCAGGAACAGCGGGGCCCAGAGTGCCGCAGCCGGGTCCCCCAGACAGGTGAGTCAGCACACCCGGGTGGCCCCGGTCCGGAAGGGGCTCCTGTGGGGAAATGGGGACCAAGGAGACAACTAGCCCCGATGGAGCGCCTACCGACAATCCGGGTGCTATTTAGTGACACGTGCCTGTAATCAGGTGCTTGGGAGGCTGAGGCAGGAGGATTACCACGAGTCTGAAGCCAGCCTGATGTATACATAACAAGAGCCTGTCTAAAAAAGAAAAAAGCCCACACAGACAAAAATCAAAATGAATGCATAATAAACAAAACTTGAAAAAGAAAAAAAGAGAATTATATTTCAAGAGCTAATCTCTAAGCCTAAACCCGATCCGAACCCTAACCCCGCAGCATACCTAACACCCAAATTAATCTCCACCTTGACTCTGCGGGTGTCCACTTTCCCCCACATAACCCTTGCTCCTCCTCCCTCCAGGATCCTCAGGCCACCTCCTTCCCACAGCTGTTTCAAGCTCCTCTAGTCGGAATACCCTGTTGCTAGAGCTACCTAGCTGACCCCTCTCACTTTCCAAGATCTAGCACAAGCTCTTTGTGTTCTGCTCGAAGCCTGAGCAGCCCTTTCCTCTGGTCAGGCTCTCTTGGGTTCTCGACTCATAGAAGGTAACGCTGGACTCTGGGCATAGAAATTGGAAATAGACAAGAGTTATTGAGTATGAATGAGTGGGTGCATGAATGAATGAGGACAAGGGAGTAAATGAATGAGAGAAGAAATACGTGAATGAATTATTATACAGACCAATGAATCACTATCCTGAGGGTAGATTTTAATTCCCAGTCTGGATCCTTTCCCAAGTAGGGAACAATTAGAAGACCTAGACCCCTCTACCCACAAATGGCCTAGGTGGGGGTGGAGCACTAGGCATAAACATCTGAGCCCAGAACTTTGAATCAGACAAGCCTGGAGTCCACACCTGGCCACAGTCTTTGTCAGCAGTGATCTGGTCAAGGGTCTTAACTCCCTTTGCCTCGGAGAACTGAGACACAATAGCAATAATAAAGCCTGTCCTGCTGCGTCAGCCTTGCCTGTGGCAGGCTCAGGGTTGGGTGCTGCAGGAACAGGCGTGGGGAAGAGCTTCCCCTCTGGGGACACTGGCAAGACAAGAAGTGGATCTACAGGGGAGGGGGCAGCCCCAGAGGGCAAGGAGGCTTCCCAGAGTGTGTGAGAATCACAGGGGATTATTGCTGGACAAGTTGTGGCAGAGGCTGCCACATGTTCAAAGACAACAGCCTGTGAACAAAGGGTTTCCTGTGATTGCTGGAGGATAAAGTGGGAGTTAGAGGGTAGCAGAAATTGGGACTGGAGAAGGTGGCAGTACACTACATCAAGAAAGACCTTCTGGGTATTCTAGGAAGAATGTATCTCATCATATATAGGCAACCGGGAGCCATTTGTAGCTGTGAGCAGGCAGGGTCGGCCAGACCTGTAGCTTTAGGAAGAGCGCTCTGATCAGCAGTGTGGTGGTGGCCATGGTAGGAATCAGGTGGTGGGCATAAGGGACGTAACGTGACAATGATGACAACCAATCTTTATTGAGTGCCTACTGTGTGTGAGGCACTGTTCACATGCTTAAGTGTCTTAATTCTTTGAATTCTAGCAGTTCCCACACACTTTTGGTGCTCTCATGATTTCCTTCTAGAAACTCACCTAAACACTGAAGTCTCTGTGTTTATCTCCAGCCTGGGCCTCCTTGCTGAGCCACATACCCAACAGCCCTTCACTAGATGTTCAATCCCCACAGGTCTCAAAATCTCCAGACTGGCTCCTCCTGCATACTTTCCCATGTCAGTTCATGGCAATTTCAGTCCTCAGTTGCTCAGGCTGACATCGCCCAGGCCATCCCTGTCCACTCCCTGTCCCCTGTGCCCGCTGTCTCACTGTCCTTCCTCTGCATCGCATGTGGTTTCTCCTGCAACACAAATCCGTGGTCTGGCCACCTCTGCCTCAGCTGCTGTGACTCACTGTTGCCTGGATTCCTATAGGGACCCTTTGTCCTACTCTTTCACGCAGACTCAGACCAGGTCCTTCTGTTTAGATCTGCTTTCATCCCCTTGAGACCACTCTAAGAGTCCTAGCTGTCGCAGATAGATCCCTACTGATCTTATCCCTCTTTCTCCCTACCCCTTACCAGACCTTTTCCTTACTCTGTCCCAGCTGAGGGGATTTCTTTACTAATCCTGGAACTTTCCAGGTACCAATTAATCTCAGAATTCTTGTACCTGATACGTTTTCTGCTTGGAATGCCATCTTCTAAGATAGCCATGTAATTTTTTTTCCTTCAAATTTCAACTCCAATGTCATCCTACTAGCAGACTCCTTGCCACTTGCTTGAGTAACAACCCACCCCGTCTAGCCCCTTCCCTGTTTGTTTATGCCACATGGCACCTGAAACATTTTGCACATTATAGTTTGCGTTTCGGTTTAGTATCCCTCTTCTCTCCCCAGCCAAACTATCACGCCAGCTCTCTGAAGACTGGGTGTTTCTCTGCTTCATATCCCCAGTACCTAGAATCTTGTAGGTGCTCCATAAATTCCTTTGAAAAAACTAAGGCACAAAGAGATTGAGTAAACTTGCCCAAAGGTGCATACAAACAAAATGGCTGTGCAAACGTGACAAGACCAACATTTAGATGGTGACAACAGCCAGGGTGGAGAGGAGGTAGCAAGGGAACAGGGACTTCTGGATGGGCTGAGGTGCCTGGGCCCAGAGTCCATAGGTTGACTGCTGCCTCAGGGGGAGTGATCTTGATATTATGATGTCTCTCAGACGTGGCACAAAGGTTAAATGGGCTGAAAAGTGAAAAGATGTGTCTGTAGTGAAAAATGGTTTTGGAAAAGCCGCCCTATGAATTTTAAACTTTTGCCAATTTTCCTGCAACTTCCCTACCCATGATGCTGATGCACCCGATGCTCGAGGGGGGCAGGATGAGATGGACCCAGCAGAGAACAAGATGCTCAGCTTCAATTTTTTAAAATATTTATTTATTTTTATTTTTATGCATATTAGAGTTTTTCCTATGTGCATCTAAGTGTACCGTGTGAATGTAATACCCATGAAGGCCAGAAAAGGGCCATTGAATTTTCTGGAATTGGAATATGGTTGTTAGCCACCACGTGGATGTTGGGAATTGAACCCAGGTCCTCTACAAGAGCAGCCACTGCTCTTAACTGCTGAATCATCTCTCCAGTCCCCCAGCTTCAGATTTGACGTTCTCAGTGGAAGTTTTGAAAGTATAGATCACACTTAAGTGTCAGAGAGCAGAATTTGATGGGCTGGAGAGTTGACTCATCAGTTAAGAAAACTGGTTGTTCTTGCAGAGGACCCAGGATTTATTCCCAGCACCTACTGGGCTACTAACAACTGTCTGTAACTCAGTTCCAGGAGATCCAATGCCTTCTTCTGACCTCTGTGGGCACGACATGGATGCACTTATGTATATGCAGGCAATACACTCATACACATAAAATGAAAATAATAAAGTATTTTTTTAAAAAAAGAACCTGGACTTTCAGTGGAAAGACCTTATACACTTGGGAAGGATATGACAGTTGTCATTTCTTTCCTTCTTTTTTGGTGTATATGTAAGTGTGTTTACGTGTGTGTACATGAATGCATGTGTACATATGTGCATCTGCATGTAGAGGTCCCAAGTTGACATCAAGTGCCTTTCTTGATCATTCTCCACTTTATTTATTGAGGTGGGGTCTCTTGATGAAACCCAGAGCTCCCTACTTCAGCTAGTTTAACTAACCAGTTTGCCCTGGAGATCCCCTGAATCTGCATCCCAAGAGTTGGGATGATAGGTGTCTGCTGTGTCTGCCCAGCTTTTATGTGGGTTCTTGGGATCCAAACTCCAGTCCTCAAACTTGTGCTGCAAGCGCCTTATCCACTGAGTCATCTCCCTAGCCTCTTTCTTCTCTCTCTCTTCCTTCCTTCCCTTCTTTCATTCCTTCCTTCCTCCCTCCCTCCCTCCTTTCCTTCCTTCCTTCCTTCCTTCCTTCCTTCCTTCCTCCCTCCCTTCTTTCCTTCCTTCCTTCCTCCCTTCCTTCCTCCTTCCTTCCTCCTTCTCTTTCTTTCTTTCTTTCTTTCTTTCTTTCTTTCTTTCTTTCTTTCTTTCTTTCTTTCTTTCTTTCTTTCTTTCTCTCTCTCTCCCTCCCTCCCTCCCTCCCTTCTTTCCTTCCTTCCTTCCTTCCTTCCTTCCTTCCTTCCTTCCTTCCTTCTTTCCTTCATTTCTTCCTTTCTTTTTAGATTTTATTTTTAATGCATTTATTTATTTATTCATTTGTGTGTGCATGAGTGCATGTGCGTGTGTGTGTGTCCCCATCTGTACTATGATGTGCATGTGGAGGTCAGAGGACAACTTAGAGGAATCAGTTCTGTCCTTCCACCATGTGGGTCCCTTGAATTGAACTCAGATTGTCAGTCCTGGTGGTAAGCACCTTTGCCCACTGAGCTATCTCACCAGTCACTTACCTGCCTCACCTGGGTTCTGGGAATCAAACTGGAGTTTTCTGGAAGAGCAGTATGAATTCTTAGTCATTGAGCCATTTCTCCAGGGACATCTCCCTGCTTCTTTCTTTTTTAATTTTTAAAAAATATTCTTTTAAGATTATTTTTATGCGTATGAGTGTGTTGCCTGTATGTATGTAAGTGCACCCATGTCATGCAATGCACGTGGAAGTCAGAAGAGGGTGTTGGAGTCCCCTGGTACTGGAGTTATGGATGGTTGTTAACTGCTATGTGGGTGTTGGAATTGATCTGAGGCAGAAGAGCAGGAGTGGACCTGGGCCCAAGGCTGGAACTGGGACAGTGTGAGGAGAGAGGGGTAGCTGCTCAGGCTGCAGGGAAATTCTTTTTTCTTTTTTTAGACCATTTTCTCATGTTGCCCAGGCTGTCCTTGAACTAGTGATGTATCCAAGGATGGCTTGGATTCTGATTCTTCTGCCTTCACCTCCTTGGTGCTGGGATACAGGCCTGTAACATCATGCCCAGTTAATGCAGTGCTTGAGATTGAACCAAGGACTTTGTGCCTGCTACGGAAGCACTTTATTTTGAGATATGATCTCACTACATAGCCCAACTGGCCTCACATTGGGATTGTAGGCATGTGATACCACACCTGGCTTGATAAAAGGTTTTTTTTTGGGGGGGGGGTCTTTTTGAGACAGGGTCTCCCTGTAGCCCCAGCTGTCCTGGAACTCACTATGTAGATCAGGCTGGCCTTGAACTCACAGGGATCAGCCTGCCTCTGCCTCCCAAGTGCTGGGATTAAAGGCCTGCGCCACCACATCTGGCTGATAAAAGTTGTTTTAAACCCTTAACCCCAACCTCCTTTTAAATGTCACAGTATGGAGTCTGCCCAATGTGGAGCATGAACCTGTAACCATGAGCCTAGGGGAGGCTTGGTGTGAGGTAAGGCAGTGTCAGCTCATAGCCCGCGGGGAGGGCTGTTCTTATAGGGTCAGAGGCTAGGTTCCACTTCCAGAGGTTCTGATGAGGTTGCTTAGGGGAAGAGGCTGACAGTCTGTTCTAACAAGTCCCTCAGTGATGCTAACCACACTGATGACCAGCATAAATGGTGTTCAGTGACTCAGGGCAACCTCGTGGAGCTCACCCCTGCATGGATGGAGGTGTCCAGAGGTTTATAGGAGGTGGAGGAAAAGTATCCAGGAAGACTGTGAGAAGGAAAAGGGTGAAGTCAACTACAGGGTATTGAGGCTTTGGCAAGGGGCATGACTGTTGGGCAGCACAGACTAGAGGCCTGCCTATAGGACAGGGGTGTGTGCATCAGCCACAACCCAGATGGTAGATAAGAGACATAAGTCTGGAAGCAACTCCAGGACCAGAGACCTCTTCCTTAACCGCGAGATTCCCAATTTCCCAATGCTACCCCCTCCAGATGATATCTAGAGAGGAGGATGAGAAACTTTCAAGGATTGACAAAGATTGAGCATTTCATGCAAAAGAGTTCATTAAACCCAGAATGGGCCATTTAAAATTTCTTCCTAATTTTTCGTTGCTGAATCCTTCTGTTCTGTTAAGGTTTGGGGAAGCCGATCCAAGGTTGCGGGATGGTTAAGGACCCAGGCTGTGGGGTCATTTCCTCAATGTGCAATCCTGGGAAGGAGACCCTTTCTGGAACTTCAGTCTTCTCTGTGTCAATGAAGGGCACAAATGGTACCCATCTCAGAAGACTCAGAGATGTAAGGGCCACAGAGGCTGCAGTAGTGGGCAGATCCTGTGTCTGGCACAGAGCCAGGATTCCACACACTCAAGTTAATGTCATTAAGGGCTTCTAACATTGTTCTCTTTCAACTTTTTCCTCCCCTTTCTTTTTTTCCTCAAATACTTACTGGCACAAACTATCCCGATGACATAGACCTTGTCCCCTGGGAACTCACATTCTCAAGGTGGAGGGTGAATTATGGAGTGGGGGTGGTCTGTTCTGTGTTGGGGTGAGTCTTGGGGACAGGCTTAGAGTGGGTTTTCTGGAGGACAAAAGGGCACCCTTATTTAGCTTGCTTTGTAGATGCTAACAGCACATACAAAGAAGACTTTATAAGGATAATAACTCTTGGGAAAGAAAGAATGAGCATTATAAACCATTTCACTAGGCATGGTAGTACATACCCATAATCCTAGCACTCAGGAGTGGAGGCTGGACGATTGAAAGTTTGAGGCCAGCCTGAGTTATATAGTGAATTCTAGGCCAGCCTGAGTTATATAATTCCAGGCCAGCATTGGACTAGCAAGACCTATCTAAAAAAAAAGTTCCTTCCCTTTGTGAAGGTTCAGAAATCTAAATTTAATGTGCAGCAACTTATAGGGGGAGGCAGGAGCATGGAAGACTTTGGAATCTGAGAGACTGGATTAGAGTCTAGACTGAAGTTTAGCAACCTCTGTGACCTTGGGCTATTACTTAACCTCTCTGAATTTGTTTTCCTGATCTGTAGCACATCACTAAAGGTAGCCACTTGATCTATGATTTCATGGGAGAAATTAAAGGAGGCAGAGGCAGAAGCAGAGGCAGAGGCAGAGAGGTTCTCTGAGTTCAAGTGTAATCTGGTCTGTATAGTGGGTCCCAGGCCAACTGGAACTATAGGGAGACCCTGTCTCAAAACAAAACAGCAACAACCAAAAACCAAGCTGGTAGAAATGTCAACTAATACAGCCACTTAGGAGTATAGTATAGAGGGTCCTTGAAAAATTTAGAAATAGAACAACCATATGATTCAGTATCTCATTTCTATTTGTAGTGACTAAGAAGTCCAAGTCTGGCTCCCCTTTTATCTTGACAGCCCATCCTGTCTTTTCATCCCTAATTCTAGAATATCTCATTCACCCAAGCTCACACGTCCTTCCCAATCTTCCCCCCGTGCTATGAAGACCGGTGCACGCCTTCAGGTGCTCTGATATAATAATTCTCAAGCACACCCACATTCATTGATTCATTATTTTGGGGGATGGAGTATCAAATTGAGGTTGCTAGGGAAACGGGATCAGATGCCCAGGTCACAAGACACGAGAGCAGCACATGGTCTTGCTTGGGTTAATTAAAGTCTTAATCCAGATTATGTCCATTTTATAAAAGTCATTCCCACACAGAACCATCACAAAGCTTCCCCAGCTGCTTTGAGATCTTTCCTGGGAGTCTTGCCTCCCAGGCAACCACTGATCTTTCCACATTATTTGTATATAATGGAATCACATAGTAGATATAGTCTTTCTGTTGTGTGTGTGCACCAGTCAGGCTTACCTCCAGAGCATGGGTGAGAGGTTACTTACAGGAGTGACCTCCCAAACAGTTGCATCACCACAAAGTCCACTCCATCATGAATGATGCTCTCATGGACATTGCACCATGCAGTACCACATGCATGCGGGCAGGTGTGTGCGCGCGCGCGCACACACACACACACACACACACACAGATGCACAACTTTATAAATTCTTTTGACAGATTGTCTTGTAGCTCAGACTGACTTAAAATTCATTATGTAGTTGGTTGAGTGCTCCACCTCCTGGGTGCTGGAATTATGCATCTGCTTTTATGTGGTGCTGGGAATCAAATGAGGGCTTCATGTGGTCTAGGCAAGCATTCTACCAACTGAGCTACATCTCTAGCCATATATATATATATATATATATATATATCCATATATATCCATACATTATTACAAATCAGGTTGCTGAGAATATTTACCTACAGTTCAGTGTATTGCCATGTGGCTTGTGTTTTTCTTGAATAAATTTCTAGGATTGGAATGACCAGGCATATGTGTAAATTTAAAGAACTTGTTAAACTGTTCTCTAAAGTGGTTGTATCATTTTACATCACAATTAGCAGTGTGGAAAGTTCTAGTTCTTCCACCACCTCACCAAAACTTAGTATGGTCAGTCGCTTTAACTGTAACCACTCTCACAGTCATAGTGGCCTCTCGTGGCTTTAACTTGCACTTATCTAATGATTCATGAGTTCAACAACATCTTTTCCTTGCTTATTTGCATCTAGATATCCTCTTTTTTTAAATATCTGTCCAAATGTGTCACTCCTTTCCTGATGGTCTGGGGCATGCCAGGTATCCTCTGGCTCAGGCCTTTTGCCCTGGCTCTTCCCTCTGCTCAGATGCCTGTGCTGCTTGCTGCCTCGTCCAGTTTGCTCAGGCGCCCCCTTTCTCTTACTTTCCCTGACTACTCTCTAAAACACTGGAGTTCCTTGTCATTTTTGTTCACTTAATTTTTCTCTACCATCTTCTGATGATTTGAACCTTCACTTAATTTTTAAAATATTTTATTTATTATTTTTATTTTGTGTGCATGAATGTATTGCCTGCATGTATGTGAGTGCATCCGTGTCGTGCAATGCCGTGGAGGTCAGAAGAGGGCTTTGGATTCCCCTGAAACTGGAGTTAAGGATGGCTCATAGCCGCTGTGTAGGTGCTGGGGATCGAACCTGGGTCCTCTGCAAGAGCAGTCAGCTCTTAACCACTGCGCCATCTCTTCAGCCCAACTGAGCTACTGGGCCAGCAAGATTGCTGTTGTTAAAGGTACTTGCTGCCAAGCCTGATGGCAAGTTTGAGGCCCAGAACCCACACGATGGAAGGAGAGAACTAACTCATCCAAACGTCCTCTGATCTCCACATGTGTGCCATGGCGCATGCTCTGAAATAGAAATTTCAAGAAAAATTCTATTGTTGAAAAAAACTCACTTGTTGGGCTACAGGTGGTACTCTAGTTACTATCCAGTCTTCTGTCCTCTTGCAGGATACTCAACAAACTATTTTCCAAATAGATACACCATGTAAAAATTGAGACAGGGTCTTATTTATCCCAGGCTGACCTCAGACCACCTCCAGAGTACTAAAATTACAGGCACGCACCACCTCACCTGACTTATGCAGTGCTGGGGATCGAACCCAGAGTTTTATGCATGGTAGCCAAGCACTTGGTTGACTGAGCTACATCTCTAGCCAAAAAGGAAATATATTTTTAAAAAGACTCACCCGGTTCTCCCCCACTGTCCCATTTATGTACTTTTCCATCAGTTCTGCCCTGTCATCATTGCTGCAGCCTACGTTACACCAAGACAAAGGCATACCCAGCAAGAGAGAGAGAGAGAAGAGAAAGCATTGCCTATATTTAATTTTTATCTCGAATAAAAATTCTTGCCAATAACAAAATTGTATTTACCTTGAAAAGTTGAGAAGTTTCATGTCCTCTTACCAGGCCCTATGCCCTCCTCACCCCTGTCTCCAGGTGTTATCTGGTTAGAGAACAGGGCTCCCACTTCCCATCTTCTAGAGACAATATTTTTCTGGCCTGAGATCACATTAGTTATGTTGACTCACTTAAAGCTTGCAATCAACTAAGGCTCCTTTATTTCACAAGTGATCCTGCCGAGCTGTGTCCAGTCAAACCCTCTGTACTGAGCCATGTGCACCAATTTATAATACATAATTTTTATTAGTAATTAGGTGTCTGGCCTGATGCTAGGTACTTTATATAGTAAATTATTGTTATAGCTACCACCTACTAAGCACTTTTACTATGTGCCAGATACTGTGCTAAGCATCCCAAATACTTCATCCAGGCCTTATAACAACCACTTTATTAGCCCTACTTCACTTGCGAAGACACTGAGGCTTTTAGGAATGATGTCATTTCCAAGTTCATCAGTCAAGGTGGCAGAGCCAGGAGCTGACTTCAGGGTCTACACTGGCCTACTTTTCAGTTTGCAGAAATGAGGAAGCAAAGCCAGGCATGGTGGCACATATCTATAATGTTCAGGAAGCAGAGGCAGGAGGATCAGGAGTTCAAAGCTAGCCTGTGATACATAAGACTCTGTTTCAAAAACAACAAGACAAAACAAATCAACAAGTGACTGGGGATGTAGCTCAGTTGGTAGATTTCTTGCCTAGCATGCACGAAGCCCTGGGTTCAAGCACCACATATAACCATATGCTCATAATCTTGGCATTGGGAGGTGGAGGCAGAAGGATCAGGAGTTGGAGGCAAGCATGCGCTATATGAGATCCTGTCAGAAAGAAGGGAGGAAGGGAGAGGGAGGGAGAAAAGAAGAAAAGAAGAGGAAGCAAGTCTCAAAGAGGTTAAATAACTTGCCTGAAGTCATATAGGCAGGAAGGGATGGGTAAAGGGGCACCCAGACTCAGGTCTGTCTGGACTCAAAGCTGGGCTGTCACCCTTGCGTACTTGGAAGAGATTGCTCTGAGGAGGGTCTTGAGCATGCATAGGTCTGGGGTGAGTCACCTCAGGCCAGAGTGATGTTAGGGACTTTGAGACAGGATCTCACTATGCAACCTAAGCTAGCCTGAACTGTTGGTCCTCCAGCCTCACTCTCCTGAATGTTGGAATTACAGGGACACACCACTGTGCTAGGCTCTGCTAGAGACTTTTGAATCATAAATGCACCAACCAAATATAAGGAGGTGGCATTGCAGTCATCAGGTTACCCTGGCTTGCCAAGTCTAATTTGGGAGACTGGAGGACTGGTTTCACTGCGTCCGCCACTGATTTGCTTACATGAAGCAGACATCTACTCCAGCCAGTTTCAGTAAAGCGTCATTTGATACAAGGAGTCAAGGCCATCTCACAGACTTCAAGGACAGGCTGGTTACATAAGGATTTTACTGTGGGGACTGGCAGTCCTAAGAACTAGCAGCACTTTAGGAATGCCTGTCTTTTCCTGTGCTTCCCTAGCATACTGATTCCCTTCCTTTCTTTAAGATGGGATCCTAGGTGAATCTCCCCGGTGAGTCCACATGCCCTTCCTGGACCCACAGATGACTGGGCTTCTGGGCTTTGCTTGTCCTAATCCCAAAGTTCAAGAGTTGACTAGTCACCCTGACTTCTGGAATGACTCTCTCTTAGTCAAATGCCCAAATCTGGCAAAGTTACCTGGACAAGGAAGGGCTGGGCTGCAGAGAACAAATGGGCACCCAGAAGCCCAACTCCTTGGGGTCAGAAAAGAAACTTGGGGGTAAGCAGGGACCTAAGTAGGTAGTACTTCAGTGGGGTAGGCCTGAGCTCTAGGAAGAAGCCAGCTGGGCCTCTATTGGGCCTAATCCCTTCTCAGTGTGGAGCTCCTTTGGGGATAAAATGTTTTTATCTGGGATCCTAGTGTTTCCAGAAACTCTAGAAGATTCTGAGAGTCAGGCAAGGTGTGTATAGCTCTTGCTTTGGGGGCTGTCTACTGCCCTGGGGACCTACTTCTTTGTTTGTCATAGTTCCTGCAGGCTGCTTTCTAGATCAATCCAGGGGATAGCCCATCTTGCCTTTCTGAGTTACTGCTCAGCCCTGGAAACACGGTAGATAAATTTGCTGCTTTTGACTGGCTGGCTGTTTGCAGAGTCTGTCCAAACTCCCTGTTGTCCCTTGAAGTTATCTCTAAGTCACAGACTTCAGCAGTCTTAGGACTGGAAGGTCATTCCTTCCAAACACCCCCTCCTTTCAGATGCAGAAACTGAGCTGCAGAGAGAAAAGATGGATGAACAGGGCTATGCTCATCGATGGTCCACAAAGGGTATCAACTGACATGCAGAGATTGCTCTCAGGAGGGTCTTGAGCATGCATAGGCCTGGGGCAAGTCACCTCAAGCCAGAGTGATGTTAAGGACTTTAAGACAGGATCTCACTATGCAACCTAAGCTAGCCTGAACTCTTGGTCCTCCTGCCTCACTCTCCTGAATGTTGGAATTACAGGGACACACCACTTTGCTAGGCTCAGTGTTCTTATGATAGCCACAGCTAAACAAACTGTACCTTTGGTCAGGCTGAGGCTAGCTTCATCTAAGTAAAATAATCAAGCATAGAAGCTAGAGAGATGTTTTGACAGCTCAGAGTGCTTGCTGCTGTTCCAGGGGACCTGAGTTCAGTTCTCAGCATCCATATCAGCTGGCTCACAATCTCCTATAACGCCAGAGGATGTGATGCCCTCTTCTGGCCTACATAGGAACCCACACACATATGGCCTCATTCACATAGACAGACACATATATACAAAATTCAAAATAAATTTAAAAAATAGACACAGAATCAGGAAGTAAAATATCTTCCCGGTTGTCATGTATAAGGCAGAATGGTGAAATTTTATAGTACCCCAGCACCACCCACACACACACACAAAGAAATTTTATAATAATGAGTGGCATTTAGGAAACTGCACTGATGAATGAGTGAGCAAATAAGTAAATATACCCCAGGCTGGACATGGTGGCACATGCCTATAATCCCACCAGTAGGGGAGGTGGAGAGACGCAGGAGGATCAAGAGCTTAAGGTCAGCCTGGGCTTTACTTTTCAAAACAGCCAAAAATAAATAAATAAATACAGCCAAGTGAAGTGGTGCACTCCTGTCATCCCAGAACTTAAGAGGCAGAGGCAAGAGAGTTGCCAAAAGCTTGGGACCAGCCTGGTCTACATAGTGAGTTCCAGGCTAGCTAGGGATACACAGTGAGACCCTCAAAGTAAAATAAAACAAAGCAAAACAGAAACAGAATGCTCTCTCAATCCTTGCATGTCAAGTTGGAGCCACCCTAACTCCATGGACCACAGCCTACTTCTTACGGGCAGCAAAGCATCTTTACTGTGTGCCACCCTCCCCCATGTTAGCCAGCTCTAGCCTCAGGATAGACTCTATCTTTAAAATTCTTTCAAAATGGTTGTTCTTGCAGAAGACCTGGGTTTGAATCCCAGCACCCACACGGCTGCTAACAGCTGTTTGTAACTCCAGTCCCGGGGGATCCGACAGCCTCTTCTGACCTCTGCAGGCATTACACAACACGGATGCACTTATGCACATGCAGGCGATATACTCATAGACATAAAATAAAAACACCAAATAAAATATTTTTTAAAAAGAAAAAGTGAATCAAAGTGCATAAGGAATCTAAGCTTGAAGTAAATTTTATCACAATCTTTTCCAATAGGCATTTTTTTTATTTATTTATTTATTTATTATTTATTTATTTATTTATTTATTTATTTATTTAATTTGCTCTGTGGCCTACCATGTGTGACCCAGTGGAAAGCACCTTTACTTGCTGAGCCATTTCTCTGGCCCTTAAATCTTTTTTAAGATGAACACCTTGGAGCCTCTCTTGGGCTGTTCTGACCTTGTCCCTCCTCTTACAGAGACCACACGGGGTCTTTGCCTTCCCATAGGGAGCCTCAGATGCAGCCTTTCTTCCTTGCAAAGCCTTGGGTGTTGACAAGGCAGAGAAGGAAACCCCCAGGTGGATGTGAGGAAGGCTGTCACCTTGGGTGAGTCCCTTCTTCCTTTGCTAGAACTCAAAGGCATCCTTCTGATAAAGAGTTTAATTCTGTCTTCTTAAGACATTCATTGCATAACCATCTCTGAGTTCCTACAACATTCCTGGTCTTTGCTTGGTATGTGAGCCAATGAACAGAGGAATTCAGAGCCTACACTAAACCGGTCAGATCAGGAGAGGTAGAGAGAAGGGACACAACAACATGTCCTTACAGGTATGTCTAATAAGTGCTGGATGACATGGACAGTCCCTGCCAGATCCGGGAACCCCAGAATGTGTCAGTCCAGGGAAAGGAAGTACGAGGCCACAGGCTGCACCCACAAAGGTGTTGATCTTGAAGGTCAGAGAGTCTTGGTGCTGCTCTAGATTCTTCTTCCATCCTGTGGCAGACTGAACTTGGGCTTTGGAGTCGGGGTAGAGCCAGGGATTAACCTCTGAGAAGTCAACAACTCCAGCAAGCAGCTTCACCCACTGGACCTCAGTTCCTTCTCTTATCAAAGAAGTATCAGGCCTCAGCCTCCCAGTACTTAGGAGGATTCCACAAGATAAGTGTAACATCAGAAGCTTAGTCCAGAGCCTGGCACATAGTGTGGACCCCCATCTGGAGTTGGCAGCTGTCCTTCTACCCACAGAACTTTCTCTTGCTTCTCTTGCTTGGCCCTGGTAGGCTCCCTTGCTGAGAGCCTCTTGTCCAAGAAGTCTGACCTTAGACACTTTTTGGTCCTGTAAATATTGGGGTGAACTTTCCTTCTCCCAAGCCAGACCTCTCCTCAGGAAGCATCTCTGGCCTTGAGCTTCGTATGTGGGGAGACAGGGAAAGGCTGGAGAAAGCCTGTCAAGACTGGAGTCAGGAGTGTTCTCTCCATTCTCCCACCGCTGGAGCTGTTGTCTCTCACCTAACAATTTGCCCAGTGAGTGACTTCAAGAAGATTCAGTGACTTCAAGAAGGGAGGTAGAACCTAGCTTCAGATACAGAGGGAAGGAAGGAACTTGCTGGGGGAAGAAGACAGGAAGGCAAGGTCTGTAGCCTGGAGCTGAGGTGAGGGAACAGGTTAGGCTGCATTCTTGGCAGGCCAGGATTCCAAAACACTTTGTGTTTTTGTCACTGTCCAGCCAGCCTCAGCTTCTGTCAAGGCGACTCTCCTGTGGGCTCTCCTCAGTCCCGTTCTCCTTTCTGTTCCTCACAACATCCAGAGGTGGGTACCACTGGCTCTGTTTGCAGATGAAGAAACACGTTCAGGGAGGAAGACTTACATGCCCAGAAGGGCTGATAGGAAGGCATTAACTTTGCAATGAGACTCTACTGTGTGCAAGACCTATTCCCTACAAAGATGCTCAATAGCCCACAGGGTATGTTTCCTACCCTGGTACACCAGAACTCAAACTACTGGAAGCACTTGTCCAGGGCCCAGAGTAACACAGAGCCAAGGTACGAGCTTAGTTCTGTTGGGGTTGGGTCCTAGTGTGCCAAGGTCCCCTCCAAGGGAAAGGCAAGAAAAAGGAGACTCAGAGAAGCCAAGACCCTTCAGAACCCATGCCACTGGTTCATTGCAAAATTAGTTTTCAATCCTGATCAACTCCAACACATCTGCCTTTCCCACTGGGCTTCATTTCTTCCACATTTTCATGGTGTGACTGGCTGATAGGACATATCTAAAAATAGTTCTCAAAGAGGTAAAAGAGCCTGAACTATTATTGGTTGTTTTCTGTTTTTGTTTGTTTTGAGAGAGGGTTTCTGGTAGCCCAGGCTGGACTCCAGCTTGCTATGTAGCTAAGGATGAGCTCCACCTCCAAGTACTGGGTAATGCACTGGATTTATGCTGAAGATGGAACCCAGGGCTTTGTACATGCTAGACAAGCACTCTACCAACTGAGCTACAGCCTTAGCTCCTACTATTGTTATTATCATTAATATTTGTATTAGTTGCTAACATAATGGGCCAGCCCTTATACCACAGGGTTCATATTTACAGACCTAAAACTTAGTCATAGCTCCTCCCATGATTTATTTCTGGGTTAAAATTTATTGTTTGTGACAACTACATGCAATAGGTAATCTTGAATTCTCTTTTGTTTTAAAGGGTATGTGGGGACAATGGGTAAAATTTCAGGAAAATCTGGGACTGGAGAGATGGCTCAACAGTTAAGAGCACTGGTTGCTCTAGCAGAGGACCTGGGTTCAGTTTCTGACACCCATATGGTGGCTAACAAGTGGCTCTATCCAGTTCCAGGGGCTCTGATGCCCTCTTCTGACCTCCGCAAGCATTGCATGACATGGATGCACTTATATACATGGAGGTACTACACTTATAATAAAATAAAATAAAATAAAAATGATAAAATATTTTAAAAATTTGAAGTAAATCTGTAGATTTATTGTATTAGATAATGCCAAATTCTCCATTTTTTCCAAATATCTATCTATATATAGATAGATATGTGTGTGTGTGTGTGTGTGTGTGTGTGATGTGTGAGTGCAGGTGAGTGCAGTATGGCATACATGGGGGGGGGTCAGAGGACAACTTTATGGAGTTGGTTCTCTCCTCCTACCTTTGCTTGGGTGAGCTCAGTTTGTCAAATATGGCAGCTAGCACTTTACCTGCTGAGCTGACTTGTTGGTCCAGATTCTCCAGTTTTGTTAACTCTATTGTAGTTATGCAGGAGCAGAAGACTATCCTTGTTTGAGGGAAATACATACTGAGGTATTTAAGAGTAAAGAGATATTATGTTAGCAACTTTTAAAATTTCAGAAAGCAGCTGGGCGTGGTGGCACACACCTTTAATCCCAGCATTTGGGAGGCAGAGGCAGAGGCAGGTGGATCTCTGTGAGTTCAAGGCCAGCCTGGTCTACATAGTGAGTTCCAGGACAGCTGGGGCTACAGAGAGGCCCTGTCTCAAAAAGACCAAAATAAATAAATAAATAAATAAAATTTCAGAAAGGGCCAGCACAATGGCTCAGGAGGTGGGCTGGTTACTTTTTTTTTTTTTTTTTTTTTTTTTTTTTTTTTGTCAATTTGACACACAAGCTAGTGTCACCTGGGAAGAAGGAACCTCATTTGAGGAAATCCCTCCATCAGACTGACCTGTGGGTATGAGAGGCATTGTTTTGCTTGCTGATGGATGTAGGGGGGCCCAGCCTACTGTAGGTGGTGCTATCCCTGGGCAGATGGGTCTGGCTGTATAAAAGTAGCTGAGGAGCAAGCTGAGAGGATCAAGTCCTTCCCTCTTCTCCAGTCTTGCTATCTCTAGTGACCCCTCTGATTCCACTGTGGAATCAGCTGGCAAAATGGAGACAGATGTGGCTGAGTGCCTCTTATGCATCATCAGAGAATATGGAGAAGGGGTTGGGGCTGAAATGCACAGAAAGAGTGGTGGGGAGTGGAGAGGGTTGGGGCCCAGAGATGTGAGCATCTTGCTCCCCAAGTCAGCCTTGTGGTCATACCACCTCCATGGCCCCTTCTTCTGGGCCTCTGGGGCTGCATCCTCTCCAGGGGCCAGGCTCCACCCTCTGTGCTAAGGTCCTCTTTCTACTTCCCCCTAGGTATTCCTGACAGAAAACACAGAAGGCAGCCCCAAGGCTGGAGTACCATGCTCAGGCTTTCTCTCAGTGCCTGAACCTTCTAGAAGAGCTCTTTGTCTGACAGAACTTATGTCCTCATTGGCTCCATTAGAACTCTGTTTCCATGGATCACCAAGTTTCATTTCTTGATATTCAAAGAGAAGATTCAAAACCTTGAAGCAAACTTTCTTTTCTGTGTATTTATTCTTTTTTTTTTTTTTTTTTTTTTTTTTTTTTTTTGGTCTTTTTGAGACAGGGTCTCTCTGTAGCCCCAGCTGGCCTGGAACTAGACCAGGTTGGCCTTGAATTCACAGGGACCCACCTACCTCTGCCTCCTGAGTACTGGGACTAAAGGCATGCGCGACCACACTAGGCCCTATGTATTATTCTTACAGTTGAATAACTTTTCAAAAATTTTTGGCCTCTCGTAGGAGTCCAATTTAATCACCACAAACATTTTTTTAAAGAAAGCATGTGAGAGTTGGCTGGAGAGCTGGCTCAGTGTTAAGAGCACTGACTGCTCTTACAGAGGATCTGGGTTTGAATCCCAGCACCCACATGGTGGCTAACAACCATACTTAACTCCAGCTTCAGCAGATCTGATACCTCCTTCTGAACCTTCATGAGTATTGCAAGACAAGGGTGCCCTTACATACATGCAGACAATACATTCATACACATAAAAAATAAATAAAACATTTTTTATTTTAAAAAAAGAAAGCATGTGAGAGGACAGATTTGTTCATTAGACCAATTAAATTATCCAGCATTATAAGCACATAGCCAAAAAATATACTATACTCCCTGAATGCACACAGTTATTTGTCTTTTAAAAATAAAATTTAGGGGACTAGAGAGATGGCTCAGTGGTTAAAAGCACTGGTTACTTTTGCAGAAGACCCAGGTTCAAATCCCAGAACCCACTTAGCAGCTAACAACCATCCATAACTCCAGTTCCAGGGGATCTGACACCCTCTTCTGGCCTCCTCGGGCATTGCATGACATGGGTACACTTACATACATGCAGGCATAACACTCATACATGTGAAATAAATAAAGTTAAAAAATTTAACTGAGCATGTTGGCACATACCTTTAATCCCAGCACTTGGGAGACAGACTCAGGTGCATCTCTGAATTCTAGGCCAGTCTGGTCTACATGGCAAGTTCCAGGTCAGTCAGGGCTATATAGTGAGACCCTGTCTCAAAACAAAAAAACAAAACAACTCAAAAATTAATTAATTAATTAAATAAAATTTAACAAGAGAGCTGGGGAGGTGACCCTGTGAGTATAAAACTTGTTGCACAAGCTTGAGGACCTGGGTCTGATCCCCAACACATAAAAAACCTTGCATGAAGGCTGGGTATGGTGGCACAGGCCTTTAATCCCAGCACTTGGGAGGCAGACACAGGCAGATCTCTGTGAGTTCAAGGCCAGCTGGGGCTATAGGAAGACCCTATCTCAAAAAAACCAAAATTTTTTTTTAAATCCTTGCATAATGGCATGCACCTCTACCCTAGTGCTGGGGTAAGCAGGGGAGATAGGTGGATTCTGGGGCCTGAATAGCTTGCTAGACTAACCAAAAATGGGAAGCTGATGGTTCAGTAAGAGACCCTGTCTCAGAAAATAAGGCAGAGGCAGTGGAGGAAGACACCAGATGTTAACCTCTGGCCTCCACACGTGTACCTGTGGCACACACAGACACAGACACACAGACACACAGACACAGACAGACAGACAGACACACACACACACACACACACACACAAAACATTGCACCATAGTCCAGTTTGACAGTGAGTACTGAACCATTAATAGTGCCTTTGACCGTGCCCCACTGAGCCCGATGAAGAGCCATAACACGGCAAAAAGCATCTTGGTCAAAACCTGACGTAGTGCCCCAAGCCCATAGTCTCAGCACTTGGGAAATGGAGGCAAGAGGACTTGGAGGTCAAGGCCATTCTCAGCTGCACAAGAAGTTCAAGGTCAGCCTTGCCTACAGGAGATGGCGCTTCAATATTTTGTGAGTGTGAAGGAAAAAGGAAATAAAACCAAGGAATAGGAGGCATGGAGACAAGTCATAAGGCACTAAGTTACAGTTCAATAAGAGAAACAGGTACTGGTGGTCTGCTGCAGAAGGGTGAGTATAGACGATGATGTACTTACATTTCAAAAAGTGAGACGATAACGTGTTCCAAGAGGCCCTGGGTTCTGTGCTCAGTGAAAAAAAAAAAAAAAAAAAAAAAAAAAAAAACTAGAAGGGTTTTGAATGCTTTCATCTAAAAAACAAATTAACACTCTTCACAAACAGGTGCAATTTTGTTGTATCAACTATAAGCCTATAATTTAGGGGCTGAAGCCAAGTGTGAAGGTGAACACCCTTAGTCCTAGCACTCAAGAGGCAGAGACAGAAGGATCTCTGTGAGATCAAGGCCAGCCTGGTCTACATAGTGAGCTCTAGGCCAGTTGGGGCTACAGGGAGATCCTGTCTCAAAAAAACAGAACAGAACAAAACAAAAGAAAAAGACCAAAAAAATTTTGATAAAAAATAACATAAAATAAAATAAAATTTAGGGGCTAAGGATGGAGCACAGTGGTAGAATACTTTGCCCTGGGTTTGAACCTTAATACTAAAAAAAAATTAACAAAGGGAAACTTTACATACTATCTTGTTATATCAGCATGGACTGTGCACTTGGCAATTGTCACATTTGGGGAACTAGTTCTAGCCTTTAGATTTCTTGTATTACATTTATTTATTGCATGTATGGGGGGAGGTTGAATGTGCCACAGTGCACATGTGGAGGTCAGAGAACAGCTTGAGGTAGTCAGTTATCTCCTTCCATCATGTGGGTTCCAGAATTCAAACTCAGGTCATCAGCCTTGGGTGGCCTTTTCTCCCACTGAGCCTTCTCACTGCCCCCCCCCAAAAAAAAACTTTTGGTAAACTGAGGGGGTTATGCAAACCATTACTGAATACAAGTTCTGGAACAATCTAGCACTAGACAAATCACTTAAGTTCACTTCACATAAAATAGGGGCACTGTGAAGATTTGAGACAATGGCTGTGGTATTTGGGGCAAAGTATCTAGAAAATAATAGGCATGTGAAAACTAGTTATGGTGGTGCACATCTAGAATCTCAGCCCTGGAAAGCCTGAGGCAGGAGAATTGCAAGGCTTAGGCTAGTGTGGACTACATGTTGAGACTCCGTCTCAAAGCAAAACGTAATAAATAGTATTCAATAGCACTAGCGATAATTAGCATTTACTGACCTGTTACTGTGTCAGGCCAAGGACTAAGCACTTTATGTCTCTGATCAATTAAATCCCTGTCTCCCTCCATTCCCAATGGAACGCAGGCCTGCTCTTCTGGCTCCTGACCAGCTGTACTGGGGAACCTCATAGTTTTGGTATGATTTACACCACCCCTCAACCTTAGGTCACAGCTCTGAGTATGAATAATGCCAACCCAGAAAAGGCCCCCATAATACTGGGCTGTGCACTCACTCACTCCCTGCATGATTAGACACATATGCACAGGTTTTGACTCTTGGAATATTGGTTTCTTTCATCCCGGTATCTACATGTTCTATAATCTGTAGTTCCCATCCTTGGTAACAGAAATTTGAAGGCAATGTGCTTTTATTATTTACATTGCTTTTTAAAAATATTTTATTATTTTTATTTTATGTGTATGACTGTGTGTTGCCTGCATGTATGTGAGTGGACCCGTGCCGTGCAATGCCTCAGAAGTCAGAAGAGGATGTTGGAGTTCCCTGGAACGGGAGTTAAGGACGGTTTGTAGCCACCATGTGGGTGCTGGGAATCAAACCCGGGTCCCCTGAAAGAGCAATCAGTGCTCTTAACTGCTGAGCCATCTCTCCAGCTCCTACATTGTTATTTTTGACTTATAATAATTTTAGATTCAAAGAGGAATTGTAAAGACAGAGGATGTAGCTCAATTAATAGAGTATTTGTCTGTTATATATGAGGCCTTGGATTTGATCCCCAGCACTGCTTAAACCAGGTGTAACGGTACATTCCCACTACACCTGAAATTCCAGCACTCTGGGTCAGGAGTTAAAGACCATCCTTAGCTACATATCGAGTTAGAGGCCAACCAGGACTACATGAGACAAAAGGAAAAAAAAAAGTTAAGGGGCTGGAGAGATGACTCAGTGGTTAAGAGCACTGGCTGCTTTTGTAGAAGACCCAGGTTTGATTCCCAGCACTTACATGGCAGCTAACAACTGTCCATAACTCCAGTTCCAGGGGATCTGATGCCCTCTTCTGACCTCTGAGGGCACTGCATGACACAGGTGCACTTATATACATGTAGGCAATACATTCATACACATAAATAATAATAACAAATAAAATATTTTTTTAAAAGTTGGAAAGATAGAAAAAAGTGTTCCTGATCCATCTTTTCTTCTTCTTTTTAGATTTATTTATTTATATGTTTATTTTGTTTTTTTGGTCTTTTTGAGACAGGGTCTCCCGGTAGTCCCAGCTGACCTGGAATTCACTATGTAGACCAGGCTGGCCTTGAACTCACAGGGATCCACCTGCCTGTGCCTCCTGAGTTGCTGGAACTACATGTATGAGTGTTTTGCCTCATGTTTGTCGGTACCATATGAATACCTGGTGCCCAAGGAGACCAGAAGAGGGTTTTAGAGTCTCTGTAACTGGAGTTACTGACAGTTGTGAGCTGCTATGTGGGTGCTGGGAACTGAACACTGGTCCTCTGCAGAGCGGCAGTGCTCTTAACTGCTGCTGAGCCATCTCTCCAGCCCTGGCCCATCTTAATGTTGCCCAGTCATGCACATTGTTCAAAACTAAGAAACTGACATTAACAACACACTATGAACTAGACTACACACTTCATTTGGATTTCATTAGTTTTTTTGCTGGTGCACGTGTGCACCCACGTGGTGTGTGTGTGTGTGTGTGTATATGACTGTATTTAGTGATCATGCCTTCTTACTGTCTTCCCATCCAGGTTAATTTCTCAGTCTTGTTTTTGCATGATCTTTGTGTGATCTTGTCACTTATTTTTTGTTTGTCTTTTGAGGCAGGGCCTTACTCTGTAGCCCAGGCTCACCTTGAACTCTTGGTGGTTTATCTGGCTCAGCTTCCCAAGTGCTGGGATTACAAGTGTGAGCGGCCATGCCCAGCAACTCCGCCCCTTGTGAAGAACACTGCCTAGGTATTTTATAGAATCCCCCGGAGGCTTTGTCTGATGTTTTTCATGATCAGCCTGTGGTTACGGGCTTAGGGGAAGAAGGTCACAGTGATGACGTGTGCCTCTCCTTGAGTCATATTGGAGATACATGATATCAGCATCACTTGTAGCCAAATGTTAACCTTAGTCACATGGTTCCAAGGTCATATCTGCTGCCAGTTTCTTCACTGTAAAGTTTCTTCTCTTTCCTTACATGAGAATTGAGTCCCTGAGTCCAGTTTTCATTCAAGGGTAAGAGAATTAAGTTTCACTTCCCAGAGGAGGAGCCTCAAAGAATTGGTGGCCTCTATTAAAACCACAGTGGTATTTAATGACTTGAAGAGGATACTTTAAGGCTATACAAATATTCTGTTTCTCTGTAATCTGCTTTTTGACTATTAGTGGATCTCGCCCACAGTGACTCTTAACATTTAACAGAGGAAACCTTTTTTAACATTAAACACCACATTATCCATTGTTTGAGAAAACATGCAATGTCAATAAGCTATTGTGAAACCAGTCTTTGTATTATATTAACCACAATCAAGTCTACATGCTCTAGATGAATTTAAAATGTATCCAGGGCTCACTCAGCTCAGGGACCTACCACTGTGACCATATCGAGTCTGAATGAGTGAAATCTTGCCTCCTTGGTAAACAGTTCCTGTCCTTGCCCTGTTTCAAGGTCCACTCCTTCCTCCCAGCCTTTGCAAACCCTCCTCACCACTCCACAGCTGAAACAAAACAGAGTTTAAAAAAACTAAAAAGCCTTATTCAGACTTTTCATTTGTGAGCACATATCAAAGATTTATTACCAACTTGCTGTAAGGGAAAAGATCTCCATCAAGTCAATTCAAAGATTCCTTCCTGGAGGGGAAAAGAGAATGGCTTGAAAAAGTAGATAAATAAAATTAAGTTGATTTTGTGTGTGTGTGTGTGTGTGTGTGTGTGTGTGTGTGTGTGTGTACACCATCACATGCTTGTGGAGGTCAGAGGACAACCTATGGGAGTGTGGGAGTCTGTTCTCTCTTACCTGTGGGTTCTGAGGATTGAATTCAGGTCGTTATGCTTAGTGGCAAGTGCTTTTCCTGCTGTGCCACCTCACCAACCCGAAAAATTAGTTTGTGTGATTAGGAACGTGAGGTCATGGGCTTTGGAACAATTGTGCTTGTTCCCCATTATCTAGGGACTGAAAAATGGCTTTCCTCACCTCTCCCAGCTTGGGGAAAGGGCATTGTCTATTTGGAAGGTCAGCTTTGTTCTGGGATGGTGGTTAAATTACTTGGATTATATCCAAGCTTTGTGTGAGCACACAAGACTTATTAAGTAGTCAGTCTACAGTTGAGTTCAGCTACAGATGGATTGGGCCCAGAGAAGGCAGGCTTTAGAGTTGGAAAGAGCTAGTTTAAAATTTTTATTTTCATTTTATGTGTATGAATGTATTGCCTGCATGTGTGTACATTCACTCATGTTGTGCAATGCCCATGGAGGTCAGAAGAGGGCATCAGATTCCCTGGAACTGAGATATGAATGGTTGTTATCTGTTGTGTGGGTGCTGGGAATTGAACCCAGCTCCTCTTTAAAAGCAGTCAGTTCTCTTAACCATGGAACCAACTCTCCAGCCCCTGGAAAGAGCTGGTTTTGAAAATTGGTATTGAACACAAATTCTGCAGCACTCTAGCCCTGGGCAAGTTACTTAAGTCACGTTATGTAACCTAGAGATATTAATGAGGATTTGAGATAATGATGCAGTTTTTGAAATGGTACCTAGAAAATAGTATTCGACAAATGATAATAACAATAACCTAACAGTAATTTTTTAAAAAGTAGTGTCTATTGACCTGTTGTTTACTATATTGAGCAAAA